>NC_080671.1:411958996-412272130 GCF_030247195.1 Topomyia yanbarensis
GCTTCAGAGGCAGACGAGTATAATTGTAACCAACGCAATAATCATGTGTTCTCCATGAACGTCATTGTCTAACGATAGTATAAAGCTTAATGCATTCGGTCGGAAACCCAATGGTTTGCAAATCCTGAATTCTGCTACAGGGACGATTTTGCCTCAGAGGGTACGATGGGACAAGATGAGCACCGTATTAGCCCAATGATTTTTTTCCGTAAATATCGACAGAAGCACTGAAAAAACCATTTCCCCATCGTCGGACATTGGATCTTTAACCAGCAAATCCATTTGACGTTTCTTAGATCTTTCGGCTTTCGAATTGGATGATTTTCGTATTTATTTCAAGAGGTCGCCTTGGTAGTGTTTAAGGCTGGGGGTTAAGGGTTTCACCGTAAAATCACTTCTTTTCGATTTTTTTTAGAGATTTGGGTGAAGCGAATTGATCGAAACTTTTGTACAATATAGTGCAGCATTTCAATAACATACTGTAATTTTTCTTTGCAAAATTATCGACAAGCGACTCGTTGACGAAACTTTTTGTGGAACGTCGCTGGAACAAACAATACGACAATGCGCAAGCAACGATGCTGGGTTCTCAGCGGATCGAAAACAGATACATCCGTGCTCCATCACCGACAATACCGTTTTGTAGTATAATATGATCAGGTCTCCTGGGTGGGAACCCCCACAATACTCCAGTTATTGTCCGGAAAAAATTAATCCTTTGTTGGCATTTCTGTTTCAGATACCTAAGATACGTTAAGAGTCAAACCAGATCCCGAGATATTAAAATGTGAGGACCTGATTGATAATTACACCCATTAGTGGAAGCTAAAGTTGCGCCGGCTCACGCTTCCTAGAAAACACGAACAGCTCAGTTTTCTCCATAGAGAATTCGATACCCGGCTGAAGAGCCCAAGCAGATAAATTGTCCAAACTATCTTGCAAATCGGCAGCATTGGGCCCTGTAACAGATACCACCCCGCCGTCTAGAAGTTGCCTTAGCGTACATGAATTGGTAACACAATCGCCAATGTCATTCACGTAAAAATTGTACAGTAGAGGGTTTAGACATGAGCTTTGGGGAAGACCCATGTAGCTAAACCACAGACTAACAGACATAACACTTGAAAACAATGCTTCGTCCGCTTTAACGGTCATTTTAAATATATTTGTAGTTGGGACTGTGACCACATTTGAAATCATGGCGCCACTGACATATGAACAAGCATATGGGGGATAGGCCACTAGTGAAAAATTGTTCCCAAACCTGAGGGGTAGCCCACCAGGAAATGGTTGTTTGGGACCGTGAATAAAAGGTGGAGCTAGTGTCCTGGAAAAATTGGCGGATCGAGTTTTTTTGCGGTGATTCTCTCACAGTGTTATGTCTGTTAGTCTGTGGCTAAACTGCGAAATTGATAAATCGCCATGCGAAAAATGCATGTGCTCTTCAGACAACAGGTTTAGTTATTTAAAATCGGTGACAGATCATGCTGGTACAGCTTTTTAGACAGAACCACAGACTAACAGACACTCGATAACAATACTTCGCCCGCCCGTAGTTGGGACTGTGGCCACATTTGCAATTATGGCGCCACTGTCATATGAGCAAGTATATGGGGGATAGAGCACTAGTGAAACATTGTTCCCACACCTAAGGGGTAACCTACCAGCAAATGCGTGTTTGGGTCCGTGAATAAAAGGTGCGGCCAGTGTTCTGGGAAAGTTTCTGGATCGATGTTTTTTGAGTGAATTCCCTCATAGTGTTATAGTCTGTGACAGAACGTTGATAGAAGTTGATAGAGTCAAAAGCCCGTCTTAATATCCAAGAAACCTATGGATTTCTGTAGAGAGCAACGCAAGGGAAGCCAAATTGTGTATCTGACAGTAAACCAGTTGCTTCAACTCAATTTTCGGATACAAGAAAGCATTGCAATTGGCCGGTACGAGTTGTGATCGGAGGTTTTAAAATGGCAATGACCTTCACTTGCATCCAATCATAAAGGACAATGTTGCCCTCAAGTAACTTGTTTTAAAATTATTTATTTAAAATTCAACAAGGGGTCATGCATAAATGACGTAACATTTTAGGGGGTAGGATATACAAATTTTGTGACGACGTGTGACGAGGGGAAGGGGAGGATCAGTAGTTGTGCGACGTAGCATTAAGTTTGATTTTTTTTGGACGCGTAAACACCCAATAATTAAAGAAAACAATTTAATGTTACTCTATTCTTAAGAGAAATTAATGTCAATTCACACTGTCAACAGTTGTTACGGCATTTAATTAGCAAGGGACTGGAAGGTGAAGTATATTTTTCAATATTTAGAGCCATAGTACTCAAGGGAGAGCAAGGAGTTGGAGGGAGAAAGTTGCAAATTTTTGCATGATAAGAGAGCAAGTGAGAGCTAGAACAATTGATGACGGTGCTTCATTCGCGGTATCGTGAGGAAACGCGGCGCGGTAGGTTTTCTATACCGGGACAGAGTCCGGACGGATCATTTGGCAAAAGCGAATATCCAGCTGTTTGAAAATTCCACATTCTTGTAGGCAAGGGATTGTCGTATAGATTAGGACTGCTCGATATTTCCGTTCATATGCAGTGCTGCTATTTGTTATTTTTAGCACATACTAGACTCGGTCGTAGCTCACTTTTTATGCCAAGTTGAAGTTATAGTTCATTCTTATCACAGCTGCGCTGAGCAGTGTCAAAAAAAGAGCGAACAATTTTTGGTTGTGCTGATTTTTGGGCCATCTTAAATTGAATCTTTTTCATCGAAATTGCAACGTAAATAATTTTAAAGTGTTAAGAAGTAACGGAAATGTTATTACCGATCAGGGTCATCTTCCATTCGTAGACATTAAGCCACATAATATATCTACAAAATGGTGTACTACAAGCTAAAAACTATTGTCGTGTAAACAATATATCAGAGTCTAAACAAACCCGTCCCAACCTTGACTGCATTCCTTTACTGTTACGGTTACGCATACGTCGTGCCGTACCCCAAAGAATGGTCATCGCTGTTTCCCCTGTTAACCCGTCGACGAACCGGCGCCAATAACTGCGTTTTATGGCTTGCATTAGACTCTTCTTTTGCGCTTCTAAACGATTCGTACTGTCGATAGCTAGGGTGGAAGACCACCCGTGGGCGTTCGCACCGGGTGCTGGTTTAGTTGGAGCTTGATTCGCGCTGTCCAGAATCAAGCCATCCAAAAACCTACACTCACTGGAACACGAGTTTTCTGTTTACAGGCGAGTTGAGCTGTCAGGTTTAAAGATTTTTTTTAATAAATTCGTCGATTTCTTTCCGGTCCGAAAGTACACTTCTCAAGGGGCACATGAGTCAGATTGATTTTTTTGTTCGGTGAATTCGAGGAGATCGTTAAATCAAGAAAAGAATAAAACAAAAACTGCTATTTATATTTGCTGGTGACGATTCTTCTCAACCACATCTCCACAGTTCGTCGCTGTTGTGCTATCCTATCTTATGACAAGCGCCATTTTGCACATTTCGAGAAAAACGATTTTTAAAGTTTGAGATTGAATATCATGAAACTTATAAATGGTAGAAACAATTCAGAGAAGACAATTGATGCTTCTACCTATTATGTACTAATCTCTCAAATATTAAATAGATCGGTTGACTATGTTGCGAGTTTTCACTAAAAATGTAAATAAAAGTCGCACTCACACGTGTCATAGGTGTGTATTGATGACAAAATTTGTATGACGTGTCATAATCGTGCATGGAAAATTTTCCAAAGAAAAAAATCACCAATTATGAACTTTTATTCATATCTTTGGCTTCATTTGGCCTATAAACAATCGGTTAGATGCATTTTGAAAGAAATGAGTCAGGGAATCTAGAAAAAAAATAGTTATTTTTGGTTACAGTGTTGCCAAATAGGCTATATTTCCAGTTTAAAGCTAAAACTGCGTTTTTCTCCCAATACATGTATTTTTCTTTTGAAAATTATTATGCCATTGTGTTCCTACGACAATTTTACACATAAAAGCAACTAAAATTTTATTATAACTTGAGCCAATCCCAAGATATAATGATTTGAAGCAAAAAACTCACAATTTCTAATCACTTTTCTCGCTTTATTTCAGTAACTAAGCAAAATTTCAAAATTCTGGAAACGCCATCTTGTAGAGATTCGGTAGACGAGTAATGTGGCATTTCTAACTTAGTTTACCCCAAAATGGCGTTTGTCATAAGATAGCACAACAGCGACGAGCTCTGACCGAACAACGGCAAACACAGCGTCCAAAGCCTGTTTTAACATTTCAAATATTTATAAAGTTCCAAAATTAGTTGGAATTAATGTATTTCTCTTGGTA
The DNA here is from genome assembly GCF_030247195.1 of Topomyia yanbarensis. Taxonomy (NCBI): domain Eukaryota; kingdom Metazoa; phylum Arthropoda; class Insecta; order Diptera; family Culicidae; genus Topomyia; species Topomyia yanbarensis. The sequence goes on from NC_080671.1 coordinate 411,963,340, forward strand.
GATAGATTAGTATATTTGACACCGCGAATATCGATCGGTTATTGGCTAGTAAATCTTTGGTTAAGGTTAGAACATGGAGCGATCACTTTTCGGAATCTAACTTGATATGCTGAAATAATTATTATTTTGAATTTTACCACTATAGTTAGATGAAATTCCAAATTTATCCAGCAAGTTTTGGAGCTATTTTACCTGAACCCCAACTTCGACTCTAAAATTCCTTTCACAGTGTGTACTATGACTCCAAAATACCTTTTTTGGCGTTAGACTATCTTTTTTAAATTAATTTTCTTTTTGGAACTATAATACGGTTTCTAAATTTAATGATCGACTTTGGTTTCACTATAGAAATTAGGTTATTTTGTTTAAATATGAAATGCTCCAGAACACTTCAGTTTGCTTTTAATCTTTGTTCTCACTGCCAACAGCTCTTAAAATGAAGAATTGCAGCTAACGTTAACAAAAAGAACCAACAACAAAAAAGAATTCTTATTTCTACTAGAAGAAACTCAAGACCAACAGGTATTTCCCCTGCTGCTAAAATTCTAAATTTACTGCTCCCTAATTCATCTTAGCTCCTCTATTCATCCCACCCATTTGAACACATTAGTTAGAGCAGTGTCTGCTATCTCTATTCAACGCATTAGTTCAAATGGTAGGATGAATAAGCATACGTTGTACTCGACTTTTTGTTTCGCTCGAACGCGATCATTTTACATTTTCAAGACAAAATTTAACTATGCTGCTTCTTAGGAACGAAGCAAAGATAATGATACCTGTTTCCGCGCAATCCAGTCACTCTAAGTCGAGTTATCAACGAAATAGTGTGACATCCTTACTAATGAGATGAATAAGAGCTCGTCAACCCTACTAGTTTTTAGCAAAGCGAAACGTCTAATCTAATGCGACCTTTGTCATCCTTGGAATGTGTATCACAGGAGCGGCGAAACACTTTATACCCGACTGGGTATAAAGCAAACGGTGAGGGGTCCATTAGTAATGATTTTTTCTCTTTTCGCAATGCACACGCTTACATTACATTCACATTAAGTCACGTTCGTTTATGCAAATGGAATTGTGGTACATCGATGTTTTCAAATGTGTGTAGTGCCAGATACATACGTTGCAAATCTAAATTTTTTGAAATGGTTCAAAATTTCGAGTAGGTAATTACCCACTCGGTTATTTTCGAGTGGGTAGTACTACCCATACTACCCACGCTTTCTGCCGGCCCTGGTGTATCAAAAGCTGCTCCGACTAAAGTGTGCAAATAGGTGAAGTGCATTAGGTCAAAATGATCCTACAATAAAACAAATTTAACAACTTAACAACAATTTATTCGAAATAGATCAGATGAAACGTTAATAAATTAAGTTATTTTGAAAACTAAAAAAATCTCAACTTCCACAATCCTAATACCGCCAGCTTCGATGCGTTTTCTCTTTGTGGGTAACGTGCCGATAAACGGGCACCGGCACTGGATATGGCTTCGGTACGGGGATTTCAATCTTCTTCAGTACCTCCACCGGGAAAGGTTTCTCCACCTCAACCGGGTAGGACTTCTCCACCGTATATGGCACGGGACGTTCAATAATTTTCGGCACTATCCGATACACCGGTACCTTGATGTGCTGCTCCACGTTGACCTGCACAGGATATGGCTGAGGAATGTTCACCTTCACATACTGTGGAACGGCCACCGGGACCGGATGAGGTACGGGGACACCGATTTTCTGATAAACTGGCACCGCATAGGCGTGCTTCTTCTCCGAGCGGGTTGCAGTGATGACACAGTTCTGATGGATTTCGTCACTCTCGGAACCGAGTGAGAGGCTGTCATCCTGATTGATTTCGTCCTCGTAGGGAAAGTGATGACGCAGGCTCGAATAGCTATAGCCATAGCCGATGACGGAAGGTAGCGAAATAATGCCGAGCACGGCCAACAGGTTTAGGTGTGCCTGCGAAATTGGAAAAGGGTTGTTTGTTAGATATTGGCTTACAATGAAAATAGGGCATTGGGGCTTTGGATGTATTAAACAGGCCACGTATTAGATACGATATATGTACAATCGAATGTTACAGTTGTAATACCGATGGTTATTACGAACAATGCCGATTACCGATGGAAGTGAATAGTTTGCAGTCCTATCTCATAACCGTTTGCGCTGTTGGCGGCACCTAAATTAAGCAACGCATCAGTGCACAAAGGTACTGAGCATTTGTGGCATGCTACATTTGCTGTTTGAAAGGGCGGAACAGTTCAGGAGTTTTTTATAATGTACCCTCCTCGAGCATAATTAAACCATTTCATGAGACATGATCGTTTTAAAGTCATTTGTTCGATTTTCATTATGATTTAACTGTACTTCATCGAGACACTTTCTAACATACATTGAATAACATACTCCACTATATTAGAGCATCATTCAGAAATTTATTAAGTCGACAGACGGCGGTTTTCAATTCTTATTTTGAATTAGGAATAGAAGCTAGGTTTACTTAACAGTTTAATTCACAAATCAAGTTAGCTTAAAATGTTGGTACGTGTTTGTCGTCAAGTTCCAATGAAAAAGCGTATGCGGAACCGCTGATCTTCTTGTCTAAACAAAAGGAATACGTGAGTGAAAACTGTGGTTTGCTTGTAGGGTCTCATGATAATAATGTCACAGAAACAAATGAATAAAAAAGGAAACCCTACTACTTAATGAAATCATGATAATTATTCATGATACTATCATCAAATAGAAGTACAATAACAAACATTTATTTATCATCGCTGCATGTGTTACATGTACCTGTCAACTCGTATTTTCTAATCGTTACTTATCAAATATTAAGGGGAAATCGCTTAGTCGTTTAGCGGTATATTCCGTACTATGTGCTTATACCTTATAAATCAGTCAATATAATTCAATAACATTAACAAACGATGAACTTGCACCGTACATTTATGGAAACGAAACAGGAAATGATCCCAAACCAAAAAAGGGACTTTACTGCATAACAACTCTCCATTACATACAACAAAGCAATCAGTAACGCCATCTATGAACTTCGCTGAGATCTTTCATCACAACCACCGTACTCATAAGACTTGACCCCGGCTATCTACTATTTGTTTTTGTCAATATATCACATATTCAGCATAAGACAAAACACCAACTACAAAGATACTGAAGGACTGCTTGTTGACTGTATAATTTTAAAATGTTTAAAATATTGAAAGGAAACCCATAATTTATTATCTTTTCACCAATTTAAACGTTACTTTTAAAGAAAAAAATAACCGGGTAATAATTGTTGTTTTGCACCATATATTGGTATTTGAAAATTCCGGATAAACATTCTTTTTCTAGATTACTTAGCAATAACAATTGAGCTCGTCTTCTTCGATTATTTCGCTAGTATTTTTTCTGAAATACATTTTAAGCGATGATGGACCTTGAATCGCGGTAGTGCGTTTTAAAAATTTAGATGGTCACAATATATTTCAAAATTTCACCTCCAATTTTAATGATTAAATCACAAAAAAATTGTTAAATTTCCGCTCAATTTACCACTCACATAATTCTTCATTACACTTCCCGAGCCAAATATCACGAGCACAACTTGCAAACCGACAGAACCTCAGGAATGGAAAAAAACACTTCAACAGCTTCAACAAATGAACACAAACTAAACAATGACGACACCTTTCACCGCACCCAATGCCTTTATAAAAGCGCCTTTTTTTCTTCCGCTTTTCCATTTCCCACTGCTTGACCAATTTCGTAGCTGTGACGATGCCACCCGATCGGTACGGCGAAAGAAGTCACTTCGGTAGGGGTGATTGAAAAAAAACTAATATTCAACGATCAAGTGATCGTGGACTGAAGCTTAAATAAATATCGCGTTTGATGGTTTTACGAAAACTCATCCAATCTGAACAACCCTACTGGGCAGGGTTATTTCGTTAGCGAAAGAGCCCTACGACGAATCGAGCAATTCAAAATTGAGCTGTCAATTTCAGCAAAGCCTACTGCCCCGTAATCTCGAGTTAAAATCATAACAGAGTGAATTATTTTACGGGAAGCGTAATAACGCCTCTCGCACAGGCTTGTTAGGTATCAGATTCTTCAACAGCTGGTCGGATCGGTTTACATCGGACGAATTCCGGTAGGAACGTTTTGCGCTACGGAGCAGTCGGAATTAACTTGTTGAATCACAATATCGAACCAACTAGCGAAATTGGTTCAAATTAGCTATGGAATTTGCGTTTCGACCTCGTCTCATCAGAATCCGACTCTAACTTAGTGACAGGACTAAGCTAACGCCGAATTGACGCTAGCTCCAAAAAACGAAAACATTATTTGTGTTTCTGAGCAAACCCTTAGTCCTGCAAGAAAAGGAGTTCTAATTAAGCGGATGAGAATTGATTAAATCAAAATGCAATATGCGCTATGCTATATTCCTCCTTAGTGGAGAAAAATTTAGGTAAAATATTTTTCTCGATTAAGGAGTTTTGGTTTAAAGTGCTCAAAACGAAAGTTATTTTGTTTTATGATTTTGAAGGCATAGCAACAACAGATCTTTTGTGTAATGTTAAGATTGCTTTATACATTAATTGTGCACGAAAAAAATATTTTCAGTCACACAGAGCCACACATACGAGCGTTCCAAGAGTGGACGTCCAACCATTTCCAAGTCGAGGAACGCCACGGCGAACACGATAACTCTCGATAAAATTATCTGATAGGGTGTTGAGCCTATTTTCGACATGTTTCTATTATCACCCTACCCATTTGAAGCCGTTGATTAGATCAGCGTCTGCCATCTTTGTTCAACGCATAGAATCAAATGGTAGCACAACAATAGGCACTCGATTCGAGTTTTTGTTGCGCTCAAACAAGAGAATTTCGCCGTTTTCAGCGCATTTGTGTTACTATCTTGCTTCTCAACAACGAAGCAAAGTTGTTGATGCCAATTTGTACACATTCCATCGATTATAGGCCGAGTAGTTAATGAATTAGTGAAGAACTCTCCATAATATGGTGAAAATAGGCACTTTACCCTATGTGATAAGTTTTGTAAAGCTAAAGCTTGTAGTTAGTCGATGAACCACAAAAAATAGAAAAAAAAGTTCGATTTTCGGGAAATGGCTTCATGAAAACAGAAAAATCTCATATTTTACTGTAAAATTCACTCATATTTTGAGTTACATATCGTGTTCGCCAATTTGAAAAAAATTGAAAAAGCTGCTTCGAGAAAAACGCTATTAAAAGGTGTCCCACATTATATTTCATCACTGAAAAAACGCTGTAGAAAATGATCCATTGGGCATTTTCATTTTCTCGCTGTATTTTTATCGCCGTCCGTTTTTCGAAAATTGTTGCCGATAGATTGAAATCTGCGTGTGTTATAGCAAATACGCGCGTGGAATGCATGACTGTTTAAAACAAAAGAAGTTCAGCGTGGTCACCGAGATTTCGGGAGACCTTTCTAGAGGTTCAATACTAACAATTAACGGACCACTTCAAAATAAACTGTGAATATTTACTTACTGCATATAACGATTTTTTTCACCGTATATACGGCGCTGACGGCATTCAAATCACTTCAATACCTAAAATAGAGCATAGAAAATATTTTAAAATGAATACAAAATTAATTAATTCATTATTAGCAAAGATATCCTGTCCAGAAAACTAAAGGCCTAGTATAGATTGCAATGCCATATTATTACATGACGCCGCAATTTTCTGGGCAGTTTATCTAAGCCTCTACCAAATAAATAGTACTCAACTCACCTTGATCCCTTTGTGACACCCAATGAAAGCTCTTCAAGTCAGCAGAATCCATCAAAAAGGCCCTTGAATCGGAATTTCCTGTCCGAAAGTTCTATGAAAGTAACCTTTTGTTTACATTCATATCGGCAACACTATGGAATTTGTCAAAGTTAGCGCGCACTGTGTGCATTTTGTTGTAATGTGGTCAGAATTCAATATTGAATCCTTTGAGACATAAATTTCGAAACATTATTAACTTTATACATGGACCAATGCATCGACAGTACATTTTGTCATGAAAAAACAATTTTGAAGCGTATTTTTTCGATTTACGTTCGACTAATGAATGAAACATGCTGACATATTTGACCATTCATGATTGTTCGTTTGTTACAGTGTGAAAACACGTTTCATAAAAATTATATCCCATGGCCATCTACCCATAGTTTCACTTATTTGTTGACACACTTTCATCGCTGTCAAACGGTTTATCTAGTGAGCTAATTGAAAAGGGATTATATCAAATTTATGGAACCGATGCGGCAAAACATGAACAAATGCATTTGCCGGTATTTCTGGTTCTAGTAAAACTCTATATTCAATGGTGAATAAAGATACCAAAAGTAGTATATAATCGAAACCTATGCATGAGGCAGACATCATTTGTCTCTAAAGAACATTTGCAATGTAGCCAATCGTTTTTTGGAGTGCCTAAATTTGTAATAGAATATTTTTTTACATTCAGTCTAATAACTGATTGCAACCGTCGTAAGGTAATAATGATCGCATCCGGCGATGGTATGTGAAAAATATATTACAGTCTTCGGTAGAAGTGTGATGAAGAGTTATGTTACTTATTGAAGAGAAAAAGCAAGTTATTCAACTACCAACGTATATACGCCAACGAACGACAAACCCGATGATATGAAAGGGAGTTCAACAAACGTGTAGACATGATGTACGAAGAGTACATAAAACATGGTGTGAAGCTAATCAGCGGGGTGGAAAATGCAAAGGTCGGTAGGGAAGAATTTTTTCGCCTAGTTATTGGTGATGAGAGTCTCCCCAGAACCACCGACGACAGCGTAAACGTCAATATTGCAGCAGGCAGAAAAATGGCTATGTGTAATACTTAGTACAACAAAATATTCGGAAACGCATTTGTAGACATCCAAATGGTGAAACGTGTTTTCAAAACAACCAGGTTTTGACAAATGGTTATTTCGTTGATGTCGTCGATGTTAGTATCTTCCAAAAATCGTCGATTCTAACCATGATGTGCTGGGAGAGAACTATTTACATGCTTGGTCAAACAGTGACTGTTGAATCAGGATGCTGCTAAAGAATATGTTGAAAAGCTCAACGAACGAATAATTGAGCTACTAATAAGAGATAAACTAAACACAGCAAGGTATCAGGTTCACGAGGCGGTCTACTACAGTCACAAAGTGTTAAAAATACAAAAGGGCATCTGTGGAACGGCTGGATCAACGTTGAATGACCAATAGCGACAAACGAGAAAATCCAGACTGTGAGTCGAATGCTTGCAGCGGCTACACAGGCAACTTACACATTCAAGTGAAAGCCGGTATAAAATTTTATCGATGTAAGAAGGGGTACTTCGAGAAAAAAATTTCGAAGTACGAGGTAAGCTTTTGCTGGAAAGATTTGCAAAAATTTTACGGGACTATTTTCAGCACAAAAAAGAAAAGTTCTGTGGGATCAGATAGGATCAGGATGAGAAATCTGTTATCAAATTAAACAAAGACAACTGCCAGCGGTTGTCATAGAATGGGCAATCAAATAGAGAATGAAAACACAGAAAAAGGATTGTTGATGAAAAACAGTTTATGAATCTACCCTCGCTAGAAGAAGTTGAAAATATTGCGATAACATGTTTGACAATAAAATGATATCAGTTTATAAGGTATCAAATGAGTAGAACGTAGAGATAAGCATTGCGTTACAAAAGAAACGAAATCACATCTGATCATAAGCCATTTTTCAACTAGATTGCTAGTTGAATAGTTTTACAAATATCTTTTATAACAATAAATGGTTACAATTTTTTTAAATTACTAGATATATGACGGTGAAAAAACGTTTATAAAAATTAGGTAGCCAAATGATAATTTGAATACAACAGAGGCTGTATAAAACTTACCTCCTCTCTACAGCAAAGAGTGTTTCATCAGAATATTTTTTACTGTACACTCGATGGCAAATTCTACAAAAAATCCTTATCGACGCACTAAATTCACCAGACCTTTTATTTTTTAGATATTTCCTCTTCTTCAAAAAAAACTTTGCTGTCGGTTGTAATATTCTAGTCAAAGCACTGACTGGACATTGTAAACTCAAATATCACAAGTTTCCTACTCAGCGTGCTGAGTATTATTTGTGTGACAGTGAATTCGATTACGGAACTTCAAATCTTTTGATATGTAATTGCTCTACAATAACGCAATTACGTAATCGGATTTTTGGTTCTATATACATACACAAACTTTTGTACAGGAAGCTAGTAAGGATATGCTATAGTTCCTAACCCAGTGTGGCAAAGAGCTATAGGCTTTGTCAGTAGGGTTAATTATTCCTCCGGGAATGAAGAATTCATGCTGTTTACTGTTTTGTGTTGATTGTATTGTGTTGTCATTTTCCATTCCCCTTCCTTTTGTCTCCTTTCCCTTCTTATTAGGAATCTTATAAGGGGACAAGGCTGGGCACAAATCTTCGAATAACATGGGGTGCGTACCAATCGAGTCAATATATACTGATTCCAATTTAACGATCAGTAATAAAATAAAGATTGTCTCATCCAAAAGGGCAGAGTTCTGCTGTTTCTTTGCGTGTACCTGTCATACCATCTATTCTGTGTACCGTTACCTTGCCTTGTATAAATCCGAAAAATCTAATATAAAACTAATGGCACTATCATAATAAATGAGCCACAAGATGTTTTTACCAGTTCCAGTTACGCAGTACTCAAATTATAGGATATAATCTTATTTTTGCACACCGATTTTGTTGTTGAGCATGTTGAGAACGTTAGTGAAAAACGACTTTTTCAAATGAAACGCTAGATTTTTGTTTGACTTGTCTTGTCAACGCAATCAAAGTAACCAACAGTGTTCCTGGAATATTTTCACTTTCAACACATTATTTTCCATTGAAGTGGTCCCTTAAGCTGAATATAAACATTTAGTGTAATATCGAAACAGTTCTTTTCGAACACGAAAAATAGTTTCGCCTTCACCGTTAATTTCATGCAACGTACGCTAAATATTAAAAATTACGAAAAATTTCCTTCTTCAAGTCGCGTTTTTTGCAGTTCGTGAAATAAACGAAATCAACTACTAACAATGCACGAAAGTGCTTCGCTGCAAAAAAACGACGAATGAATTCGTGCGGTGTACAATCATTTCCGTTCTATTTACGAACATATTTTGTCAGGGTGGAGTCTGCATACGAATCTACATAGATTCGGAACATCCAAAAATTAATGATCCTAACCCTAGAACACTGAAATTTTTTCTAAAATATTTTTTAGAAGTGGAGTAGGGTGGAGTAAAGTGGGTCAATTTTTATTTGGCAAGCTAGTGCGTCATTCAGGTAAGAAAATGTAAGTGGCAAATTATGTGAAAAATCGTGAAACCACAGAAGGAAATGTTGAAAAAACATGTTTTTTCGGCAACTGCGTCTTGTTTTATACTTGCAAATGACTTCTTCGGTGTCCTTGTCGTCACCAGAGTATGAAATTGAAGTTGTACATTCCGGTACACGTGGTTGCTTAGCTGTGCGATGTTCATGTTTGCGCTTCGGAATATTTTTTGGATTCCTTCTCCTTCTCTTTTTTGATCTTTTTTTTTTTTTGATTATCTACATCAACATCACCTTAAATGATTATATCGTTAACTCACGCGAAATATCTGACGCGCTTTCATTGCTGATGAGCACTTTCCTTTCGCACGTAATGTAACTTCGTTTTGGCGTTTTTCACACGAAATTACGCACATTTTTTTGTCAAAATAATTCAAATTAACATTGCACGGTGCCACAAAACAAAACAAAAATAAAGAAATTTAAGTGTTCTGTTAAAGATTATAGGTCTAGTCAAATATATCACAAAACCACGTTTGATCAATTTAGCATACCTTCAAAATCTTGATTTGTAGCAACAAAAACGCTTTTAATCCACCTAACAGTGTGATGAGACATTTCTTATAACTCTTATCACTCTCTTCGGATATTATATCGTTTGAGAACATTTAGAACTTGATGCTTCGCGATGTTTACATATTACATGGGATAGTGGCAGGACTCAGAGAATTGCTCAAATCAGTATAGGACAACATCAGTGCTAGAAATCTCAAACCAAATCAATGGGAAAGCGAAAAAATGGCCCATAAAATAGACATACAAACGGATTATTGCTAATGCTCTGATAATAAAATATCTAAATTCCTCAATCAATGCATTGTGGTGGGAAAACTGAATTTTCCTAAAGCGGTTATGTATATTGTACTGAGCCAAAAAAATCGATTTTTTTTTTAATCGATTTGAAGTTTATACTTTACTCAAATTTCCAATGCGACTGAGAACTAAGAAATCAACGCTTTTTCTTGAAAAGGGCGATACTAGCAGTGACACCATTCAAAGAAAATCAACAGTGAATATTTCCAGACTTGGTTTTATTTCCTATTTAAGAACTATTGTGTTTTTTACATCCTAGATTGCATAATTCAGTGATCGAAACCCAAAACTTCATGAAGTATTTGAAATTATTAAATTAAAATTTGTGTTTGCTATTGAAATTGACAAAATGATAGTATCGCCCCTTTGGCGATTGTTTACTTTTTCGGTCCCACCTATCAGCATTGAAGTATCGCCCTTACGTTTTTTTACAATACCAATTTTACATTTGGTGGGGGTTTGGTGAAAATCGATCTTACTGACCAAACGGCATAATTCCGAAACTGTAATTTTTGTAGTTTTAAAATTATGCAGAATTAATTTTGCAGAAAAAAGTAACAGAGTTCGTGTCTTTAGCGAGTTTGTTGAGACTTTATTGTAGTCATGAATATTAACCTGAGAAAATTCACCATAAATACTTCTTGGACGATATGCCGTCAAAATTATTTTATCAAATGATGTGCTGTTTAACGTTTGTAAAACTCATCGAAGATACCTCCGAAATTGGCGGTTTCAAAATGATGCTATCTTGACCTTTAATTACTGTTTTTGAACATTTGACCTATACATATAATTGGTCATACAACAAAAATCAAATGCTCATCAAAATCGATCAGAACCTGCTAGAGTCGAATGGAAATCGTCATTTTTCACAAATTTCTCTCTACATTCGGAAAGTGTTATCCTCGTTATTAATCATATTACGTTTTCGTCTCAACTCGACGCATTCCCAAAATAAAAACCTGTTTTAATCCACCTAGTGGTGCAATTGTGCTTTTTTCATATGTCCAGACTACGATTCTATGGCTGGTTATGTTCAATACAATGGTGGAAATGAATATTACATGTTCAGTACGATTTGCACATACGTACAATGGATCGACAGCCACGATCTTGAGATACTATGTGATACTGAAACATCGCTTGTCCGCCGCTGGTTTCAAGCGATATTTCAGTATCACATAGTAAGATCGGAGAGGTCCAGGTCCTGCCGAGAATTTTCAACTTGTTAAGAAATTTTAAACCTATTTTTAATTTTAAAGTAGCAACCCCTCACTGCGTACTCCCTCCGGGCCGGTATGACTGACGATTTTTAGAGTGATTGCATAACCTTTCTATATGAGAAAGGCAAAAATGTACCAAAGTCCAAAAAAGTCAATTTTTGTCAAATAATATTTTTTCGAGTTTACATCAAATCTCAATGTTTCATGCATTTTAAAGTCATTTGGCATCAAAAATACAAATTTGATTTTGAACATTTTTCATTTCAGTTTATATGGGAATTTGCTGTGTGATTGCACTCTTCAACTCGTAACTCCGGAACCGGAAGTCCAATCAATAAAATTCAATTGCAGCCGATGGGAAAGTTGTACCTTTCATTTGAGACTAACTTTGTGCAAATCGATCCAGCCATCTCTGATTAACAGAGGTCACATTTTTTCCACATACACACATACACACACATATATATACACACACAGACATTTTCCGATCTCGACGAACTGACTCGATTGGCATATGACACTCGGCCCTCCCAGTCGGGATTAGATTGACGAATTTTAGAGTGAATGAGAAAGGCAAAAACATTTTTGGCAAATGTTGAAAGTTATGCATTTTTTTGGTGAGCAGTTCTATGTTTCATAGACATTAAATCAATTTTAACTTCGCTTCCTATTAAATAAAGACCCTTATTACAATACATTTCTACAAAAACGAGATCAATTTGAAAATAAATCTGAGGATTATGATTGATTACAGAACTCTGGAATTTTCTATTGGAATGTTTTCAGGCAGGAATTTGATATTGATGCTATTAAACAACTGTGAATTCAAGACCAATAGATCAGTTACATATCAGGACCCCATTCCGACAATTTATCAAAAGTCCTCATGATGTTTACAACAACAGGTTATCAATGTACGGATCAGATAATTGTTATTGTAATATTGAATTAAATCAGTCAGCATCAATAAATTTTCAACTTCAATCCAATTTTTTTGGTTATGGTGGGGGGGGGGGGGGGGGGCAGTTGTATGGTATTAAACCCCAAAACCTTTTCTTGGCTACGCCGTTGCTTGGAGTTATTTACTACGCTTTCATTTTCCGATATGTTTCAGATCGATCCGATGGTTATAAGTTAGAAAAATTGCAGTCAGAAGGTTCGTACAAATGAACATTTTTGCACTGATAAGTTATCAAGTTCCTTCCAGATAACTTGGAAGTGTTCGGTGATTGTTTCTAGCGGTTGTAGATAGAAAAATGAAATACAAAATTCGTTTTATCGTAATAATGTTTGGATTATTTCAATGGATTATTACTATATTGAACAATAAATAGGCGATAAAAGGTAATCCACAAACAACAAGCCATAACTTTTAAAGTATTCAAAATAGATATTTGAAGTCTTTAGTAAAGTTATTCGCATAAGTAAGAGCTACAAATTTGATGAAGGCATCATTTCGATATAATCACTTCCAAAAAAATTTGTGAAAATATCTCACTCATAGGGGGATTAATCAGCAAATACCAAAAGAAAGGGCATATTGCCTCCATTATATCCTCCAAAGATACTATTGACCTAAAATAAGCCGTTTTGGCGTTAATAATAGATTACTTGTTTTTGGTCATATTTCTGGCAATGGGAAATGATAAAAATCTTTCGTCCGCATTTAATGTTAAATATCTCTTTTGATAATAGTCCGATTTCAACAATCTATAGCTTGTTCGAAAGGTATTCGTTGAAGCTGTCTAAAAACATATAAATTGTTAAACGCCATTTTTGCGCATTCAAACATTCATATATTGGAAACTAAATATCAGAATCAAAAACAAATTAATAGCGTTCATAATGTTTTTTAATTCTTTCATTTAAAATTGGTTTGGATTAGATCGGTTCAGCCATTGCTGAGAAACACGAATGAGAATTTGTCCGTTACATACACACACACAGACATTATCCCAAATCGTCGAGCTGAGTCGATTGGTATATAAGACTCGGCCCTCCGGGCCTCGGAAAAAATCTTGAAAGTTTGAGCGAATTCTATACATTTCTTTTATAAGAAATATAAAACCATTTTTTAGGATTTCTAGCACGAAAAAACTTTTTAAGCGGTCATTTCTCAATAGAAAGTAACCATTATTTTTCGTTTACATTTTTATTAGGAAACGTTTTTGTTAAAATAGAAATTTAGGGGGAACATTCAATTCCGCTTCCAACGACTTATTTATGATCAAAATCGGTTGACAAATCTCAGAGTTATTTTTTTTTTCAAATTATAAACTTGCTCGCATGAACCTTTAATGGTACAGTCTCATATAACACGGTGTATCTGGTAGAACAATATTCAGACAAAAAAAACAATATCACTGAGGTACTCCTCTTTCACCTGAGACTAAATTCGAAATGTTCTATCGGAGAGTCTAGAACAATATTTTTTTAAACATTTTCATGATTATTTTGATGATTGCGTTTCAATGAATAGTTCTCATAGGATATCTCACTTTTAGGGGGATGAATCTCTAGACATACAGTATCAGAAGGAGGAACTTGATATGTTCATAAATACTTCCGAGGACTCCATTGACGGACATTTAGCCAATTTATAGGAAAATGATAAACAGAAAAAGTAATTTCAAAATAGGTTAAATGGAAAAATAAAGAATAACAATAATGAACAAAATGAAATATTAAGAAAAATATGTAAAAAATAAATAAACTTGTATATTAATTGGCAATGGGAAAAAAATAAAACTACGGAAAACGGAAAACTAGAAACTAGAAAACATGGAACAAAATACGAGACAGGTAAACAATGGGACAATAAGACAAATTGAGTTGGATTTAAAAAAAAGTGAAAATGCTTGTAGAAATGCAAAAATATATGGAGAAAAACAAAATAGGGAAAGGGAAAAAAAATTAAAAATTGAATGGTATGACAAAAGAAGCAATATATAATGAAGGAAAAGTGCGCATAATGGCACAAAACTTAAATCAAATGTTTTCTAGAAAAATCAAAAAACAAACAAAAATAAAAAAGTAAGCCTATAGGAAAATGGAAAACAGAAAATGTACTTTCAAAATAGGTTGAATGAAAAGAATAAAAAATAACAATAATGAACAAAATGAAATATTAAGGAAAATGTGTAAAAAATAAAAAAAAAATATATTAATTGGTAATGCGGAAAAATAAAACTACGGAAAAAGGAAAACTAGAAACTAGAAAACATTGAACAAAATACGAGACAGGTAAACAATGGGACAATAAGACAAATTGGGATGAATTTAAAAAAAATGAAAATGCTTGTAGAAATGCAAAAATATATGGTGAAAAACAAAATAGAGAAAGGGAAAAAAATTAAAAATTGGATGGAATGACAAAAGAAGCAAATAAAAGGCAAGGTATTAAAATATGAAACAATAGAAAAAAATATAATAAAAAATAGAACTTCCTCGAAAAATTGCCAATAACAGAGATAATGACTATAAATAAAAGTAGGTGGAAGTAATAAAAATGAAAAAAATGGAACAAAGAAAAACACGAAAAGATGAATAAAATGAAAATATGGTAACAATGGAACAGATAAAAAAGAGGAAGAATGTTAAAATTGCAGAAATTAAACAAAAATCTCCAAATTTTTTTGATCAAAATTTTTTTAATAATGTTTAAAAAAAATCAATTAAAGATTTAAAAAAATGCAAACATGGATCGAACTTCAAAAAAAGCTAATACATTCTGCTGGTTTCGAAAATATTCATAACAGCTTAAAAATAAACAAACATGATCTGCTTTATTTCTTACTAGCTAATACCCATCGCGCGTTGCTGCGACTTCCTGCGATTGATAGGGGGAAAACACAATTTGTTCCGAAGCGCCATCTGGGAGCAGATATCCCGAGCAAATTCTCATGGGTTCAAACACCATTCAACCCCATAAAAATACTATGAATATGGTCCACGCCAAATTTTACAGCCATCAAATCATCATGAAATGATGATCATGAAAAAACCCATAAATACACCAGAATATGGTTTTTAAATGGAATCCTCCGGGCCATAGTGATAGTGTTTTCATGGGTTGAACCCATTCCAAACACTATCAAAACACTGTGCAGTGGGGGTTAATTTGGACCATAAGCATGGGGGCATTACGGGTTTTACGTTTACTCGGGATTCCCCAACCCATAGCACACAAACACACTCCATAACAAATGCCTACTATGTATAAATTTTTACGGCAATTAGATAAGCCGTTTGGGAGTCCATAAATCACATATATACAAACATTGAGCCATTGAGCACCAGCCACTCTTGCTGTGAAGGATAACCCGATCGAGGTTTGCTCTGCTCTACAGTAAACAAACATGGGGCGTGAAATCATAATCTTTCTCATGTTTCTTCGTTGTTACGTTACGTTTCGGTCTACTACGCTTCAGCCATCGTCGGACGTATAAATTCGCATTCATTCACATCTTCTGCCGACTGACGAACGATTAGTCCTATTCGGCTATCTGAGTATGTAAATATCAAGAAAAGCTTGTTTGGAGCAAATTTATGCGTCCGACGATGGCTGAAGCGTAGTAAGCATCGACACAAAATTTATGGCGCTCAGTTCGGTTTGGCTAAACGCAGGCCATATGCTGTACTAAAGGACAACAATTCTAGAGTAATGTATAGGAAGGGCCGGAACACCAACAATCAAACCTAATTTAAAGCGAATATTTTCAACATCCCGTTACTTGCAGAACAGGAATCACATCAGCAACTTTTCTCGATTGTTAACCCTCATTATCTTTCTTTCGGAATTTTTTATAAGTTCGTTTTTTATTAGTTGGTTTTCGCGCCCGAATTGCGTTTGTTTCTTTTTACTCCTGAAAATTGGATCAAAGGCAACTGAAAAACTCAGGATTGTTATCCTCGTGTTGAATAAGACATGTTTTTTTGTATTGCTTATAGTTGTAAATTCATCTTCAATAATATAGTGAAGTTGTAAACCCATCTACAATAATTTTCCCTTTTTCGTGACCATTACCTTTGGTAGTTGGAAGTAAATTTCGTCAGAAAACTGCAAGAATTGATAATTAGAAAGACTATAGTCTTATGTGATGTTTGAAACAAACCGAACAAATAAAAATAAATAAAATAAAACTTTTGAACTTTCGATTGATTAGACATGCACAAGACATCTCACGTAGATGCATAGCATCGTTCTCTTTTAATACAACGATAACGGGATTCAGTAGATTTACAATGGGCATTCCCTTTCTAGATTTAATCGGACGATTCTTGAAACTAAATGAATGCTTTATTCAAGTATTTAAGTTGACTTCAGCATCCGTCGAAATCTTATAAATAGATCTAAATAACTAAGCTTATCCTTTTCCTGCCTTCTTCCAGACGAACCTTGCGAGCTGTACTGCACCAACTCGGAGGACACAATCATAGTGCCGTTCGGGGATAACGCCGCCGACGGAACGCCGTGCAATCTAGGCAGCAACGATATGTGCATCGGGGGGATCTGCCGGAAGGTAGGCTGCGATTGGATCGTTGACTCCACCACTACCGAGGATCAATGCGGTGTTTGCGGCGGAACCGGTGACAGTTGTACTGTGATTCAGGGTAATTTCACCAAAAAAGTCAACATGAGTGATGGCTTTTACGACGTGCTACAGATCCCGGTCGGTGCGAGAAACATTCTGGTGGAGGAGATGGGACCGTCGAAGAATTTCATTGGAATCGGGAAGGTTAGCAGTAAGGAGTACTACCTGAACGGAAATAGGTGATCTTTTCGGTTGAATGTCAAAATCGGTTTTTTGAAATTAAATGCTTTTTTTGTTTATTTCAGATTGATTCAGATGCCGGGAGAGTACGAAATAGCAGGCAGCTTGGGGCTATACGACCGGGAAGATGAACAGGAGAAGATCAAAATCCCCGGGCCGATCACCGATGATATCACAATATCGGTAAATGTTGTAACCGTTTACTTGATTTTCGTTGTCGCAATCGTAGCCATTTCGGTAAAATTTTAATTTCATTCCAATCAGTATACGCTTCTTGAAACATAGAATCGATACATTCTGATTTTGAGTTCGCTTTAGTTTTTTTTTTAATTCGGAACCGGTAGATCTTTATTTATGAGGACACAGGCTAACTTTTATTTGTTGCATGATGCATTAGTTCTAATTTGGCTCAAAGTCTATCAAGTCTACTGTCATTTTTACGACTGCTATTGTCCCCGAACCTTGAAAAACTCTTCTTTGCACTGCAGGTGATCATGAAAAAAAAGAACAATCATGCCGGCATCCGATATGAGTACACACTATCCTCCAACTCAACTCGGAACCACTCCCCGTACTACTGGAAGCTAACCGATTGGACGCTCTGCTCGGCAACATGCGGCGGTGGCAAACAGCATCGCGAATCCGTTTGTAATCATCGGGGTGAAGGCATCGTAGATAATAGCTTTTGCGAGCAGAACGCTCACAACAAACACCACGAAAAGATGACCCGTAACTGCAATGAGGATCCATGTCCGGCAAACTGGTGGGTCGGTCCGTGGCAGCTTTGTTCTGTGACCTGCCGGAAACCGGGCGATTCCAACCCGATCAGAAAGCGGTCGATCCTGTGTGTCGATCAGAACCTGAACGCCCAGCCGGACAGCCGCTGCGAAGGTAAGTCCCGGCCCACGGATAATGAACCTTGCCCCGGCCGATTGCCGCTTTGTAAGGGCCTGCTCGATACACAGATCCTGGTGGAGGACGTTCCACCCGAGTACGAGGAGAATAATGTCATTTAAAAAGCGCGGAAAGTGCGCATCGCTGTTTAACAGTTGGTATTATGTTATATTAACATTTGTCTTATTTTAGCAGAGCATTTTTACGCTAAGAGATTTTTTATTGGAGCGTACTTACATTCTCGTGAAAAACAAGTATTATTTTACAACACAAATAGACACTCCTGCCCAGAGGAATAGTTACTAGTACAAAGCTATTTAAAAAACAGAAACTTTCGAAGATGCAACAAACAGAGACTCTTTTAAGATGAGGTTTTAAAACTTATATATTTACAGTGTATTTTTAAATGTACTGCTTTAGGGTGGCTCAGTTGCTAAGACCCCGGAAACAAAATGCTTGCTTTTATTGCATGTTTTAATACTAAATTACGACCTAAGCAAGACAATACGAACAACATCAGATAAATAAATATGAAATCTCTTACACCTTACGACGCTTCCATTTGATGAAAGAACTTCGTTGAGACTGTTTCGACTGGCTACTTGAGGTTGGAATGTGACTTAGAATCGTGTGTTGTCGGGCATTTTGACAAAGTATGCCACCTTGTTCTGGGGCACGTGATAGTTGTGAATCCAGCGGCTTCCCTTACGCAAGGATCCATCGATACCATCCTTCCAAACGCCTTGAGGTAGGTATACTGTTGAGGAGATAGCAGATTGAATTTTAGGATTTTCGCGCTTCATCGAACCTAACAATCGATTCCCAATACCTAATTAGAAAGAATAACGACACTTACCTTCACGGCTGGTATCCGCCCGGTACAGAATCGGCGCTACGATCATGCCATCCCCTATCGAGAACTCGTCGTCGATGAACAGACAATTCACGTCCGTCGAATCCAACATCCAGAGCGGCCTAATGATTGGCAGCCCATCGTCCATCGCGACACTGGAGTACTTCTCCAGTAACGGAACAACGGTTTGCTGTCGAATATTCGACAATTCCTTGGCAATTTCAGTGACCGAATCATTCTTATATTCGGACGGTAGATGTGTGTAGCGAAGAACTGGCAGAAAAGTAGCCAGCTGTAACCATCGGATGTACAGTTCCACCTCCGGAAGTGGAGGGCTCGGTAGAGGATAAAATGAGTACATTTTCTTTAGCTTTTCGGTTGGTAGAAGGAAATCGCCTCCCACCGGTCCCGGCATTATAAATGGGAATCCAATGACACCGTAGGACAACAGCGTAGGGATGATATTCTGGAGACCACTCCAGGAGCTGTTGACGGGAGGTAAGCTAAGGAAAGCTGGAGGGCGTGGGACGGAAATGGCACTTGATACTCCGAAGATGTTCACGTTACCTTCAAAGCGATTCATGAAGGTAGTTTTGTATTGGTCTGGGTTATCCAGCATGCTGGAACACTGGTAATACCGTGGTATGTTGAAAGCGTTTCCAAAATCTACGTAAAACGAGTCAATTCCTATGCTTTCTGTAATTTTTTTGAGTTTATCCTTCAACCAAGAAACTGTTTCATTATTGGTAATATCTATGACACCGGCGCTGGCAAGGCTCTTGTACCGAGTCAATGCCGGAATGCTTTGATCGGATTCCCGTTCGTGGATTAGTAGCTTCTGAGATACTGTTTCCAGAAAGTTAGCACTTTCGGTACTAATAAATGGCTGAATGGAAAGTGAGATTCGAAATCCTCTCCGGTGGAGGATGTTCACCGTATCTTCCAGTGTAGGAAAACGATCGCTATCGAGTGTGAAATCTCCGATATGCTTCTGCCAGAATTCGTTCAAGAAAACATGCCCAAGACGCAGATAACCAGACATGATCACGTTTTCCGTATAGTTGTAAATGGCAGTCTCCGTCAGTTCGTCCTGACTAGCGGCAGGAATTTGCCAAACCGGTTCCCTTAGCAGAGACTTTATGATAGTATTGTCATTTTCCGTCAAACCATCCCATAAACTCTTCTGCGTAAGTGCACTATGCAACGTTTTCATATCCGGACCGGTACATATCTGGTAGCTCAGTTGAGGATACTTCGTTAATCTATTCACGAAAGCGAAATTGTCGTTTCTGCCTTGCAAACAGAATCGGCTATTGGAATCCTTATTGATGCTAACGTAAAGCGGCGTTCTGTCATCCACGCGAATCGCAATACCTTTCGAGTTCAGAAAGTATCTCTTTACAGCGTTACCCCACTCTTGAGTGTTGATGTCTCCAGTTACGAATGGAGCGAAATCAAAGGATGCCTTGCCCAAGGGATAATCGAATCCGTTTGTCAGACCACCCCCATACCAATAACCACGATCCTCTCCAATATCAAAGCAGTCCGTGGGGTAGTAGTTGCTTGTCAGCGTGTGCCAACTAAAACTGTAGCATTTAATATCTGGCGAGGTAGTTTTCACCGAATTCATGTACAGCCTTGCCATCGAGTTCCACTCGTAGCAAAGACTTCCATCGTCCCGTAAATCCTCCGGCAAACAGTTGTACGGTTTTTCGACGTAACTCTTCACACCGAGTGTCCCAGTGAGCAAATCATTTCCTTTCGGATCCAGAATGCGAAAGGCTCGCGTTATCTTGTGCAGCTTCACGGACTCGAAGTACGATTTGGCCAGCAGTTTCTGGTTGTACATGATGTAAGCATAGCCGACCTTTTGAAGCAAACAAAACAAATAATGATTAGTAGTACCAATCCGAGTCGGCAGTACCCAAGACTACACCGCCCAGGTAAGTGCAAATATTGATTTGTATACTCACGAGAAACACGATGATAAGAAACAGCATGCCGACAAAGACGCGCAGTTTGTAGTCTTTGGTTTCGCGTCTTTTCTTGCGTATCATAGCCGGAACGTTCTACGGTGAAGGAAAGAAATGGGGGAATTAATTATCAAGGAAATATTGCCATTTATTTAAATATTGGAATACAATTGAGATTGTGTTTGGGTCACATTGAATAGCTGGTTCTTAATTGTGGCAGAGTTACCGGGATTAACATGGAGTCGATACGACAAAGCATTGAATGTGTCTAATAGCACACTTTTTTCTAATATCATTACATAGGGGAGACCGGGGATGGTTGGCGGTGTTTTTAATTTACCACTTTGATATACGTAGATTGTTCATTATAGAACACGTTACATAAACTGGTAGACTGTTGGCCACATCTCTGAATATTATCGAAGGGTTGAAGATGTTGCTTTGTTCTCGTTTTTATAGAGAAAACTATGCGACACGGCAACCCTGGGGTCGGGGCGGGGTAAGTTGGCGGTATGTATGGAGTGTTAGTGATACGCCAGAAAATAAGCAATCAAATGGAAAATAAATTGTTTCAGGGGTCCTTATGGAACGATTTGAATGTCTTTTCGATAAAATTGTATAAAATCCGGCTTATGCCATCATATTTCAGGCTCAATAACCCGGCATTTTGACTTCGACGCGAACTTTATACACGGAAAAAATATGTTCACACCTTCATGAAAAAAGGTCACGATCTCGTGAACTGTACGATTTACGAAAACCATGATCAAGTTCTTGAAATTATGAATAATAAACCTGGTATAAAGAAACTATTTGTGTATCCCAAAAACTAGTTCACCCCGAATATATGCAAAGCGTTACATGCACATGTTTGGTTGAGTTAGGGGAAAGTGAGGCAATATGAGCACCCGAAGGTTGAAGGCAAATATATCTGGAGCAAAACATACAAATAATCCCAAATTGCCCTCTATTGGTAGAATAGACCATATTCTTAACATGCAGTTACTAAAGATGCAGAAGAAAATTCAAAATCTTAGAAAATAATCGTTTTTTGTAATGATCGATTTTTGGCTTGGTAAAAACCTTGTGCAATCTTAAGGGGCAATATGATCATGTCGCAAAATATTATATTTATTACAAAATTTCAAATTTATTTCACTTATAATTATTAAGAATCATATTTTCGATTGATTTAGTGATATTTAGTTGCATATAAAATTCATCTTATAGTTTTTAACAGCATTTTCGTAACTATTAGAATCAAATTTCAATATTGTTTAAATCATATTTTTGCGAGTAATTTTCTCAAGCATTCATCGTTATTCATCGTTCCTGGTAGCTTCAGGTATAGAACGTTTTCATATGAATATTTTTGCCCTATTTAATACATAAACTCATATGAGATTTGTGTACTGCTCATTTTGCCCCATGCCGTAAAGCTATTTCCGCAGATTTTTTTTTTGTGGAAACTACAAAGTCTTGTTAAATACTTAGAAAGACGTTAAATATTCCGAAGAGGTATGCATTTTTCAATCACCGCACACATACGTCATGCGAATGCTTATTTCATATAGCATGAATCTTATAACATTTTCAGTTCTTTGACGTCCCGTCAGATTTCTGTATTTTTCGTGATTTAAGATTTGTTTTTGTCGCAATTGAAGTATTACATTATCTAAAGGTGATTGACGGAGCATTCGTGCAAACAAAAAAATCGAAAATTGTTCATAGATTTTTGGAAAACGGGGGTGCTCAACTCGCCCCACATGGCGATATTGTCTCACTTTCCCCTACTGTGGTTGTTCCCTGGACAAGTTTAGTTTTCTTTGTGATTCTGGTTCATGGATTCGAGTAGGCTGTGGTCGAGAACGGACGCATTGTTTCGTTTGACGCGTAATTTTTCATTCCCAAGAACTTGTATATTTAGTGGTAGCAAAAGAAGAAGTGAAGCAAAATATTATTCCGGATATGGATTTTCACTCCACACTCGCCAATATTGGGCCATTTTTGGAGTTAGTTGTCAAAATCAACGCTGTTAACGCCACCGAAAGACCCCAGTTGTGGCCAGTGATGTCCCTATCCTCTGTGCAGTAAAGAGAAATTGAAATTACTCCCCACACTCTGGCAAGCAAAACGAGAGCGCTTCTCTTTCGTTCATATACACCACCGTATTTGATATGTGTAAGCGCACGTTGATGGCAGAGATAAATTTTCATACACCCAACACTGGAACGATCTAGAGTGTGGAGAAGAGCTCTTGAAATTCTCTGTGGCGCGCTCAGATAAATTCACCACCGCGCGCGCCCCAGAGTCGCTGTGGTGTATTCACTGGCGTGGTTTCACTGGCGTGTATTCACTGGCGTGTGATCTTTGGTTCGTTTTCGTCTTACAAGCGGTATTGCGGGTGAGATTGATTTAATTTGCACAGGTTATTGCGTTGTGTTGTGTGGATGGCGGTGGCTTATTTCAAGCTTATATATTTTCTACTGAAGATTTCATAGTTGCTTGGTAAAGCTTGCGAGTTTATAGAGTGTTGTTATACTACCGTGGGAAGCCTGAAGTATTCGAGCCTAGGGGCATAACGTATAACAGATGTAAGACGGGATTTGTACATCCACATTAGGAACGGCCTATTTTTTGTTCGACTGAATAACTCAATGGTAATTTAACTTATTTTGATTGCGAATTTGGCGACGCCAAAAAGTAAAGTGATCCATTACAAGTAATGTCCTGGTATTACACACGTTTTCGATTATTATCATACGCAGGCATTGTAATTCTCTCTCACTCACGCGAGAAGAGGCTTATCCAATGTCCAACTTTTCTGAGATAAAGTCCACATAAAACAAGATAACGTTCACGAGAATTCACATTGTTACTTGTTTTTTTCTGTAGCGCGTTATTAAAAATAATAACGTGCCAATTTAGAAGCGCTTCCATTTGACCGGTACAGTGCTTTCAAGGGGTTACAACACTGTAGATTTTTTAAAACATTTAATTTTTATTTATTGGTTGAATTTTGTTTACTGGTGCTTTAGGATGCTGAAAATGATATTCCAAAAAATGAATCGCGAAAACAATAAATAAATATTCAATTTTTTTCGCAACGCCTCTTATGTATACCTCGAGTATACTGAAAACGTTAACCGTGTTTTTCTCGAAATATTTGATCTGGCCGGAAATGTAACTCGAACAAAAGATTTTTGATGAGCCTAAAATTTTTACAACATGTTCAAGATTACTTTCTCCAGCGATGTACGTGGGATTTAATTTTTTCATTGCATAATTTTTTAATAAGCAAATTTTGTGTCGATTTTTAACACATTTTCAGCGTTTTTCGACTAAAAAATGTGCCATTTCGCGAAAAATCAAGACATAGAAAAAATCTTACGTATGCTGCTTGCTGTCGTTCTAAGAAGTTTAAAAAGCTTTGGTTTTTGGCTCTGGATCAAAAATTACGGGACATAGAGTTCCGGCCGTGGACCGCTTCCAAAAAAAAAACTCCCCGACATTTACATAAGTTAGCTGGTTTTCTCTCGAATTTCCATGCGATGGAGTAATAAGAGAGAGAATTAAAATTAAAACCTAACATGTTCGGGTACGAGTATAGCAAAGAAGTTCAAAATGGCAAATCCACCGTCTTTGCAGTACATACTAAATTGTTCCAAAGAACGTTTATCTGTTTACCGTGATTTTATAATTTGTAAAACTTATAATATTAAGTTTATGTATCAGAGAATGTTTATGACCTCACCGAATAAAAATCTTCTTGTGTAAACCTTGAATCTATAGTTGATTTCGTGACGTGAGGATGTGCTTTTGTTTTCATTTCGATCCGAAAAAGGAATACGATCTACGTGTATCCCAAAAATTAACGTAAACTTCGTATTCTATACATATATTAATCAATTCACCTGTAAGTATTAATGCATACACTTCGAATCGAGTACACTTCCGTGATTTTTATTCTTAGTCCAATTAGGTGATTCAAATTTTCTGATAAACAGAAATATAGGATTTGATTCCTGATGAAATAAGTTTTTATGGATATTTAGTAATATTATATCAGACAATACTAATTATTCTCAACATATTCCATTTTCTTCTAAAAATTTATCAATTTCGAATGCTCTAGTAATGCTAACAAAGTAAATACATAATAGTTTAATAGTTCCGCACTTAAGGTGTGAGTCGCATTTTAGTCATGCTTGGGTCAGTAAAAGCCAAATATTTTACGCTTTTTTGGCTATTCTCGAGCGACGTAGCGATACAAAAAAATATTTCGTTCTAATTCTAATATAAATTTTTTGAAAATCTACACTTGTACTGCATTACAACGATAGCATTAGTTAGACTAATAATATAGTGCAATAAAAGCAAAATGTTGAAAGTTGTTCTACGTGTCTTATGAACTGCCTTAGAATTGCAAATATGGGAAATCATTCAACGTATCTTTGGTATGTGTGCAAAGAACTAGAATATTTGAGTGAAAATTCTGCTAAAAAATCGATGAAAAGTTCTATGGGCGATGGCAATATATTAAACGAAAGCATTTAATCCCAAAAATGATAAAAAATGTTAAAATTGTTTATTAACCAATTTATGTATGTGAAACTTCTTGTACCATTACCACTACCATGTATCATTAATATAGCCATTGCTAATTACGGCTCCTATGGGACATGCAACTATAGATACATTAGCTCAACTATATGTAACTTTCATACTCGGTCATACAAACAACGGGTTGTTAAGAACCGGCCACCATACCAGAATTTGCTTTTTTCCATATATATATATATATATATATATATATATATATATATATATATATATATATATATATATATATATATATATATATATATATATATATATATATATATATATATATATATATATATATATATATATATATATATATATATATATATATATATATATATATATATATATATATATATATATATATAAATATATATATAAATATATATATATATATATATATATATATATATATATATATATATATATATATATATATATATATATATATATATATATATATATATATATATATATATATATATATATATATATATATATATATATATATATATATATATATATATATATATATATATATATATATATATATTTTGACAACATACCATTCAAGCACCATTTTAATTCTTTCCCATTTTAATTCTGTCGATTGATGATTTTTTTTTTACACGATGGCTTCTGAAGAAAGCTTCGTTGACACTGAAGTAGCCTGACTCTTTATCCTATTGAGCTATTGCCGTAATACTATAGAACGTAGTTTTTTATATCATGTTAATCTACAGGTTTTTGGAATCTTTGAAAATCCCTCGGAAATCCCCTGTTCGAAAATCGTGCAAGATGTTTTCATAAGGCGAACTTTTTTCTATATTTTCGTTGATATAAAAGTTCGCAAGAGATCTTTTCTTCTTCCGATATTTGCTTGAACCGAATAATGTTCCCAAACATCGGCACTCTTGAAGTTCACTGACGATTTTTTCCGTAGCGATATTTTATATCAGTGAACTTTTTATTAGAAAATCGGCGATGAAAAGATTCTGTTGTGAACATTGATATTTTGATATTTTCCCAACACTACCTTTTGGATAAAACACCTCATTCAAGAAAGTTATAATGAGGAATAATTTATCACACGAAAATCGCTTGTTTAAACTTGAGGAAACACCTTACTTGTTACTTGAAAATACGAAAATTTCATAGAGATTGACAGAGATTCCGACAGATACTACCAGATACCTAATACTTTGTTTTGCTGTTGATATTACGTGCAATAAAT
This sequence comes from Topomyia yanbarensis, assembly GCF_030247195.1. Classification (NCBI taxonomy): domain Eukaryota; kingdom Metazoa; phylum Arthropoda; class Insecta; order Diptera; family Culicidae; genus Topomyia; species Topomyia yanbarensis. The sequence continues at coordinate 411,990,134 of NC_080671.1, forward strand.
CCGTGCATTATAATAACGGTCTAAAATACTAACTGACGCAAAAATCTAGAATACGTATTATAAACATTGTTGCTGCTGACCCATTTATAACATCCTTTTTATGGAACACAAGATTCATTGTTCATTTAAAATAAGCGCGAACACTAGTTGGCCCCGAAACTGAGCCAATTTATTTCGCTCATTGACGCGCAGAATCCCGGTCCTAGCTCCCATGCTCTTGAAACATTCGCTTTCGCCTGCTGTTTAAACGATTTCCACGCAAAATAATAGACAAATAAACAAATGAATAACGGGTGTACGCTCAATTGTGATGTTGTATGTTAATTAATTATCGTCACAAGCGTATACCTAATTTTACTGAATATGTCAAGCCAGTCGACGAAATCTAAGATTTCGTTTTAAACTTGTAGGATTCAGTTAGAATAAAACTATTAATACTTATAACACGAGTTTGCATATCAGGTGTCTCTGGTCATTATAAAACTCTTTATACGATGATACGTAAAAAGTTTTCCCAATTTGCTCCGAGGACCGAGTACTTTCAGTTTTGCAGGTAGTGTAACAATACTTTATAAACTCGTTCGCTTTACCAAGCAACTTGTATGAAATCTTCAGTAGAAAATAATATAAGCTTGAAATAAGCTACCACCATCCACACAACACAACGCAACAACCTGTGCAAATCAAATCAATCTCACTCGCAATGCCGCTTGTAAGACGAAAACAAACCAAAGATCACACGCCAGTGAATACACGCCAGTGAAACCACGCCAGTGAATACACCACAGCGACTCTGTGGCGCGCGCGGTGGTGACTTTATCTGAGCGCACCACAGAGAATTTAAAGAGCAAGAGAGCACGGTTATCTCGCACCCAACTACCTCAACACCAGCGCACACTTGAAATCGGTCTATACAGCTCCGAAAGAAAGAGCGTTCTGCTTCTTTTCTGTGGTGTGTGATCATTGTATCCTCTGTGTAGGCATCACACTTACGCGCCAGTGCATCACTAGGGTGAAATGCCATCACTGGTTGTGGCTGCAATATACATCGCGGCTAGTGGATTAGCACCAGCAAGTTCCAGCAGCAAGAATGACTCGTCATCAGAAGCGAAACATCAATCCACAACCTACGCCGACAGGGTCACAAGGCAGTGTGATTTATCTGCAATTATCGGTGAGATCGTTCTGATTATATTGTTTCTAACTACAAATTGTTATGTCATTTTTTCCATAGTGGTAGGCGATTTTATTCCTTTTAAGTTTTTTCCCTTTTTTATGATGAGGGTCGGGATTGGGCGGCATAACTGCGAGTCACCCGGGTTCACTGGCGTGTGTCCTGGTGGAGATGGACGTGTCCATCTTTACCATGTCGGTTGTCACGGTAAAGATGGACACGTCAGTCTCTGCCGGGGCACATGCTGGTGAGCTCGGGTGATTCGTGGTTGTGCTGCCTAGGCTCGACCCTCATTGGCAGGGGACAAAAATTAAGCCCGTACGATATTGAGCCTGTTCTAGTGGCCCTGCCGCTTCTAGTTTTCCAATCTGTTTACTTCGCATCCTTGCTCTCACTTGAGTGCTATGGCTCTAATTTTCATAACTTTCCCTACCTGGTCTCTGGCTGGTTGAATGTCGTTAAAATGTAAAAAAAAAATCCTTCTAAGTATTTCATTTTTTTACTATCTAAAGTACATCCCTAAGATTCGTTATAATCCATGATATTTGTTTATTTCAATATTTGGGCAGGGAGGGTGCATCAGGGTATTATACGAACTGTGTCATGGATTAGGATACGTGGATCGCCTGTCTCTAGTGAAAAGATAATAATGTCTGCACTTACTTCCAAATTCTTCGGAATTATGTAGTTATTGTTAATATTCTTATCTGACTCGGGACGGTAAATTTGAGAGCGAGTAAAGGCGCTTTAACCTAGGCTTATTAGCCAGGGCAAGGTGTAAATACCTCTGTCCCATCCCAAAGGACCAAAGGAGTGACATTAATCTTCTTAGCCAAGTCACTCCCAACGATTTATTATATTCCCTTTAAACTGAAACGGTCGGTACGGTTGTCCTCGTTTCTTCCTCCTTTAAGATTCAAAACAATTCGTTAATTAAATTATCCATTAAATGAATAGTTTAGTTGCCGTCTTATTTTGAAACATCTTCAAACCCAACTCTGCACAGTAGGCCTGGCCGTTTTAATATTTGCGACATATGAAAATATGCTTCAAATATTAATATTGACAAGAAAAACACTACAGACTAACTGCAGTGCTTTCCAGGATGCTTTTCAATACTGGCTGTGTAAGGGTTAGAATAGAATAGAATAGAATGATTCTGGTTCATAATTTGGGAATACACAGTCGACAGTTCGACGATGTTCATGATTTCAGAAGCTTATTCGTGGCTTTCGTAATTTCTCACCACGTTACCGTCATGAGTTTACTGTCGGATTTTTCTTTCAGAGTAGCATGATTTATGTTCATAATTTCAGAATCTTAGTCACGAAAAGTGTGACAGATTAGCGGATTCTTGCTCTGTGAACTACATAGATAACGAACAAGATTTGTAACTCTAAAGGGTGTCCCACATCAAAATGCACCACGGCAAAAAAACGTTGTAGAAAATAACCCATTGGATATTTACTCTTGAAAATTTGAGTAGAAGTAGTATAGAGTGTATTGTTTACACTGTATTTTTATCGCTGTCGATTTTTCGGAACGTGTCCGATGGAAAATTGACAGGAATCGGAATATATTGGCTGAAATGGCCCCGTATATAGTCGGGGGTTTGTGCCTTGCCGTGTCTTTTCATCATTTAGTAAGCGGAAGGAAAGGAGAAGGAGGAGGGAGGAAGTAGAATTGAGAGGGTGGGAAAAGTAACAGCGCAAAAAAAACAAACATCAGGTAAGGTAAACTCACAAGTAGTTCAACTCGCCTGCGATTAAGCCTAAATTTCTTCACCAAATCGGATAAGAAACATTAGTATGTCTCTGAATTTCAGTCGTCCAAATATGGTGTCGGATAAAGCCCTGGTCAGCATGTCGCAGTGAAGTTTTGAAAAAGGCAGGACATTTTTGAAAACACTGGGTATGGTTGTTCTGGAAACGCCTTTGTTTGGAAACTCGTTTGTAGATTTCTCCAATAATTGCGGTGTTCAGACGAAGCCCAGGACCGTATTTTTTATCTTATACAACTTGTCGAAATTGGCAAGGCGGGCTCAAGAACAACGAAGTCAATCACTGAACCTTCCCTGGCCAATTCATCAGCCCATTCATTTCCAGTAATACCGGAATGTCCGGGCACTCAGAGACAAGGTGGATAGTGTTGACAATGCTTAGTTCTTCGATTTGGGTTCGGCACGCAATCACTAGCTTGGACCGTGATTGGTCTGAGCTAAGGACCTTGGTTGCAGCCTGACCATCGGAGCAGAAGTTTAAAATTTTGCTGGACAAGCTCGGTTGAAGGGCGGATTGTAGCCCGCACATAATCGCGAAGATTTCTGCTTGGAATACAGTACAGTATCTACCTAGCGAATGAGGTTGTTCCAATCTCATTTCACGACAGTAGACACCAGCACCAGCACGTCCCTAAATCAGAGAATCGTTAGTGTAACAGACCAGTTGCGTTTGTTGTTGTCTTTCCATATAGCCAAACAGTTTCTCGCAACGTGTCCAATGGAAAATATGAGACTCAACCCTCCGGGCCTCGGAAAAAGTTGTCAAAGTTTGAGCGAATCATACACATTTCTTTTGTAAGAAATGTAAAAAGACCAAAACAGTGAAAATTCACCTTTTTTATCAGACACACTGAGAAAAGATATGTCCTCAAGCAGGAATCGAACCTGCAATCTCCCAGTCTCTAATTAGGTCCGTTAACCATACTGCCATCGAGGAACTGTGATGATGTCATCACAGATTCCCAACAGTATCGTGATCACCGCCACAGTCCCAATACCTACCAATGGACCCATCTAACCCCCAATGCCTCTTATAAGTAAATCGTCCCCGCCCCTTCTCGGGCAGAATTCTCTCGTTATCTATTTTTAGCTACAGTGGATCGCGTTCAGGCTTGAGATATTATTATCACTGTTTGCTTCTCATTAGCTAGCCTAGACACCGCCAGACTTATGGTTAACGCACCCAACTAGAAACTGGGAGATCGTAGGCTCCATTCCTGCTTGAGGGCTTATCTTTTCTCAGTGTGTCCAATAAAAGGTGAATTGTCACCGTTTCGGTCAGTCGCTCTCTATTTATTTTCCAATAGATACGTTCCTAAAAACCTTGAAAAGAGAAAAAAAAAAACATGACTCACGCCAAAACAAGGAATATCTGTCAGATTTTCCAAAATCGGAAAAATGGCGTCACTCGAAAAGCAACGTCGTGAATTGATTTTGCGCAAGCACCAGAAAAATCCTCAAATATCTCATCGGGACATCGGAAAACAACTCGGAATCGTGAAGTCAACAGTGAGTAGTGTGATTAAACGTTACTACCGAACTCTGAGCATCTAACGGAAGGAGAAATACGGTCAGAATCGATGTTCTATTAATGATCAAGATCACAAGCGTGTAGTGAAAGTGTTTAAGCGGAATCTTAATGCTTCGGTAAGTGAGGTGGCTAAAAAGTTAAATCAAAGTGCAGAATGTTCCAAAACGTAACGGATGGCAAAATACGGTGGGAAAGTCACCGGCCCGGAAACTGTAAACCCAGATGCTGACGAAGCCTCATTATCTCATCATGGATGATGAGACTTGCGTCAAGGCGGGCTTCCGGCAGCTACTGTTCTTAATCGCCCAGCAGTTTGATGTTCCGGAGGAAGTAAAGAAATTGAAACTTTCAAAGTTTGACAATAAATACATGATTTGGCAAGCGATCTGCTCATGAGACAAACGGTGTGCGGCGTTCGTGACTATCGGGACTGTAAACGGTGATATCTACCTCAAGGAGTGTCTACAAAAGCGTCTGCTTCCTCTGTTGAAGCAACAAGATAATCCTGCAGTCTTCTGCTCGGATCTAGCTTCGTGCCACTATTCAAATGGTGTCCTGGAGTGGTACGAAGCCAACGGGGTCACTTTCGTATCCAAGGACATAAACTCAACGCACCAGAACTAAGATCTATCGAAAAATACTGGGCAATCATGAAGCAGGCATTACGGAAACATCCCAAGGAGGTCAAATCTAAAGAAGAAATGAAGAAAGAGTGAGTTTACGTACCGAAGAACCTGCAGCCAGATGTTGTACAGAACTTAATGAGTGGATTTAAGCGTAAGATGCGAGCGTACGGTTATGGTAGTGAAGTTGAATGAAATAAATATGCCAAAAGCTTACTAATGAGTATATTCTATTGTCCGAAAGTTGGAGAAGGATGAGTCCACTAGATAATTTTCTACAACGTTTTTTCCGTGATGCAATTAAATGGGACACCCTTTATGTTTTATTGGTGCTAAACGCAGTTTTCGTTTTCTGTCCAGACATCACACTGAATCCTATCAAATTAATATCGAGGTTCGAGGTCCTAATAATTTTCTTATATCTAGTGCTCGTACCTATTACTGGTCGCTAGCAGCTGGACATACATGGTATTTCATGAAATAGTGCATGGAACCAACATGCTTCCACGAATAATACTCCAAATTTTGTAAAATAGTTTACGTGAAAATTTCATGACCATGTTGCATGAAATTGAAAATGAATGCACATATCTTCTAAATATCATATGCCCGAAAGTTAAATCGTAAATCGTACTAGGAATTACGACCCAGGTCACGAATATATGAATATTTCATGATTGTGAACTTTTTCACGAGCTCGAATGGTCTGTCGTGATTATTGTACTAGTCATCATGAACCATTTTACGAACTCATGAATAATATTTTATGATTTCATGAACTATTTCACGAGCACGAATGATAAGTCGTGACTACTATAATAGGAATCATGGATCAGTTTACGAATACAAAATATTTGATCATTTTGTGAACTATTTCACGAGCACGAATGATCGTGACCTCATCGGAATCATGAACCCGTTCACGGATACACGAATAATATTCGATGATTTTGTGGACTATTTTACGAGCAGGGATATTGGATCGTGACTAATATATTAGGAATTAGTACACGAGGATTGAATGGATTCATGAATGAAATTCCCAGCTTCGTGAAATAGTTCACGAGAAAATATCCATGCTGATTTGATTTTGTGAACTAATGTCCTAAATCTATTAATAAAATTATGAATCAACATTTGGTTTTATGAATAATTTTCATAAAGTTGTGAACCAATTCACGTACAAACAATCGACGTGGTTATAACATGGCGGAAACCGAAAAAAATATTTCCCCTAATAAAAGCGTAATGCGAGCGTTACTGAAAGGAAGTTGAACGTAATTACAAAACACATGATTTTTACTCAAGGTCCTGTTTTCATTACTTAGAAACGTGATTGTTCCAGAATTCATGGCACTTTATTCGCGATTTTGGGAACAATTTTTTTGCCCGAGAGTCAAAAGTAAATTTTCGAAATTCTTCAGGCGATTGGCCGAAGTAAATGTCACCTGCATCGACGAGATACACAAGAAAAAGATTAGCTTAATTTGGCGTGAATTCCAGAAATAAAAATGTTTGATAACTATTTTTTGCGCTGAAAATAGTACCGCCAGCTTGTCCCGCGTGTGTCACCGCCAACTTATCCCAATCGCATATTTTATAAAAAAAAAGCATTTAAAAAAACTTTTGTTTGTAGATAGGGGTAACAGGGTTACCAAAAATACAGAATAATCTGCATTTGTACAGATTTTTTAGCCATTTTCAGACCAAGAATCTGTATGTGCAGATATACAGATTTTTGTGTGTATGTACAGATATACAGATTTTTGAGAAATGATGTTACAAAAACTTTTTTTGAAATAATTTTTTCTGTTTGTGTAATACATCCTCTGTGTCTCTTTCAGCTTAGCCCTCTATATTAAAATATATATTTACTTTTGAGAGGTAAAGCTTTGTAATACATTCAGGTTAGCACCCAGTAAATGCCTGGGTGAAGTCTATTTCCAGAAACGTTAATTGTAATGCTCTGTGACTTTGTTAATTCTCAATTTTTTGTCGACCTAATGTATATAATATTATATATCAACAAAAGTATTTAAATAAAGAAGAATCCAGCAAAATCCAGGTTAAACGACTCAACTGATTCGATACAGATATCGACACAGATTTTTCAAAAAATAAATACAGATGAAAAGATTTTTAAGGACAAAAATACAGATTTAATTTTGGCAACCCTGAGGGGTAATATCTATGGGACCATTAATAAATTACGTAACGCTTTTTGGGGAGAGGGGGTACAACAAATTGTGACATATGAGGGAGGGGAGTAAGCTAGTACGTTGAAGAAATTTTTTTTTGTCAAAGAATTTGTTGCGTAATAGTGGAAGGGGGTACAAAAATAGAGAAGGGGGTAGAGTTATTACATAGAGGGAGGGGGAGTCAATTTTGGGCAATTTTTGCGTTACGTAATTTGTGAATGGTACCTATACGGCGCTACAATCGGCTAGCTAACGCTATACGTGCGTTGCGTGTAAACTGGGATGCAATGGTGATTCATGCATACGAACCTGTATGCGATGGTGGTCAACGTATTTTCATTTAAATGCTGTGCACTTTTTCAGGAAAGTTTGTTCTAGCCTATATGTCTGTTCTCTGAGTTTATACAATCGTGATCGCTTTTATTTTTTGTTCTATTTGTGTTTCGCGTTAATCGGTTGTGCAAGTACTTCGAAGTTTCGTGACGTTTTTCAACATCATATCTGATAGCTGCAAGTGTTGTTTTTGTGAAAGTGATAGTTTTGTTTGTCTTTTTATTTCTACTTGACGTTAATCTGGTTGCAGACGAAAATCGAAAAATTTAACTTGCACCTTTCGTTTTTTCCCTATTTGCAGAGTGGGCAACTAATGCGCATCTTGTGTACATGATAGAGAATCAACTAGCGCATCATCTACACCAGATGCGCTTTAGTTCCGCACGCTGAAAATAGAAGAAAAATCGAAAGGCGCAAGTTCACTATTTTTGATTTTCAACTGCAACCAGAATATCACTTCACACTACGTCACGCTCGATTTTCTTTTGACAAAAGCGACATCTTCTGGTGGATAGCCGATTTATCGTACCCGTTGGAGCTATTTATTTTCTTGCGCACTCGGTAGGCGTTATTTCTTCGCTCAAATGTATGGCTTGTACCAACTGCTCGAAAGTCATAACTCTCCGAGCTCTCGATCGAAGCAGTTCGTTTTCTGGTGCTGTGCATAAAGTGAACAAGAATATATATTGACAGTGAAGGTCAACTATTGTTTGAGGCAGTCTTTGTTCGCCGGTGCCTAGGCTGGTGAAGTGAATACCAGAATTGCCGGACACGCCGCTATATAAGCTAAGTATTATTTTTCTTTCTTTTGTTTCCCTTTCCCCGATCGGTCTACTTTTCCCTTTCCCCTGAATACAAGTTTCATCTCTCGTTTACACCACGTGCTATCCTCGTGCCTAAATGGCCGAGGGCGAAGGAACATTGGATGGGAATGATATTCCCATGGATTTACCGGATAAACCCGATATTACTCCCTCCCCTGATTCCCCCAGTCCTCCCCGTATTAAAACATACCCAGCCAGTTCAAATGGACCCTGGGTGGTGTATTTCCGGCCCAACACGGAATCGCCCAATATTCTAGAAATATCACGGGAGCTGACTGCTAACTACCCGGCCGTAGCTCAGATAACACGTGTTCGAGCTAATAAGATACGCGTTATAGTAAATGACCTCGATCAGGCAAACCAGATTGCTCGCAGCGAGCGTTTTACGAAACAATTCAGAGTGTATGTGCCTTGTAGGGCAGTGGAGATCGATGGAATAGTCGCCGAACCGGGTCTAAAGTGCGAAGACCTGTTGAAGTACGGGGTTGGCTGCTTTAAGGACCCTTCACTTCAAAAGGTGAAGATTCTGGAATGCAAGCAATTGTATTCCGCAAAAACAGAAAATGATAAGACGACTTATTCTCCGTCAGACTCGATTCGGGTGACTTTCTCCGGGTCTGCTCTTCCCAACTATGTCCTCCTGGATAGGGTTCGCTTACCCGTTCGCCTGTTTGTACCGCGGGTAATGAACTGCAACAATTGCAAGCAACTGGGCCACACAGCCACTTATTGTGGCAATAAAAAACGGTGCGGCAAATGCGAGGGAGAGCATGAGGATGACGCTTGCGGTGGAGAAACTGAGAAGTGTATTTACTGCGGGGGCCCTCCGCATGCTCTTAAGTCATGCCCGGCGTACAAGCAGCGCGGGGATAAAATTAAGCGCTCCCTTAAGGATCGCTCGAGGCACTCTTATGCAGAAATGCTAAAGAATGCTTCGCTATCTGTCCCTTCCGAAAATTCCTTTGCTCTTTTGGCTGGCGTTCAGCAAGAATCTGACGACCCACAAGAGGGAACATCATTGGTTAACCCAGGGGAATCCAGGAAGAGGAGAAACCTAGCCTCCCCTAAATTGCCTCGTAAGGGTGCCAAGGTGTCGTCCCCTCAGAGTGCGCCAACTACAATCAATAAATCCAACGGAAGTGATGCACAAAAGCCGAAGCAATTTGCTCCAGGACTTGGAAATCTTAATTCTAACAAGGAGTACCCACCACTTCCAGGGACACCAAAAACCCCAAGTGTCCCCTTTTTTCAAACAGATACTCAGTCCAGTAGCGGACTAATGAAATTTTCTGAAATAGTGGACTTAATTTTCACAGCTTTCAATGTTACTGATCCTCTTAAAAGCCTTCTGATACGTTTTCTCCCTATAGTGCAAACATTTTTGAAGCAGTTGACTACTAAATGGCCCCTCCTTGCAGCGATCGTATCCTTCGATGGCTAAGTCATCGAACGAGGTCACCGATTCGATCACTGTTCTACAGTGGAACAGCAGAAGTATCCTCCCGAAAATCGATTCCTTTAAATTTTTACTAAATAGTTTAAAATATGATGCTTTCGCATTATGTGAAACTTGGTTAACTTCCGATATAAATCTCAACTTCCACGACTTTAATATAATTCGTCTGGATCGAGATAACCCCTATGGAGGAGTACTTTTGGGGATCAAAAAGTGCTATTCTTTCAACCGAATTAACCTCCCTTCAACACCAGGCATTGAAATTGTCGCTTGTCAAGTTTTAATCAAAGGTAAAGACCTTTGCATTGCTTCCATCTACATTCCTCCTAGAGCCTCGGTAGGGCACCGAACGCTTTGTAATATCACGGAATCCTTACCGGCACCGCGGCTAGTTCTGGGAGACTTTAACTCGCACGGTACGGTATGGGGCTGTCTTCATGATGATAATAGATCAACATTAATCCAAGATCTTTGCGACAATTTCAACATGACCATCTTAAACACGGGAGAAATGACGCGGATTCCTACACCACCAGCACGCGCAAGCGCGTTGGATTTATCGCTTTGCTCGACATCGCTACAGTTAGATTGCATGTGGAAGGTGATCCCTGATCCCCACGGTAGCGATCATTTGCCTATCGTGATTTCAATTGCTAACGGTTCAAGACCATCGAAAACAATCAATGCCTCGTATGACCTCACACGGAACATTGATTGGAAGAGTTACGCGACCGCGATATCCGTTAAAATCGAATCCACTCAAGAACTTCCTCCGGAGGAAGAGTACAGGTTTTTGGCTGGCTTGATTCTCGACAGTGCGAATCAAGCTCAGACTAAACCAGTACCCAGCGCGAATACCCATGGACGGTCTCCCACACTGTGGTGGGATAAAGAGTGCTCAGAGCTGTACGCGGAGAAGTCCACTGCATATAAGGCCTTCCGGGAAGACGGGTTACCCGCTAGCTATCAACAGTACGCGTCGCTAGAAAGACGAATGAAGAGTCTAATGAAAGCCAAAAAACGCAGTTATTGGCGCCGGTTCGTCGACGGGTTAACGAGAGAAACAGCGATGAGCACTCTTTGGGGTACGGCTCGACGCATGCGTAACCGTAATAGTACCAACGAGAACGTGGAATATTCAAACCGTTGGATATTCGCTTTCGCCAAGAAGATCTGTCCGGACTCTGTCCTGGTACAGAAAACGTGCCGCGCCGCGTTTCCTCCCGATACCGCGAACGAAACACCGTTTTCGATGGTGGAGTTTTCACTTGCTCTCTTATCATGCAACAATAACGCCCCAGGGTTAGACAGAATCAAATTCAACTTGCTGAAGAATCTGCCTGACACTGCAAAAAGGCGCTTGCTGAACTTATTTAACAAGTTTCTTGAGGGTAACATTGTCCCTCATGACTGGAGGCAAGTGAAGGTCATCGCCATTCAAAAACCAGGAAAACCAGCCTCCGACCACAACTCGTATCGGCCGATTGCAATGCTGTCCTGTATTCGAAAGTTGTTCGAGAAAATGATCTTGTTTCGCCTCGACAATTGGGTTGAAGCAAATGGCTTACTGTCAGATACACAATTTGGCTTCCGCAAAGGCAAAGGGACGAACGATTGCCTTGCGTTGCTTTCTACAGAAATCCAAATGGCCTATGCTAACAAAGAGCAGATGGCATCAGTCTTCTTGGATATTAAGGGGGCTTTTGACTCAGTTTCTATCAACATTCTGTCAGAGAAGCTGCACCAGCATAGTCTTTCACCAATTTTAAATAACTTTTTGCTAAACCTGTTGTCTGAAAAGCACATGCACTTTTCGCATGGCGATTTAACAACATCGCGATTTAGCTACATGGGTCTTCCCCAGGGCTCATGTCTAAGTCCCCTTCTCTACAATTTTTACGTGAATGACATTGACGATTGTCTTGCCAATTCATGCACGCTAAGGCAACTTGCAGACGACGGGGTGGTCTCTGTTACAGGGCCCAAAGCTGCCGACTTGCAAGGACCATTACAAAATACCTTGGACAATTTGTCTGCTTGGGCTCTTCAGCTGGGTATTGAGTTCTCCACGGAGAAAACTGAGTTGGTTGTTTTTTCTAGGAAGCGTGAGCCGGCGCAACTCCAGCTTCTATTAATGGGTGCAACGATCAACCAGGTTTTCACATTTAAATATCTCGGGGTCTGGTTCGACTCTAAAGGTACCTGGGGATGTCACATTAGGTATCTGAAACAGAAATGCCAACAAAGGATCAATTTTCTCCGAACAATAACTGGAACATGGTGGGGTGCTCACCCAGGAGACCTGATCAGGTTGTACAAAACAACGATATTGTCGGTGATGGAGTACGGGTGTTTCTGTTTCCGCTCCGCTGCGAACATACACTTCATCAAACTGGAGAGAATCCAGTATCGTTGCTTGCGCATTGCCTTGGGTTGCATGCACTCGACCCATACGATGAGTCTCGAAGTGCTGGCGGGCGTTCTTCCGCTAAAAAATCGATTTTGGGAACTCTCATATCGATTGCTCATCCGATGCGACATTCTGAACCCGTTGGTGATTGAAAACTTCGAGAGGCTCGTCGAGCTTAATTCTCAAACCCGATTTATGTCCTTGTACTTCGACTACATGGCACAGAGCATTAATCCTTCTACGTATACTCCCAACCGTGTTCGTTTCCTAGATACTTCTGATTCTACTGTATTCTTCGACACATCCATGAAGGAAGAGATTCGTGGAATCCCGGACCATATACGCCCTCAAGTGATCCCCAATATATTTTATAATAAATTCCGAGAAGTCGACTGTGACAAAATGTTCTACACTGACGGATCAAATCTCGATGGGTCCACGGGCTTCGGTATCTTCAACAATACTATCACCGCTTCATTCAAGCTCAATGATCCTGCTTCAGTTTACGTCGCAGAGTTAGCTGCAATTCAGTACACCCTTGGGATCATCGACACTCTGCCCACAGATCACTACTTCATCATTTCGGACAGCCTCAGCTCTATCGAGGCTTTTCGTGCGGTGAAGCCTAAAAAGCAATTCCCGTATTTTCTGGGGAAGATACAGGAGTCCTTGTGTACGTTATCTGAAAAATCTTATCAGATTACCTTTGTTTGGGTCCCCTCTCATTGTTCTATCCCGGGCAATGAAAAGGCCGACTCATTAGCAAAGGTGGGCGCATTAAATGGTGACATATACGAAAGACCAATCTGCTTCAACGAATTTTTTAGTATTTGTCGTCAGAGGACACTCAACAGTTGGCAAACCTCGTGGAGCAATGGTGAACTTGGACGATGGCTACATTCGATTATCCCAAAGGTATCAACGAAACCATGGTTCAGGGGGATGGATGTGGGTCGGGATTTTATTCGTGTAATGTCCCGACTTATGTCCAACCACTACACCTTAGATGCACATTTGCGGCGTATTGGGCTTGCGGAGAGTAGTCTGTGCGCTTGTGACGAGGGCTATCATGACATCGAGCACGTTGTCTGGGTATGCGCCGGGTATTTGGACGCCAGGTCTCAGTTAAAGGATTCCCTTCGGGCCCGAGGTAGACCACCCAATGTCCCAGTCCGAGATATGCTGGCAAATCGTGATTTCCCCTATATGTCCCTTATTTATACTTTCATAAAAACGATAAATATCCCAATTTAGCCCCTCTCTTTTTATTTCTCGTTTTTAGAAGTTTCCTCTTGCCGTGTGGAACCGATATGCTTCAGACTGCCACTATGTAACCGCCGTCGCCCTTATCACTACGGAATCTGAAACGAGAGCGACTCGAGGTCCGAAGGATTCCCTTTGAAGGATTCCCCGCGGGTCCGAAGAATACCGCAAATCCGACCTACTAGACTGGGGCGCAAATTTGTTTCGCTGATCTCCCGTTTGCCCGAAAGTTGCAAGTTTTGCTCTTCTCTACCGGTCACCATCTACGCCTTCTCTCCCCTGTCCTTGATACAACTACTTCTACACCGATTTTGGAAATGACCAAGCATAAGTATCCGATAAAAAATCAAATTTGTATTCCGTATTCCTAGTTTTAAGATAGTTGTAATTTCTACTCTTTGTTAAAACTATTGTCCCCCATCTTGTAAATAGAATTGTATCCCTAGTTTTAAAACATCTGTGAAATTTTTCATAAATATTTGTTCCCCCTTTTGTGTACCAAACTATATTGTTAGTTTTAAGATAACTGTAAATATTTCCTAAAAAACTATTACTATTGAATTCCTTGTTTTAAAATTTTTCATAAAAAAAAAATCTTTTGCCCCCTCTCTTATATGTAGATTTTTTTTCTTCTAGTCTTAAGATAGCTGTAAAATTTTTTCTCTTTTATAAAAAAAATATTTCAACATTGTAACCTCCTAGTTTTAAGATATTCAAAATGTAAAAACAAAATAATTCGGCACCGCCAAGCTAACGCATTTGTGCCTATCAAATAAACGAAATGAAAAAAAAAAAACTGCTCGAAAGTCGCTAATGATTCTGAGTGAATCACCTGTCGTGGGTACAGCGGAAATTCGTTCCACATGATAAGTATCAAGATGGGTTATGATATTCGAATTCGAGACATCCTGGAAGCCCACCCACGGAATTTACTCTGGATGTGCTACGGGTGTACTGATTTGTTTTGGAATATTAATTTCCGTTGAATGGCTTCACGTTGTTGCGACAATGCAATGCCCGACAACAATTCCCTGAAATCATTAAAGGATAAAATAGCTGATTTGAAAGATATGTCAAAATCTCTCTCGGTTATCGACACAAAACTGCTATCTCCAACTGTAAATACACCATGGAAAAATATTGCTGCATAAAATCCCGTTCCAATCACTCCTAAGCGCAAGCGTGTAAATGATGCGCTGAAAACAAAAATCACTAATATTCGAGGAGCCAAAACTGCGTTTGAAACGATAAAAACAGTTTCACCACCTGAGAAGCTGGTATAAGGCTACTTGTCTGCATTTGATCTCAGCATGGCGGATGATGAAGTATCTACAAGAATCTCTCATCTCTGGGCTTCATTACCTTCAAAGTTGGCGTTAGCAAATCACTCAGGGATAAGACTCTGTCCAAACACCACACTTGGTCGGAGAACATATACTTCCGTGAATTTGTAACCAATTCAAAAATCCAACGACCAATCATCAGGATTGCTGCAGAGAACCATCCATCTGGTGGTGGGCAGTATAACCAATCTATCCCAGATAAACTCGTCCGTCCAACTTCATGTTCATTTGTGAGCAAACTCAAATTACCTGACGAGTCGGCGCCTTCTGTGTCAGGTGAAGCCCTCAATGTAAATTTCACTTACAGTCTGCTGATGAACACAACTCTCGCTTTTGAAGTAGTGATACATTCCAGGCGTGTGTGACGTCACCCGATCATCAAACCTCCGTCGCTTCATCAAATCTGTTTGGTATTCAAGAATGCAGCGTTACTCCGTCAGCAGCATATATCCTGCTGAAGCTTCGAATGGTACTACTCCTTTCTCAAATAATGACAACCTACAGGCGTACGGGTTATCAGACTAGCATCCTTGGATGATGTAGAGGAATTTCAGGAATTGACTCTCGACACAGACTTGAATGGTAAACTGACGCTTTTTTACCAGAACGTCCGAGGCCTACGCACAAAAATCGATGAAGTTTTCATAGCAGAGACGACGTAATTGTTCTCACCGAGACCTGGGTAGATGATAGGATTCGTTCTCGTCAGCTTTTTGGCGATACATATTCTGTTTATAGAAACGATCGCAGTTTCGAAAATAGTAGTAAATCACGCGGAGGGGGCGTGCTCATCGCCGTAACTACTGCATCGAACAGTCGTTTTACACACGATTGTGCCATGTATATAGAAAATTCCAAAGAAAATGGACACTTTTGCGTGTAGCGGCAGTAATATGCTCCTACAAAAAAAAGGAAAAACTAAAAGCATTTGGTTCGTATTAGACCAAGGAGATAAAGAACGTGGTAATATGAGAGTTAGTATTGGGCAATCTTTGCGCGACGTAATTTATGAATGATCCACAATACCATTTTTCCAATTTGCTGAGATTTATGTAGACTAACGCATTCCTTTAAAATCATTGTTTATGGACCATTTAATATTGTCGACAACACTGCCGACAGTCAAGTTGTTTTCGATGAAACAAACTCTCGATAAACGGGTACCCAGAGTTTAAACGCCTTAACATCTAGAACATTTACGTGCCCTACAATCATTAAACTATTCAAACTTCTTATGCACGAAAATATATTCTCAGTCGCATCGCTTGCTCGAGATGAATTCTGACTAACAACCCACCCACTACCCAATCCTTGGTACTTATGGAAGTGTCACTGAGTCGGGGCCTTCCGTTAAGTAAGTACCACATCAACACTTTCCCTCTCATATCCCAAGTTACGGTAAAGATGGTCGTGGCCCGCAATGGTGGTTCTCAGGCGAAATTCTCGCTTGGACTGGATCAATTGTTTTTCCCAAACAATGCTCCTCAAGTAGTCTAGCTGGAAATGAGAGTCATCAGTCTGCAATCTACGAAGTATACCGCGCTTACGCAACGCAACGTAACGCAATAAAATCAAGTGTACATACAAGTCTTAGTTAAGTAGTTCACGATCGTAATATTAAGTATAGTCTGTACAATGATTCTTAAAACGTTTTAAATATATAAATAAAATAACAAATAATTATTTATCGTTTTTAATTTTTTCCAAAACTAAGGAACGATCAAAAGCTCGGCATAGGCATCGAAGATTTGAAAGTTGCGTGTAGTCATTTTCGGCTAGTAAATACACAGCTGATTAGAGATCAATTCTTAAAAATCATGCCTGCGCTCGAGGCTCGAATAAAAAGCGACTGCTTTATGAATAAGGGCCTTATCTTATTCAGTCTATACTGGGTATAACAAGTACAGCGTCAAGTCAGATGTGATATTTCCAATTCCCATCGGGTCCGCAATACATTACTACTATACACCGATTATGCACCGAGGAAAACCCCAAGAAACCGACCGAGTCGGAAACTACTAGTTTTACATTCCTTCACGTGTTTCTGCTCGTATACAGTACAGCTACAGTCAACTCGCCATGAAGTGAAATGTACTTAATTGAATAATGACGCCTACGTTGAATTATCTTAATTCCATTGCGCACAACACGAAGATCGGTATCGTCCCTCACTTCGACACAAACCGAGCCAACCGAGTGAATTGAGAATTGCTGCAGTTGTCCGGTGTGTGTTGAGGTGTGACTCACCGGGGCAATGCAGCAGCAGCAACACCCGCGGTATGTGTCAGTCACGTGACTTCCAAACCAGTTACATTATGATGATATTGATAAGTTATTGTGGGTATCGAATCGCCATCGGCGGTCGTGTACATTGCGGTGGACAAATTTACTGTTATTAACGGAAAACCAATTGCGTTTGCACGTGACAAAACATGTGTCAGCATCCTTATACTACTGGATCGAAACAAAAACTGCTAGCTGAGTGAGACTAAATTAGAATGATAACAGAATAATGTTTCTATTAACAACCAGCCAGGATAGAAACGTTCAATCGTGATTTGTTAGTTAGTCTTGCTAGTTTTGCTTTGTTGATGCGTATTAGGCAGGGTTCCACACTTAAAGGTGGTTCCAGAGTGTGGCACGTACAGGTATTTTGGTAGAAGTTAACATCATGGTGTTAAGTTTAATTATTTCATTGTGGCTCTTTGATCAACCCCAACCTAGCGCGAGAGTTACTAGACCGATTTCGATGAACAGCTGGAATATAAGTCACGGTTATTTACCTTCGTGCACTGTTCTTTCATCTTTAGATTTGCACACTTATAACTACCATGTCGAACTGAGCTAGAGCAGTTTGAACTAATAATTTTGGATACAAAGTTATTGCTAGAAATCATTTATATGATTCAGTGTAGCTTGGAAAGTGAAAAGCTACCACTTTTTGTACCATAACCCAGAGTGATTTTGATCAGCGCACAGTGGTTTTATTCACCAAAAACGTGCGAAAAATTATTCATGCGAGAACGGTTAAGCGTACAGCAGTTGTGTCTTCTGGAATGTTTTATGACGATCCAAGACCTGTATTTTGATGATATAGGTAAAAATTCAATAGAGTTCATTTATCTCTCATTGTCTCCAACAGAGTTATAGATGATTTGAAACTATTTTTTTTTTTTCAAAAAATGTCAAATATATTCGAAAATAACCGAGATAAGAAAAAAATATGCGTTTGTAAAAATTTATACGATTGAAATAATCCGTACGAATATGAAATATAATAATTGATAATTGAAAAGATATTCACAAAATTTTTGGGTAATCCAAATAGAACGAGCTATAACTTCTTAAGCACTTAAAGAAGAGACGTTCCAAAGACATCATTTCTTTTACCAAAAAAATCAGTTGAAAAATTTCACTTATAGGAGGATTAATCACGAAAATTATAGCAGCAAGTGACAAATCTTGCTATTTTTGACAAGTATTCCGAAAATACTATAGCCGTTTCCTCGATAACAACCAAGCACCATTTGAAACACGTTATTTTTCAAAAATTGCCAAGCTACTTTGAAAATACAGGAGAAGAGCTATTGTTGTAATATAGAAAGTTCTTCATTTTTACTGAACAAAACAAACTTGTCAGAATGATTTTTCATAAGTTATATTACTGAATTGGCAATAACGGGGTTCATCCACAAATAACCAGCGATAATGTTGAGGATATTAAAGATAAATACTTTGTGTCTTCAGCAAAGTTGTTGGCAAAAGCTTTTTCTACATTTTTTCTGAAAACAAAATTTTAATATGCACTTGCAAGAAAGTTGGTAAATAAATCTCACTTTTAGGGAGATTAATCATTAAAATAAATTAATAACACGATTTTGGCAAAAAAAAACAATATTCAGCGGGGTGACTGATTACTCAAAAGTTTTTTCGGAGACTGATTATTTGTCCATAATAGTCTATTGAATCATTTAAATTTCAAATGAGTTTTACTCTGACCTTAAAAAATTGATTCGTTACACTTTTTGAGTGTTTTGTTTAGTTTTTGGGTACGAAAACTGCAAAAAAACGAATTTTTTCCGTTACCTTATTTTTACAAAGTGTCTATTTGTAAAAAACCAAAAATCTTAGATTTTACTAAAAGTAAAATATTCTAAGCGAGGTTTTATTTTTCTTTAGTGTCGAATATGCCAAATTTAATTTCACGAGATTGCTTATTTCAAGAACAATTTTGATTAAACTAGTTGACAATTATTTCAAGCTAAAATTCGCATTTTTGTATGTTCTATACTCCAACGTGTTAAAATGGATGAAACTCTTTGTACATTGATAAACCACTGATATAAAACAAATTTATCAGTTAAAATGTTTTTAGATTCTTTTATTCTAGTTGGACTCGAATTGTACGAATGTTGGTCACTCGAATTTTACAGTATATTTGAATACTTTGTACAACACCAATTATCATCTCTTTAAAAATGAGTATCATTTCAGAATTAGTTTAAAGAATCATTTCAATGAAAAAGATTGCCATCAAGAACCTAATGTGGGTGAACATGCAGGTTATCAAAGTCACCCCGGAATATTTCAAACTGAAATCATTTTTGGCAAAATAGTTGTGAGCGGACAATTTCGGGTAAAACCATACAATCTTGTTATCCATTCATAAACGGTCTAAAAATATTAAACTTGAAAAAAGGGTTGCGCCTAAAAATATGTAATGATTACTTCAAAAAGTGAACAATGTCACCCCGGTAAACTTTTCCGCATTAGGAATTAACTGTGGAATTTGCGTTTCATAAGAATCCGCACTAACTCAAGACTTAGAATTTTGATAAGTCAACAGTCAAGCAATAGAAAATCGAATTTGAAAAGTGCGGGCTTTCGATAATTACTGGTTTTTAAGTACTTGGATAAATTAATCGTTTAAGCAAAACTACATTTTCGCGAAGTGTAGCCATTAATTTGGAGCATTTATTTTTTCACAACAATTGTTCAAATAAACGAAAAAGGGAAGTATACGCGCAAAATTTTAGCAAAAAATTCAACTCATAAAAAGTTTGAAGCAGTTCGATGCAATAGCAAAAAATTATCCCCTAAAATGGGATGTACATATAAATGTGGGACACTGTGTTGATGATGAGCAGCTAATGATATTATTTCATACAGATATTCACTGCCGTTCTACGCATAATTGTCCCATGTATATAGGGAATCCCATAGAACATGGGAGAAATATGCTTATAATGGCAGTACATCTTTAATTAATTTTCAAATTTCATTGTAGTTATAACGGGGTATCCGTTCAAAGTACTGAAACAGTGAATTAACGGAATTGAAAATCTGTGAACATTTTTTTCGATCTAAGACCAAAAACACCGGAAGGATGTTATTAGGATGGAAGCCAGCTAATAGTACGAAAGCTTCTAAGGACATAATTACTAAACACAAGCGCTTCATTTAAGATCCGATCAGTATATTCATATTTAATACTACACACGTTAAATTCTAATGAAACGCGATTAGTATGATGGCCTATGATCGCAAGTCAATCCCATAAAGGTAGGTAATCCCGTAGAAAATCGGACAAATATGTGATCCTGGGTAGTATAACTGTCGAGATTAATAGCGATTTACCCTCGACACATATTCATTAGAATTCATGCAAACTTGATGTCTTTTTTCTGTGAGAGTAGGGGAGACTGAGGAGACTTGATCCCCGGGGAGACTTGATCCCATCATTGTAACTCAAAGGCGGATCAGAATACATTAATCGAATATACTATAAAGTTGCGTAGTTTTATCTAAACATAAATTTCATTAAAATAGAAAAAAGAAATTGGACTTTTGTGTAACCGAATTTTTACCGATTTAAAAAAAAAATCTCAGAAGAACTGAAGAAGATTTATTTTCTAAATTTTCAAACTTTTATATAATTGATAAAATCACCCACTACATACTCTACTTTTGCATACAGAATTACAGGAGAATGTCAATTATATGAATACGTTATGATTGAGCTGATTCTTTTGTTCAATTATATTTTTACTAAAGTTTGCTGAAATAGATGCTATGGGTTCACTTGATCCCTTCAAATTCGTGGAGATTTGATCCCCTTCGCCATACTTCATACACACCACTGAAAATAACCAAATTCACACCAGAACAATTGAAGTCATTGTTGTCATAAAAAAATGTCAAAAATGAACGCTTCATCGTAAAGAAACATACCTGTAATTGTTTACTACAGTATACGTAGCAACCATTCATCCCACATTTGACGTTCCTCAACCATAATAAAGACAGCTTTCGAATAATTGCACGGAGATTTGGGGAATTCGTAAAAAAATCAGGTGAGAGATGCGTAATATGTAGTAACTTCAATCATAACAATTTAATCAATACTACAATCCATTTATAAAATTGAATGGGGTAATGTACCCGTTTTTGCCCTATTAAGAAGGGTACCACATTATTACAATAATAATTTTATTATTTCAGCTTCTTTGATTTGTTATTAAGGTACATTTTTTTATTTCGATTATAGAGGTTTTAACGTTAAGGTCATTCGCGTCTTATTAAGAGCCAATATAATAACAAAATTGTCTTGAGAATGGTGAAAATCTTCTGTTTGAGCGCAGCAAAATCTCTAATCCAGTACCCCAATTATCGCAATACCATTGAGTCAATGCTTTGAGCAAAGATGGCAGACGCTGCTCTAACCAAAGGCTTCAGATGGGTAGGATGATAGTAGAAACAGGGCAAAAATAGGCTTATTACCCTACATGCTCTTTTAAACACGTTTTCATAAAGGAATCAAGTGTCCCCAAATTAGGGATCGAGTCTCCACTAATCTAAGAATTTTCCATTTTTTTGTTGTTTTCCAGAAATGCTCATAGCTCATGTTCAGTATAATATGTCCATGTAATTTTTTTATGATTATTAGTTATCCCTAGAAACAATATAAAACTACAAAAAATACATAGTTTTTTATCATTCCACGGAGTTGGACTGAAAAATAAAAAAGGGGATCAAGTCTCCTCAGTCTCCCCTATTATTTAGTAAGATCAGTTGTATTTCTGAGGTGAATGATACCGCAATATTTGTCATTATGAATGAAGTAAAAAAAAGCAAAATATGTATCCGCCTAGAACAATGTTGTTCCGTTGACTGCAGTCGATCGCTACGTGCCCTAATTAGTGGAGAGTTTATTTTCAATGGACAAGAAACAATTGATTTATCTTGTTGGTGCTGTTTCTGAGACTAAATTAGACGAAGAATTGATAAGAAAGAAAAACACATAAGGGGCCGTACACAAATGACGTAGCTTTTTTT
Organism: Topomyia yanbarensis; assembly: GCF_030247195.1. Taxonomy (NCBI): domain Eukaryota; kingdom Metazoa; phylum Arthropoda; class Insecta; order Diptera; family Culicidae; genus Topomyia; species Topomyia yanbarensis. The sequence continues at coordinate 412,012,404 of NC_080671.1, forward strand.
CGGCGATTTTTGACCCCTCCCTCCCCCCACGTAGCATTTGGTCACAAAATTCTAACCTCCCCCTCGTAAATAACGTAGCATTTACCTACCCCCTCCCCCTCATCCCATGCAAAGCGCCCGGGAGATGAAAAAAAATTACATATGTTTTTCAATTATTTTAAATACCTACATGTCCTTTCAAAATGTTTGACGACTTTTATCAACATTTTCATTATAACAGCAAATTGCGTGTAAAATAAGCCCATTTCATGACAAATATAGTGTTGAAAGTTTTGTTTTGAATTTTATAAGTCAAAGGGAGCATGAAGAGAAATTCTCTCAGTTCACAATCGTGCAGCCGCCAATGATTGTAAGAAGCATACGTTCATCTAAATTACTAAATTTTGTTTGGTTGAATCCGAAGTGAAAATTTAATTCAGCTTTCAAACTAAGTCTACTAATTAGCAACATTAGCTAACTAATGTATCAAGTTAAATCCGCATACAAAATCTTTTTGTATTTTCGCGAACTTGCAATTCCGCGAATCGTAAAATTTACCTCATGAAAAACCGCATCAAAAGTAACTTGTTTGAATTTAAATTTATTTCTCTTGGGAATGGATGATCATTAAATTGTTTTCTCTAAACAATGGGTTTTAAACTTAATGCTACGTCGCACAACTTCTGACCCTACCCTCCCCCTCGTCACACTTCGTCACAAATTTGGTATACCCTCCCTACCCCCCAAAATGCTACGTCATTTATGCATGGCCCCTAATTCAAAGCGTACAGTGTGCGTGCGTTGTTTTCGAACAAATTAAATACGCCATTAGTTTTGTTTATAGCATTGACAATTATTGAAACTTATTTAGGGTGAAGAGCCTATTTTCACCATACTAAGCAAGGTGCCTCACTAATTCGGTAATTTCTTGCCTTACAATCAATGGAATGCGTAAAAATTGACATCAACCGCTTTGCTTCGTTGTTAAGAACCAATATAATAACACAAATGCGTTGAAAACAGTAAAATTCTCGTGTTTGAGCACAATGAAAACTCGAATCGAGTGCCCCTATTGTTGCGCTACCATTTGACTCAATGCGTCGAACAAAGATGGCAGACACTGCTCTAACCAACGGCTTCAAATGGGTAGGATGATAATAGAAACATGGCGCAAATAGGCTCATCACCCTAGTACAATTAGAATTTCAAACAATATAACATTTTAGAACATTTTTTTTTTTTGAAACATAAACATCGGGTTACTCGGGCACATGCTGTCAAGATTTAGTAGTCAAGTAAAAGTAAACAAAAACAAAACTCAATCTTTTCTCGTGAATCCGAAACTGAATTTTGTGAGCAATCTTTATGAAACTGATTGACTCAATTGTTGGCTTATTTGGCTCAAATTTTTAAAGAAAATCCTCTGGCAGCTCCAGTCTTGTTTGACGTCAACTTGTTCGCTTGTGGTGTTATTTGTTGAAATTACACAGTTTCGCTCATTCTACTTCTCCGTATTTTTCATGAATTTGACAAATGGCTCATAGTATTTATCTATACAAAAAGAAACATTCTGTCTAAGCTCAATTTTCTGTAAATATTCTAACCAAAAAATACTCGCTCGACTAGCACAAAATCTGAAGTCTGATACTGCGGTATTGGGCCGAAGCGGCGCTTTTTCATAAACCTACTCATGATAGCAAGAATAAGAGCAATAGTTCCAGTTGTTATTAAAACAGAACATACTAGATGCTCGTTACGCAAAATGGCCTAGTAATGGTCTGATGACAATAGCGTAAAATTATTTCCAAAGAACTGCAAACTCCAAAACTCACCGAACCTAAGTCTGAACAATTTGAGCAATAATCATGCGAAACCTCAAAAAGATTCAGAAAATGTTGACCAAACCAAATTGACGCATACAATGAGATAAGGTGAATGAAACTGTGTAAAACCAGTTAAAAGAAGTAAGGCTTGACATTCAGTGTTGGGAAAAACAATAGGATCATTCCAATATTAGCATTGCTTTTTACGTCAACCAACCTCCGAGTCATGAATAAGTTAAGGGGACATAGGAGCTTTTTATTATGTTTTCTGTCTCATTTTGAATATATTTTCTCTTGATAACAGGAAGGCAAAATATTTTGAGGATTTTTTGATTATTGCAAAACACATTTAATGACTGAAAATTGATGTTTAGTAGTATGAGAAAACCTTTTTACCGCATCTCTCTAATTCCCGGAATATGTCAGTACAAAAAATCAGACTTCCCATGAACATCGACAAGTTTGCACATGTGTACAAAATTTCGTGCGCGCGTTCAACATCAAACATGCTTTGCTTTCGTGTACAGGTTTGCCTCGAACATCGAACCCAAGCGAACGATGTGCAAACTTAGGTTTAAACATCGAGTGCGTACACAAGAAAGATACACACAAAACAAAAACGAGATAACGCTAGTGATGATGAGTGAGAGAAAGAGAAAACTAGTATCAAAAACCTGTGTGTACGAACACCGCGTACGTACTTGGGGTTCGGCTGTGCAGGCGAACATGTGTACGTGTTTTTGTACGCATTAGCGTGTTTGAGTTTGCACACGAAATGCGGGTTTAAGATGAGCACAGAACTAGAGCGAACATGGTGTTCAATGTTCATTTGGGAAGACTGCAAAAAATAAATGAAATGCAGTACCATCAAAGATCACCGCCCTTACGTTGATCGGAAATGAAATTTTCAAAAACGGTCTTAAAGCATATGCAATTATCTTGTCTTCCACCTATTATTAAAAAAAACTGAAAACATAAACGCAATGGTGAGCGCTTCAAAAAAATCTATTTTTGTCTCAAATAATCGTTTTTCAATTGCAAAAAAGATGGGACAAAGGCTAGATATTTTAATGAGCTTTGAAACAAAAACAAATATGAAAGAGGTAACTTGTACAGTTCTTGAATTATTCAAGGAACCGACTTTAAGGACGTAATTTCGAGAAAAACGCGAGTGAAGTTTTGTGTACGATTTCCTAGCAGATAAAAATGGTTTTATTGAAAGTTATTAATTTCTATACATAATAGCCTAACATGTCTGAAAATTTTTGAAATACTACTGTAGAAAATTCAAGAAAATAGATTTTTTAATTATAATTAGATCCTCAACACTGGACAACATTTGACGATTATGCATGCGCCTTCAAGCTTGGTACCAACAGCTGAAACGTCGAATGTTCGAATTTCTTCAAACTGTTTCGAAAATGTATTTTTAAAATTTAAATATATCGAAATATGTGCACATGGAAAAACACGAATAACTTACGTAAAGGTTGTAATCAAACGAAATAATTATAGTTGTTGGAATAGTATTTAAAATACCTCGAAAACCGCATTTAATTTTTTTTTATTGGGAGCATTTTTGATTTGAAATGACATTCAGAACTATATTCAATAAGAAAATAGTATTTTTGACTGCAAATAGTACGAATTTTTAAAATATGTTGAAAGTTATTAGGAAAACCATCTTATTGTTAGCTTCTCCATTATCCAAATTCACCAAAAAAAATAATTTTATGTTTTAAACGATAAATATTTGATTGTTGATATTTCATGATGGAGTAACGCGAATAATTAATGCAAATAGTAAATTAACAAATTAATTGTTATTGTTGAAACAAAATTCAAATAAGCTCGAAAACTATCGCGTTTCGAAAGATTCTCGATAATGGTCTTTTGATTTGAAGTGATATTTAGAATCGTATTTCATAATAAAATAATAGTTTCGTCTGCCAATTTGTATGAAAACTAAAAGCATGTTTCAAGTTATCGTTATAAAAACTTTTTAATGATAGTTTCTCCATTCCACAATTATATTTCAAATGCTTCTTTTCTCTTTTATTTATTGACAAAAAAACAGTGACATTATTCATGGACAAAAAATAAAAAATGGATTTTTTGTAATTAAATTTTTTAACATAAATTTTTGTTTTTGTAAAAAATGCCACATTTTTTTCTGCGTATGTATTTGTTGTGCAGTAAATTGTATTTCCTATAAATCATTCTCAGATTATTTTGCTGTATAAAATAAGGTAATCGCACAGTTTTTTCGAAAATGCTGCATGCAAAAACTTATACGCCCTTTTAAAAAATTGCTCTTGAGTCAAAATGATCTCATTGACTGTGGAAAATGTTTAGATTCGCATGGCGGTAAAGCGTGTAAAGTTACATTAGAATCAAAGATGGTCAGTCACGATTTTTATTATTTTCGGATGAACCTTCCTGGAATTTCTATAAATGTAATCATATATTTCTGGTATCCTTATAACTTCAGAGGAAAAATTTCGGCCAAAAACATATGCACAGAAGAGTATTCGGCTCAAAAAGCTGGCCAAAACCATTAACAACTTGTTCCGTAAATAAAAATACGGTAATGAATGGAAACCAGTGTAATAAGACGTGCCAAGTAGTTTTTTTTTGTGGAATTATACTGTAATGTAATTCAAAATCGACGTTCCGAGAAAAAGCGACCGGTTCGCTGCGCATGATTCGAGTTCCGTCTGTTCCGTTCAAAACGTTGCACCTTTCACATTGTTTAGGATACACCGCTAAAATTTTGCACAGACATTATTTGAAAGTAGACTAAATTAGTTGAAAAAAACGATTTCAAAATCGTGTAAATAAATGGTACGAAACTGAATAATAACTCGTTTTGTATAATGCCTATTAAACACAATATGGGAAAAAGTGGCAGCAATTTCACTCTTGATTCGTTTACTGCAACATCGACTCATCAAATGATATTGAAATTTGAGGAGAGAAATGGCGAGAACATAAATATCACTTTTAAACACCAAAATATATGAGAAATATTGAGCTCTATATAGCTCGATGATAACTGTCAAATTCATATTAATTACGATTTTCGAATACACATACCAGAAAATTTAGCAAATACTTTACGATTTGCCGATAAATAATACTGGTATTCAGATATACGAGAAAAAAATATGTTATCCTTATTTCATTCGAAGTCTGACAGCTCAGACAGGTGAATATGAAACTATTTAATTAAAAAGGACTGCCAAATCAGTTTGTAGCTACCCGGAATCCAGTAATGTTGGTTTCACTTTTGGGCAAATTGAGTAGTTTCTATCACTGCGAGGAAAGCACCTATCTTTATGAAAAAAAAGTTTTCGTGTTTCTTGACCCCCCGATTTCAAGGAAAAATAGTTTCGAAAACCCTACATGCACTAAAAGAAAGTTGGGCATGAAATATCTTTCAAACATACCATTCAGATTAACTGAACTATTTTTTCTCAAAGCAAGCGTTTGTAGAAATTTCTGTACGATCGCCATTTGCGGTTAAGCCCTATGAAAAACGAACTCAGACACTACGATGATGAAAGTTGAATAAGTTCCACGGTAGATTTTGGAAATTGTGAATAAGTGATTTCTCCATATTATGTAGATTGTCGAAACATTCCATACAAATTTCAAGGGACATTGATCGATTCGGCTCAAAACTGGACCAGACAGAGCGGGAATGGGTTAGAAATCAACTGGCTTGTTTTACTGACAACTGATCTTCGGTGGCTTTTTAAAATGTCCTTGGAATCCACCCAAAAACTAGTCCACGAAAGAGTCCATCTAAGAAGATTTCTATCTACATTAACGGAACATACCCGTTAAATTTTGATAACAGCCTGGACAAAATATTTCCCAAGGTTTCAATATGTACATAGTCTCTGCCATAGTTGAAGGTATTTATCACAGCTTTTAATTTGAAAGAAAGTCACATAGAGCATAATAAAATACCCCGGATCATACCTGCATTTTCTCCTTGAGCAAGCTGGCCAGCGAGTTGACGCTGGTGATAGAGTTCTGATTGCTCAGCACACTCTGCGTGTCGAAGTCGTTCGCCATCATTTCCTTATCGTTGAGCCTCAAGGCCGGCAGCGGTGCAATCGATCCTCGACGTCTGCTCCGGAAGAGATGCCTGCGGATGACAGGGGTTACACAAATCAGAATTCAATAGTAATTCTTCAAAAGGGCTAATGAGACTTTTGTAAACAAACTTATTTCGCTCATTATTCCGCTATCAAGTTGAATTTCATGAAAAATACACATGAATCAACATCTTTATCCTTAGTAGAATCAATTTCAAATGTTTTCTGTGTTGAAATGTTAACAAATTAGGAGAAATCAGCAAAACAAAAGTTTGTTTACAAATCTTATTAGCCCTATTCAAATGTTAATATGGAATTGAGTTAGATTCTTTCCACTATCTACAGGGTAGATTGGGTGCGTACCACTATTATGTGTAGCAACTGTTGGCTGCGATTATAGTGCAGTTTACAAGACCACCAAAGCAATTACGCAAACATGTTATCGCAATTAGTGCTCTGGTCGGAATATAATGCTCATTGAAAACAGTATCTCGACCGAAGACAGTGCTGTACTTTGACGATTTAGTTTTTTTTTCTACTAATCGGTTCTAAGAACTTTCGCAAAACTATGAAATCGGATCCGCACTTGACAAGTGCGGTGGAGTACGAAAATTTGATAACGTTAGCAAAAAAAACGCTTGCTGTAATACGATCGTTGACTCGTCAATCCAAGCACACTAGGCACACGCAAACGAAACAGACAAATTTCTTAAGCAAACAAAAGTGTCATCATTACAAGGTGAATAACAACAAACTTTTAGCACTATTAATCTCACTTACAAGTTAACCTAATCCATTAAATCCCTGAACAACTTGTCTTCCACTTCGGTAGCACAACTGTACTGGCTTCTGTTCAGTAAATCACTGACTTAGAGGAAGCGATTAATTTACTCACTTTCGCGCTCGCCGATGCTGATTCCGCCACAGACATATGTGTCAGCAGCCGTTCGTCTCGGCGGGTAAATCTCTCGCCACTACTGTACTGTAGCTGTAGGAATCAGCCGCAACAACCAACTACCGGAGAAATGAAATGTTTGTTCCAGATGAAGAAGATGCACGGAACAAGCCGTATAGAATCACCCGCACCGCTAAACGTTATCGCGCACACTGAAGGCAAACAGCCGGTTTGCAGTGAGTCGAAGCCCTCGACTCTTCCGTACAAGCAATGCAAGCAAGCCGGCATGTGTCGGCGACGGTAAACAACAGCCAGTAGGTACGGTACAAGTAGTATAGTAGTATCGATGTAAAGAACAACTCCGATACACAAAAGGCTCGTCACACGTGCAATGGAATTAGCAAGGGCTAATTATTCTGACCAGGTTATCAGAACCTTTCCGTAAGGTGATTTGCCTATTTTTAAAGTGGTGCCACACAATTTCGATTATTACAAGCCTATCGATCCAAAGAAGCATCGAATCGAGTGCTTTAGTACTTATACATATGCATATTGCCGACTTTTTGCATAATTTTAAAATATTCTATAGAGTTTTTAAAATACCTGCACATTAGGGGAGAAGAAATGATTGATAGGACGTGTTGATATGGTAAAACACCATTTTTTCCTGTTTCTATTATCACCCTACCCCATTGAACCCGTAAGAACACCCTGGGGCTCAAATGGTAGGCGAAAATTTGAGCACTCACATTTTGAAAAAAATCAATGTTGCGGCAGAGCGCAATTTCTAGACGTCCCCTGCCCTCGCCACTACTTCATACCTTACAATTGAAATAGATTTTCTGCTATAGTCAAATAAAGTCATTTCAGTACAGTTTAGCCACCGCCGGCGGCGGCCGATCGTCCTCAACACTTTTGTTTTATTTCAATTGCATCAGTACCGTATCACTGTCCGTCTTTGGGCCGCTGTTTCGTATTACGTTTCGCTTGAGTTCTGTGCGCCGAAAGTTGGATGGCAAGAAATGGGTCCAACTGCTGAGAACGAACAATCAATGATAAACCATTTGAAACTGAAAAAAAAATTAAGTTTGATTTACTAACTTTAAAATTTTGCAACTAAATTATGTGTATAATTGATCTACCTTAACAATAAAACCAAGATTGAATCTACCTAGCAGTAAGATGAGAAATTCACTCATTCACTCATTAGTTTGCATAATTCATGCGAAGTGCGCACCCAACTGTATTTACAGGTTCGAGTCCTACTTGAAGAAAATGATAGAAAATCAATAAAATGAATGAAATTAAACTTTAATCACAAGAACAAAATGCAAAATAATGATAAAACGAAATCAAATTCATAAAATGAATCGAGTGAATAAAAATAATAAAAAAATTAAATTAATAAAAAATGAAAAAAAATAAGACGACTAAAATTTTATAAAATTCATAAAAATGAAGAATAAATAAATACAATTTGTAAAATGAACAGAACCAATTAAATTAGTAAATTTATTTAAGGAAATAAGAAAATAATAGAAATAATAAAATTAATAAAGTTAATGAAATTAATCTAATTAACAAAATAAAAAAGTAGACAAAAGGAATAAAATAAAATGAATCAATTAAACAAAATCAATTAAATTAAAAAAATACTTAAAATGAAATAACATAAAATTAAATTAAAGTGAATGCAACGAACAACATTTCGAATTTTCGCTTTATTAGAATTTTTATTTAAATCAATACATCGCGTAAAACTGATAAAAGGAACAAAATGAATAAGAAGTATTATATAAATGGAATGAATAAAATGCATAAAAAAGTATAAATATGTAAATAAAATAAATAAAAAGAAAAAATAAATAGAATGAATAAATTAAACAAAATTTAGTAAATGAACACAACATATTTCATATTTTATATGAACACAGTTACGAATTCAGCACGAAAAATACCTCGAATAAATTGAACGAATTATAGAAAATCAATGAAAAATAAAATTTTTAAATTATTAAAGTATAAAATTAATGAAAAGTTGCCAAATTCATTCTATTAAGTTTAATCAAATTAACTGAAAAACAATTTTAAAAGGTTATAAAAATAATAGAATAGATAAAATTGGTTAAAATTGCCAAAATAATAAAAGAAAGAAACTGAATAAAATGTGTGAATTGGAAAAAAATAATAAAAAAATATTAAAATAAATAAAAGAAATAAAATTGATAAAATACATAAAACAGAAAGAAAAATAAACTGAATACAATGAATTCAATGACCAAACTGAAAAATTAAGCGATATTGGAACAGTTATAAAAATAATAGATTAAATTAATTGGGTCAAATAAATTAACTGACTTGGATAAAATAAATAAAATGAAAAACGATTAGTCAGATTATTAAAATTAAAAACTGAATAAAATGTATGAACAGGAAAAAAGAACAAAATGAAAACGGTAAATAAAATAAGTTAAATGAATAAAATGCACGAAATGAATGAACTTATCAGAATGAATCCAAAGAATGAAACGAATAAAATAGATCAAATGAACTCAAATGAATAAAAAGATAGCTGAATGAAAAAAATGATTAAAATGAAATAATCATATAGAGTAGGATTCCGTTATTGGCAACAATTTCATTTTTTTCCGTTGCCAAAACCGGAACCGTGCCAAAAATGGAACCTTATTTTTAAAGTTTGGATTTTCAATTTACACGACTTCAAAAATGGTCCAAGGATTTTTAATCATGTTTGAAATGGAATGAGATGAAAGAAAAAAATAAGAAAATTCAATTTTATTCATGTTTTTATCAAATTCAGTCCATACAAAAGTCAGACAAAACCTCACAAGAGGTCCGAAAACTTCACATTGGGATAATTTTACGTCGCTGAATTCATATTTGGCGTTATTTTTTTTTACCTCAAAATTTTGGCACCTAGGGTGGTTTGAAAATTCAACATTTTCAATTAATTTAAAAAAAATTGGTGCAGCGAGTTTTTAGCAGAATACACATTTTTTGAATTGTTGATAATGCTATGAGACATTTATAAATTATATTGCGAACCCTGGGTAATCAAACATTACCATGCGTCTCCTTCAGAAATATCATGAAAAATAATCTTTAATAATCTTCCTAATCTTCGGTGGATTTTTGATGACGATTATAAGTGCTACCTTCCTGAAAATGCAACCACGGAACAAGAGACGGCCACCACAGAAACTTTGGTCGCTGGTGGATTGTATCAAATCTGCTCTGTTAGCAACGTGAATGGACGAACCCTCGATTTAGCTTTCGTCAATGACACGAACGTGTTCGAACTGATTGAGCCTCCCACATCTATACTGAAGGTTGACCCTCACCATAAACCCTTCGTTTTAAGACTTGATATGCGTTCTGATGACGGTGAAGCTTTTGATACAATTAACGACGACTTCAACTTTGACTTTACTCGATGCAACTTCGATGAAGTCTCAATGGCCATTGGTGCACTCAATTGGCGTGAGATGCTGGTTGGAAATGACTTAGATCAGGCAGTTGTGGTGTTCTATGATGCCATATATGAGATTCTTCGCCGTAATGTTCCTAAAAAACGTCTCAGCAGAAAAGCAGAATATAAATTTCCGTGGTGGAACGCTGAGCTTGGTCGCCTACGCAACGTACTCCGGAAACACCGAAAGCGATATTTACATCATAGGACCGACGACAATAAAACTATTCTTCGTCAAACTGAACTGCAATATGAAACAGCCCGGAACAGTGCATTCGGAGAATATCTGAACCCAGTTCAGCGCAGCCTTCGAAATAATCCTTCGACATTCTGGACATTTATAAACAGCAGAAAACGTTCCGTGGGTGTACCAGAAAATGTCTGTCTTCGAGACAAAAATTCACAGTCCGCTGCCGAGTCGGCGAACCTTTTTGCGGATCACTTCCGAGATGTATTTTCCAGCCCTCCTGCCTATCCATCGCAACAGTACCTTGAAACATTGCCAACAGTACCTTGAAACATTGCCAACCTTCCTCTTCCTAACGTAAATGATTCTGATGTAGCGAGCGCTCTGTCCAGCGTTGATCCTTTGAAAGGGCCTGGTCCGGATTGCTTGCCTCCTGTGTTTATAAAGAATTGTGACCGAGCACTTTCTGCACCAATAAGTATTATTTTTCAGCGTTCAATCTCGGAAAATATTTTTCCAATGGCATGGAAAGAAGCTGCTGTAGTTCCTATTCATAAGGCTGGAGATAGGCACAATGATGAAAACTACAGAGGAATCTCGCTGCTGAACTGTCTAGCTAAAGTTCTGGAAAAGTTTGTGTACAATGCGATGTACGCTGCTTCTTCCAACATAATCGACGAACGACAACACGGATTTATGAAAAAACGCTCCGCCACTTCAAACTTGATGACGTACACGAGCCTTCTAGTTCCAGCTGTAGAGAAGCGTCAACAAGTGGACGCTATATATTTTGATTTCGCAAAAGCATTCGACAAGGTGCCCCACAACATTGCTGTTTTGAAGCTGGAGCGACTAGGCTTTCCTGAGTGGGTTACCAGATGGCTGCATTCTTAACTCTCACAACGATCTGCCTTCGTTAGAATTGGCACTACATGCTCAAGCGCATTCGTAACGCCAACCGGTGTGCCTCAAGGAAGTCACCTAGGGCAACTGATCTTTCTCTTATTCATGAACGACCTCTGCACCCACATCAACTCTGAAAAACTGCTCTATGCTGATGATCTGAAAATCTTTCGTTCAATTGCTTCAGCACTCGATTCTGCTGTGCTCCAAGACGATATAGCCAATATAGAAGAATGGTGTTTGCTGAACGGTATGCAGATCAACATTGATAAATGTAAGATGATAAGTTTCGGACGCTCGGCAAATATAAGGCGTTGCGAATATACTGTTCAAGCCTGTGTCATCGAGCGGGTGGATTCTATCCGTGACCTGGGAGTGTTATTCGACAGAAAACTTCGTTTCGCCGACCACATCACTGCAACAACGGCGAAGGCTTTTGCAACATTGGGTTTTAACGCTGTCGATTTTGTGGATTTCTACGCACTGAAATCTTTATACTGCGCACTGGTCCGGAGCACTTTGGACTATGCTGTACAAGTATGGGCGCCATACAACGCCGTTCAAAGTAGCCGACTGGAGCGCGTTCAGAGAAGTTTTGTACGATTTGCTCTCAGAAAGTTGCCTTGGAACGACCCTATCCGTCTTCCGCCGTATAATAATAGATGCATGTTGCTAGATTTGCCAACGCTGGAGTCTCGCCGCACGTTCTTGCAAAGAATGTTCATTTTCGATATGTTGTCGAACAATATTGACTGTCCCGACATTCTCTCAAGGATTCATTTATTTGTTCCCCCTCGTGATATAAGGAATCGTCCGCTTCTGTGGATTCCCAGGCACCGCACAGCATATGGCCAGAGCAATCCGCTAGACAGATGTTGTAGCAGATTCAACGAAACTGTTTTAGTTTATGACTTCCATACCACTAAATCTAATTATAAGTTAGCAATTAGAAATTTTTAACATTGACACTAGCAATAGAATTAAGTGTAATCTGTACGATATATATATATATATATATATATATATATATATATATATATATATATATATATATATATATATATATATATATATATATATATATATATATATATATATATATATATATATATATATATATATATATATATATATATATATATATATATATATATATATATATATATATATATATATATATATATATATATATATATATATATATATATATATATATATATATATATATATATATATATATATATATATATATATATATATATATATATATCGAAGATGTAATAAATAATAATAATGAAAAATCACCTTTATACATACCTCGGGGCAGAAAGGGGCAAACAAGACATTTAGTTTCGAAAAGTACACTATTTGACGTGCTTTCTTCAACGAATTTTATTATAATTTTACACGTGGATTGAAAATTACAGTTTCATTAAACGGCTAACCAATGCACTTCAATGTATTTTTACTCGAATATTGCTGTAAAATGAATGACATGTAATATTACACGAATAAGAGTGTAAAATTATATTCTTTTTGATGCTCCAATTGAATGCATTGATTTTAACGTAATTTTCAATAAAAATTTTGATTCAAGCTTTGTAATTTCATTAGTTTTTGGTGTGCACCCTAATTCCATTAATTTGAAAAAAAATCGCTAAAAAACTAACAAATTTGCTAAAGACATCATAAAGCTAAAACAAACTATTTAGAAGCTATCAGTGTTGAATTCCTAAAAACGGGCTTTCGATATGTACTGAAAATTTAGTTTTGTAGTGAGGTGGTAATAATCGAAAGAGAAAGAGGCTCGCAATGTTACTAAGGTTCTATTGAAAGTTTTCTCCATAACTAGTCTTATTATGCAGTGCAGCGCTTTACTCTGTACTTGACTCTTAAAGTGCACAGGCTCTGGGTCTTACTATAAAAATTGATTCCGCCAGACACTAGTTACACTATACATAAATAATACATTTCTATACTTATTGTAATCATTAAATACGAGACGTATAGTGTAAAATATAGTTAACCGCCAAATGTATAACGCTGTTTTAAAACAACATTGCGAAAAACATTTCAGAATTATCACAGTAATCTACAAGACAATTTTAACAAAATTTGGAAAAAAAAATGATTTGCACCTTTGAGGGTTAATATGACTCCCACGTTTGGAAATAAAGTCAAATGTGATGTCAATTGATACGAAAAAAATATCTACTGCGCATTTTTCATAGACTTATTATGAACAATAAGATTTGTTGCCAAAATCGGAGTGTGCCAAAATGGGAGCATGCCAAAAACGGAACGTATCAAAAACGAAATCTTACTGTATTTAAAATTAGTCATATAATCAAAATGAATAAATTAAACAAAAGGAATAAAATCCATGAAATGAATAAACTGAAAAAATGAGTATATAGAATGAAATTTTAAAAAATGATTCAAATAATGTAAATGAATAAAACGAAATTTACGAATTTGAGAATCATTGTTTCAGAAAGTTCTAATTAGATTGGTAGAATTCCATTATTTAAAGAATGGGTAATTCACATACAATGCATGTTTCTATTGTTTTCTGTTTTCACCTTTTCGTTTCCGCTCTTCTGTTCTTGACGGTGTCGTTTATGATTATCTGGTATTTCTATTCTATTTATGGACCTTAATTAGCTATCAGGTAATTGGAACGTTCAATTTGCTTTGGAATTAAAATAGGCTTTTTTGGTCACAGATGAAAGAATTTTGTGCAGAATAGAATTTCCAGGTGCAGTATTTTAACGCGTGATTGGAAATAGTAAACTGAGATAAGGCTACATGTGCTTTCAAGCCCCGTAAAAAGAGAGCGACAGATAAAGAATACTATTCGTGAATGAGACAAGTAAATAGTAAGTATTCAAATGCATTGAAATAAATAGAAGGGAGTGTGCAGTGTTTATGCTATGTTGGCGATTATATTATTTTCGATATCACAAACGCCGTGCGCAATCAGTCGATTACAATGCAGTCTCCTATAGCTTGCGAATTGTTTCGTTCAGAATTTTCGTTCCGGAGATATGAATTAATGAAACCTATATAAACGAATACCATGAAAACGACTACTAATTGTGGCTGTTCTTTCAAAATTCAATAGAGATTTGAGGAGTGAAACTTGTATTCAAAAATGATCACGAACCATCATTCTCCAAACATTTTCAATCGGGTTAAGCAGTATTCGTCAGTTGCAAAGTTCAAGAAAGCAATGAAATCATTCTAAAACAAGCTCTGAGCAAGAAATATAGAAAATCGTAATAATTAAATGCCAAAGCGAATGAAACTTGCATTAAAATGGATGGCAATTCGATTAACTAAAAAATGTATTGTTGATTATTACTTGATAATTACTTCAATAAAGCATTTTTTGATTAACTTTTTTTCATTTAAACTGCCATAACAAACAAACAAGTCGCACCAGGGTTTCCAAATTTCGAGAAACATTGTTGATTAACCTTTAAAGCAAACCCCGAAAATTTGGTGCAGTCTCTTCGAATAGAAAAAAAAAAGTTATCCTGAAAAAATATGGGGAACGTATAAATGTGGGACATACCGTAATTGCCTCCCCGGAAAACGATAATAGATTTAGAGGGAGAATAAAATTTTAAATCCATTGATTCGCAAAAATACAAACGTCCATTGTGTCAGAGATTCGCTCGATACTGCAAAGACGTGGTCCATTAAAGTTCGTTCGTGACTGGTATATTTAGTTCCTCCAGTCATTCAATATTCTTCATGGAAGCAAAGGGTGTTTTATCATTTTTTTAAATTGAAAGACAATACACAAAAAAACTGTTGACAGAAATTTAAATACAAATTTATATTTTTCACGAAAAATTCAGGCTTTTTATGAGTAAAAACCCCCTTAATTGAAAAATTATCTCAAAAACTCAACGTAGAGGTTAGGTATTTTTACATAGAATGTGTATGCAAAGTTTGAAAGAAATCGGTTAAGTAGTTTTTGAATGGCAGGTAACACCGCAAATCATGGTTTTTCCAGAGACGTTCTACAAAAAGCTTCGTCACCGTGTCGTTTATCGATATCTTTGCATAGGAAAAAAATTACAGAATTTTTTTTAAATAGTACACTATAATGTACAAAAATTTTGATCAATTCGTTTCACGCAAAGTTCTAAAAAAATCAAAAAATGTGTTTTTTTCACGCTGATACTCTTACCCTCGCTTAAGATGGAAATATGCCACTGACAAGAGATGCTAATACGATAGGAATAAGCGGAGTCACCCAAACGTCGACGAAACTTTCTAAAAGCTGTTGTGGAAATCCGCCGGGTCCAGGATTGAAAGACCATTTAAACCAAGAAGAAGCTCAGCTATTTATCGTTTCATCAACATCGATAGCACCCAGATTTTGGTCCACGGTCAGAATCGGGTCACACAGTGGTCCCCCCATAGGCCAATAATACAAAAAAATATTTCGGAAAAAGCGTGTTTTTATCTCGTGATTGTGTGGTTATGGATAAAATATTGTTTTTACCAATAATGAACTGAGTTTTTAGTACATAGAAGAATGCATAAGGTGGTTCGTTATGTACCGATAATTTTATTATTATTCTAATTTGTTTATTAAGGCTAATAATTTAAATAAATCGATAATCGGTTGCTTGCCAGATAAAAAATTTCGTCGAATGTTCTATGTTCTTCAACGCTATTTTTTTGATAAAATCCGTTGCGAATGATACGATATCTGCCAATCTGCCAATAACTTTGTAGTCAAGAACTGTTGCTTTTTTAAATAGTTGGTACCCTAACGAGGGTATTTTTATTTTTTTCACGGTGGGTAAACTCTTTTTATTCTTATTATTCTGGATGCAGTTGAAAATTGAAATAGTGAACTTGAACCATTTCATTTTTCTCCTATTTTCAGCCTGCGCAACTGGTGTAGATGATGGGCAAGTTGATTATCTAACATGTACACAAGATAAATAAATGAAAATAGGGAAAAAACGAAAAGCGCAAGTTCAATATTTCGATTTTCAACTGCAAACAGAATAACCATTTTTAGGGAAAAATTCACAATTAATTTCAAATTTTTCAATTTCGTAAACTTGCGTATACAAAGTGCACCACACAATCACTGTACTGGGAGGAAATGCGATCTGAGTGATTTTCAACCGGGGGTTAAACTAGACTATTATGGGGGGTGTATTATGTGGGGTAAATTTTAAATTTGATCCCAACATTCCCGTCGGATATTTGTCTTTATATATTTTTGTTTACTGAGTGTGTTCAGGAACAAGTTTTTAATTGGCAAACTATGGTTTTCATCCAATTGAAAATCATTTTTTGTGTGACAGGTAATGATGGTAAGCAATTTTCAGAAAAGGGTACATCATGGGTGGCAAGGGGTACGTGGTACGAAAAAGGTTGAAAACCACTGCTCTAGCCTCTTCTCTGATTGCTCTTCACATTGGATAGGCATTTTATTTTATTAAATACCCCATACACCAAAATTGAACTTCGTTCTCAAAGATATATTTTTGGCAGCGAGAACCGAAAGGTCAAGTTTAATTAACGTTGCAAAATCTGAAGACATTGTTCAAGCGTATATTTTGGCTTTATGAAATTTTGGAGAAAACTGATCCAATTAAAAGAAAAACTTAGGGACTTCCGCTTTCTATCGCGTCTTACGACATGAGAGTAGGAATCAATGCTTGGCTGAGATACATCACCCCGCCGCATACCACATGTAATGAAATAATGAGAAATTCGGAAGTTATTCAGAAGTCTAAATAAATCAGTAAGAGCTTATTTCGTACATCCAGAATCTTGTTGGACCAAACATTCAATGCTCTGCTAATTTTCAGCTTTGTTCTTAGTTCTAGATGTAGCCCTAGCACCCTAGGTTTTGTAATTGTAGTACGCACCGAATCAACTGCAGAATGCTTTCCATTTATTATGCACGCATTACCCTCCATAACATCTCTTTACTCTCACAGAAAAGTAATGCAGCCAAATGCTTCACAATTTTAGGATTTACATATACCATGTAACATACAAACTTACTTTGGACTTTTTGGCTTCTCCTCTTCTTCACTTTCGTCTTCATACTGTAACATCGGCTTCAAACTAATCGGTGTGCTTGGCGTTTCTGACGGAGTTACTGTTGTCTCTGTGCTTATGCTTTGATTCTCCAAAACCTAAATGAATGATAGAAACAAAACAAAAACTTAGTATCAAGAAACGAGACATTTATGTACGGTCTTCTTTGCATTTCAGTTTATTGATCTAATCAACATGCCTTTATTACCACGAATGAATGCTTGTCTACTGTGAATTTAATCACATCAACAATTTCAGAAACAAGTGATAAGAAAATGTCCGTTTAATATAATCGTTTTACCTGTTATCGGAATTACCTAACTGACGAAAATATACAATGCTACCCTGCTTGCAAACAAGGTTAAATCTTTACACCAAGTTTGCATAACGAAAGGCGAATTACCGTATAGAAATTATTATTAGGGGTAAAAGGTGTGAAACGCATCAGTAGGCTACAGGCTACACTCGCTTTTCACGAAAGTGGCCTTATGGAAAATGTGATACCTGCTGGAAATCCGTCGCAGCCAACCTTCATTGTTAAAGTTTGACAACTGTATTGTTAAATGCAAACAAATAGGGTGATCAGCTATAATTTCGGTAACCCGTATGTTTGGGTTTATTGATTGATATTATTGGCTATTTCACTGTTGGTCACACTAAAGGTGCGCCAAACTAGAACTTTTTAAAGGCACCAGCCCTGTGTGTTCTACTCCTTTATATCTCAAACTTTAATCAATACTTATTCGAGAAATATATTTTTTATACCTCACTGACTGGTGGAGTTAATCAAAACTCATTTATGGTATTGTTGAAATTTAACTGAAAAATTTCAAGACAATTTAGTGACTAAAGGAAGTAGGTCAATTAGCAGCCGGAAGATTTGCATTCAAGCATGTAAACGAAATCGAAGGTAATGTAGTTAAATTGAAAAGATCAATAATTTCATGCAATATATGGAGGTACGAAACAATTTGGGAGATATGTGAATAGCGGTTAACATGCGGAACAATACGCTATTAAAAATATTCTACATACCTAGGTACTGTTTTACACGTACTGACGTAGTCAGTATTCTTTATAATCAGTGCCAGCGATAGAAAGTTTTCAAAACGATGCCTTAACTAAATAATGCAGTTTCACATGTGAGATGAGAGTACAGAACCTTCGGTTGCGATAGACGAGAAATCACTGAAACATGATTGTAAGCGCGCGATGGTTGTTTTGCTAGAGCAATCATCGTGGAAATCGCTACAAAATTGCATAATTAAAGTTATTGTTATGGCTTACAAATGTGATTTTTTTTTCTCAATAGGTGGAAGACGGGTGTAGCAATCGAAAAAATTTGCGATATATTTTCAATCATTTAATAAAAATTTTAGAACGTGATAGCCATCAGACACATAGAGCTTCAACTGAGAAAGTTTCGAAAAGCAGATATCTTTGAAAACGAAAAAACTAGTATTTTTCCGCATCATCCACAAATCAATCAGTAGTATTCAAACAATGCCCCGAATATGTTAACCCATTCACGCCCATGTTGTTTGTGGACAACAACGTTTTTAAACAACTATAACTTTTGATTAAGACAAGATTTGTTCGCAAAAACAAGTAAGGCTAATAAATGTGACTATTGCCTTTCATTTGAGTATTATTAAAAGTTACAAGGATCAGCTCTAGAACTGAAGTTATTGCAATTAGTCTGATTGGATTCCTATAGGGCAATGCTGCCGGGGGCAGTTTATGTTGACGACGGAAAATGAATTTTCCATATATCTTCGTTATGTTTCAATATTACTTAGAACTGATAAAAATTATCAATTTAGACTGTCTTTAGCTACGTTTTCCACACAAGTGGACTATTGTAAATATTCTAGGAGAATTCTATTGAGCATTGAAAGGTAAAATATGAACAGCTTATAGCACTGCGAGGGAAGCACCTATTTTTATGAAAAAAGGCTTTTCGTGTTTCTTGACCCCACCGTTTTCAAGGAAAAATAGTTTTTAAACCCTGCATGAACTAGAAAAAAGTTGGGCATGAAAGGGTTAAGAAAGAAATTTCATTATCGTCTGTACTGTAAATTTTTCTTTAGTATGACAAATCACTATTTTCGTTAATACAATATTTGGAAACCGATACTCGGTAGATTCCTTAGTAACATGTTTAGCAATTCATCGATTTTCAAACGTGTTTGTTATATTGGTGTACATTAGAAAAAATGTGATTTCCCGTCCTTTCCTAGTATCATGCGATTTCGCACAACCAAATAAACTGCCAATCGTCTCCGCCAAAATAATGTTGTTGACATAAATAAACCGAGCAAAAACAACAATAAATTTTCTAATTGGATTCTCTCAGTAGATAATTATGAGATTATTCAGCTAAGATACCTATCGCGCATTATACCACAACATTGAATATAAAGAAATATCTTGTCTGATAAGCTATATGTTCTTATTCCAATGCACCATTTATATCGCTTGTCCATTAAAGACAATTCAGCGACACTTTCAATATCTTATCAAACCACCGATACGCCACCTATCAATCATCCTACGCCTCAATAATCACCCAGCACGTCACGCGGGTTACGAAGCTTCATGTGATATATGATTCGAAAGAACAAACAACTCACCAATATAGTACTCTCCTGCTCATCTTTCCTATTCTGATGCAAAGCTTCCATATCGTCCGTCGTCAAGGTTGGCATCGAGATGGAGTTCCGCCGTAGTCCAACCGCCCTTTCCTGGATGCTCTTAAGTTCGGTATGCTTATCTTTGGCTTCCTCCAAAAGAACACTAAAAGTAGATCAATAATAGAGATTAACGATAACTTTAATGCAACAACTACGGCCCCCACTACTCACCGTCCGGGAGGATTCCTCTCGTGTTCTATCGCAACAGTTAACTTCTCCTGATTTCGACGCTCCGCCAACGACGGCATTCTGTACCGATTTACGTAAGCCATCGCCAGGTTCTCCTGACTCTCGGTCATCACATCGTCTTCGTCATCTTCGGAATCAGATGCGTTCCCACTGGTTCCACCTCCACCGTCGCCGGTGTCGTCGTCGTCGTTCTCGTCATCTTCGTCCGCGGAATCGACATACGGTATTTTGTCTCCCTCCTCCAACAGGTGCCGATTGACATAATCAAAGTGATCCTCGCCACCTCTGCTACCACGCGACGGTCGATGATAACCGCCGTTCGGTAGCGGCTTATGGCTCATTGCGCCAAATCAAATCTCCCCCCTACCCGGCTCCTGCGAATATAGTTGTGCAAATGAAATAGCAATACGTGAAGGGTTAATTTGTTTGCAAACAAACAGCAAATTGCCGATAGCTCGTGGCGCATTCGTTGTGCGAATATTCAGTTCAGTCGTGGACATGGTCGATCAATCAAGGAGCAACCGTAGTTGGGAACAGTGTCAGTTTCTTCCACCCCCCCCCCCCCCCCCCCCTGCGGAATCGGTAAGCTTGCCTGCAACGATGATCGAGTTATCAATTTGCTTCAATCCAAGGTACGCCACCGGATTTGAATACTAATTCTTTGGTACAACAGTCATTTTGTCACCTGACGAATGTGTGACTGACAAAATGCGTGAAATAATTTGCATTCCGCCGTTGCGATCTGGGCCTTAAGTACGGCTGCGCCTAAAATGGTAGGGCAAAAACTCTATTTCAACTGAAAACTATTAGTCAGTCTAGACACAGTGGCACAAATTATCATGTAAATACGTGTCGAATCACCATTCTTCGGGTTCCTAATATTGGC
This sequence comes from Topomyia yanbarensis, assembly GCF_030247195.1. Classification (NCBI taxonomy): domain Eukaryota; kingdom Metazoa; phylum Arthropoda; class Insecta; order Diptera; family Culicidae; genus Topomyia; species Topomyia yanbarensis. Next base: position 412,033,639 of record NC_080671.1, read on the forward strand.
AGCAAACAGATTATCTCATCCAGACTAGAGCAGTAATCTGTTCGTTTTCCGATTGCTTTGTTCCAGTGCGGCGAGGAACTAACAGAAATGAGAAGCAAACTGTGAGAACTTATTTCTGTATACGCTTCTTTCATATTTGTAACCGATCAGACGAATACAGAAGTGTTATTTGCTGCCTTTTTTGTTACGGAGATCATGGTAACAACTAGTCACTGGCGGCTCTAGGAAGAGGCAAGATAGGCGTGTGTATTCATCACATTTGTGAATACTTGTTCTTATAAAGCATTATGAAATATTAAGGTAGTTCATTTAGTCAATATCGTGGCTTCCTTGAGGATTATTTTAAATCATTTCTGTGTTTGATTTATCACCCTCACCGCAACCGCGTTTCCAACATCATTTCCGAATCGTCCATCAAATACATTTTGCCAAGAAGGCGTACCCCCCTCGTTACCATCCAACTGGAGCCGCCTATGCAAGTAGTAAGTACTGAGGCAAGCCTAATTATTTCTGTTTCATTGGCTCTCAGACCGTCTAAACGTTTTCCCAGTCCCTACAGAGTTAGGGTGCTTACAGAGTGGCCGCGAGAAGCTGAGCAGGCGCTTGTACTGACAGTATGATGCGAGATGCGAGAAACCTGCTCGCAGCATATCAAATGGAGCCTGTCAGAGTAAAAGCAGGCAGTCGGCGCCGATCCGCTCCGCTTTCACTCTGACATCCTTCCTTTGGTTTGCAGTAAGCAGGTTTCTCGCATCTCGCATTCTAATGTCAGTTCCAGCCCCAGCTCAGCTTCTCGCGGCCACTCTGTAAGCACCCTTAGGGTGCTTACAGAGTGGCGGCGAGAAGCTGAGCTGGGGCTGGTACTGGCATTAGAGTGCGAGATGCGAGAAACCTGCTTGCAGCATATCAAATGGAGCCTGTCAGAGTGAAAGCGGGCAGTCGGCGCAGATCTGCTCGGCTTTCACTCTGACATCACCCATTTGGTTTGCAGCAAGCAGGTTTCTCGCATCTCGCATTCTAATGTCAGTTCCAGCGCCAGCTCAGCTTGCACTGACAGTATGATGCGAGATGCGAGAAACCTGCTCGCAGCATATGAAATGGAGCCTGTCAGAGTAAAAGCAGGCAGTCGGCGCCGATCCGCTCCGCTTTCACTCTGACATCCTTCCTTTGGTTTGCAGTAAGCAGGATTCTCGCATCTCGCACTCTAATGTCAGTTCCAGCCCCAGCTCAGCTTCTCGCCGCCACTCTGTAAACACTAAAGCTTACTAATCCGCTTTCAAGTTTTATCTTATGCGTTCTCCACCTCTTCGAGGTTTTGGCATTATTTTCTTTTGTGTGCGCCAAAATAATTCAACCAGCAGAGCAGAAACTTTGGGCAAAATGCAGCACGTGCGAGGATGCTGCAGCATGGAACGAGACAGAATGTGGAGCGATACAAACAAGCACGGAACAGGCAAACCTCGGTCCCCCAGAGAAAGAAGTGCCAACAGGAGGAACGAGATCGCGAAGCGATGGAACAACTGCACCGCGTAAACGACACACGGAAGTTCTACGAGAAGCTGAACAGTTTGCTCAAAGGCTACGTGCCGCAAGCCGATATGTGCAGGGACTTAGACGGCAACCTTCTTACGGACGAGTGTGAAGTGATTGAGAGGTTGAAGCAGTAGTTTGACGAGCACCTCAACGGTGAAGCAGCAGATGACGAAGGCGGTATGGAAATGAATCTTGGAGCACGCGCAGAAGACGATAGGCTGCCGGCCCCTGATCTCCAAGAAGTCAAGGAGGAGATCGGTCGGCTGAAAAACAACAAAGCTGCCGGTGTAGATTAACTACTCAGCGAGTTTTTAAAATACTGGCTAGAGCGCTGCACTGGGTAATCGCCAAAATTTCTGAGTAGGAGACTCTTCCGGAGGAGTGGATGGAGGGTGTCGTTTGCCCAATCTACAAAAAGGGTGACAAGTTGGCTAGCTGCAACTACCGCGCGATCACACCACTTAGCGCCGCCTAGTCCTCTCCCAAGGTCTTTGCCATCGATTGTTACCATTTGCAAGGGAGCTCGTGGGGCACTACCAAGCAAGATTCATGGGTTCCCGCGCCACCACGGACCAAATATTCGCGATTCGGCAGGTTCTGCAGATGTGCCGCGAATACAACGTGCCCACACATCATTTGTTCATCGATTTCAAATCGGCATATGACACAATCGATCGAGATCAGCTAAGGCAAATAATGCACGAGTACGGTTTTCCGGATAAGCTAACACGATTAGTCAAAGCGACGATGGATCATGGCACGGAACTTTGAGGCGATGTCGGAAACGTGCATCAGACTGAAGCCTGAAGCCATGAGTTGCATCAGCTGCTGGAAGAACCATCCAGGACGTTCGTGGTGAGCTGGACACGTCGTAAGAATGTCGGACGATGACCTGGTAAAGATGGTTCTTGAGGGCGACCCTACAGGAACAAGAAGACAGCGAGCACGGTGGATTGACCAGATAGAGGACGACCTGCGGACCCTTCGAAGCCTACGAGGCTGGTGAAAAGCAGCAAGGGACCGAGTGGAGTGGAGACGGTTTCTGCATACAGCTAGAGACAACAAGGCTCTAGCCTGAACGGTAAGTAAATGGGTGTAACATTGTACCGCACGATTGAAGACAAGTGAGTGTCATCGCTTTCGCGCGAAAATCACACGGATAAACCGACCACATCTCGCATCGCTCGATACTGTCCTGCATCCGGAAGTCGGGAAAAGGACCCCATTTCGTCTCGACATTTGGGTCAAAGCAAATGGTTTACTGCCAGACACACAATTTGGCTTCCGCAAAGGACGAACGATTGCCTTGTGTTGCTTTCAACAGAAATTCAAATGGTCTATGTTAGCAAAGCAGATGGCATCAATTTTGTTGGATATTAAGAGGGCTTTTGATTCAATTTTATCAACAATCCTTTTGAGAAGCTGCACCAGCATCGTCTACCACAGATTTGAATCCACTTTTTGCAAAATTGGGTATCTGAAAAGATCTTAGGTTTTTCGCTTCGCTATCGATTTACAAGGATCACTATCACAAAATATCCTGGACAATTTTGCCGCCTGTGCACTCCAGCTGGGTATCGATTCATCTACATAGAAAATGTTGACGAGTTTAAGTTGTAATAATCTTTGTACTAGTTCTATAATTTTATCTTCATTTGGTATACGTATACGAAAGTCTTGTGTCTTGTCAAGTTGTTTCTAGTCCATTGGATTCTGCCCACGGAGTTTCTCAATGCTCGTCTAGAAGGTTCTTCTGGGCGATGAAGCATTTTTAGTGTGGTCTATAGGAATTTTGTACCAAAAACCTAAAATTAGCTTGGACAATTATTTATTTATAACTTTTTCAAGTGAAAAATGCGCAAAAAACTTAATTTCATGCTTCAAATGCTTATTATGCAACGTAATTAGTCGTCAAAATTTATTTCAATTAGGTATACGCCGTGCAGAGTTTCATTACCTTGAAGAAATTATACTGATTTTTGATTTCAGTTTACTACAAGAGGCAGCTCTTACGTCCTTTCATTATTCCAAACAAATTTTGCCTTGTTTTCGTCCAAAAGATAGAGAACGCCCCTTAGGTCTTCTGTGTTGCTGTCTCCAACATTTACCCTTGGGCCTCAGTTGGCCACTGACGGAACGATATTGCGGAACCCCTCTCCGCACCGTGCCTAGTTTTAAGAGATTTCAACTCCCACAGTCAGTGCTGTGCAATCTCACGATGGTTTTTGACATGTCACGGTACATATGAAGTGACCGTATCACCACAAAAATGACCGTTATTTCATTTCCATTATCCTCGGATCGTGTTTCAGTTAACTATCTCTCACAGAAGCCGTGCGAGAGAGAACGCATTGAAATGATAGACAGATTGAGTACCATTTATTTTGTATTCGTATAGTAAACGAAATATTATCAGTGTATTGTATTCAGGCAGCATGCGGTGCTTTGTTGCTTTTTTCTCCACCTTTCAGTTTCTTTTATGCATAGCTATTTATGTGAAACCGCCTGTTTGTTAATTCTAGCTCGTTGTTTGTAATAAGATGACCGTCATAACCGTATTTATATTGCTAATAAAATGACGGTCTGTTTCCCTTCCTCTCAATAATAATTCCAATGAGTGAGAGATTCAGAAGAGAACCGTTTGACTGTTGTCAATTCATTGGAATGAGAACCGTAACTCAATAAGCATCGCTTACCGTTTCAACTGCTAACCGTTTCATTCTCTTTTGTCTAGCAGGTTTGCCATCAGTACCGTGATGGAGCTCAGCACTGCCCACAGTACGACATGGGGTTGTGTATATAATAATAATCTAGCTTTTTGACAACGTCAATTTGGCCACAATTCAAAAATATGAATTTGAAACTGGTTAAACAGCTAATTTAAAGTTATTAAACATAAACTACTGATGCTTTTCGAAAATAATATTCGTTTCGTTAGCAAATTTGTTTATAAAATGAACAGTCCTTATAAGACATCTAGTAATTTTTACCCGTATCCGAGCACGTACTATTATCTCACCAGCAGACCTTATTCTGATATCACAGCGGGTCAAATCACACTAGGTATCTAACATCCAGATATATCACAATCAGCTGACCAGTTTAGCTCAGTTAACTGCAGAACTGATAAATGTGATATCGAAAACATTCCCACACCTACACCGTGCTGGTATCCTTATCAGCATCAGTAGCCAAATTCCGAAAACAAACATAAGCGGAAATCCGCTAATCCCTTTATAGCTGCCTACTGATTTCGTTTACTAATCCCATTCCGTTTATCGGGTCAATCCAAAATTAGAAAGAATTACCGCTCAGGCTAGCAACTAACTTCCATAATCCGAAGCAGCATACCCAAACTGGCGATAAAATGATTAGTGTGAACAAACTAAAATAGAGCCGATTCAATGTATCGGGGGATAATTCTAGGATGAAAACAATGCCTATTATCATTATCCAACGTATTAGCCATGACAGTGACAGTAACGTTAGAAGTAGGTTTTTATATTACAATTCTTTAGTTTGTAAAATTACAGCCAATTGCAATGATAAAGAGGTATCCTTAGTTTCACCATCACTTTCACATTACTGTATACGATATAAAAACCTACGTTAAACGAACTGACAACTATGACACTAACTGACGTTCGATTGCTGTTTACGAGTAGTTTTAAAGGACAAATTTGACGACCCTTTCCCCTACCTACATAATAATAGTACTTAAAACAAATGTCATAAATTTTTAACTCATAAACGAAGAAGTATAACACCCACTAGGCAATTCGCGTTCGACAGAATGATGCATGACCATTGTGCACTGGTGCGATCTAGCAAAATGCAACAGTGCATGATAATTTTCCAACCAGTTAAGCGCGGTCATCGATAACGATAATAGCTCAAGACACCTATCTATGTACCGTAAACCGAGGTGACTTTGATCACTCGAAACTTTTTTCATAGATCGCTTATTAAACCAGAATAGTCTACCGAATCATTTTAATTTGAAATAATTTTTACTCTAAACTTATAAAATACTGAGTTGTTATATTTTTTGAACATATTGTTCGGTTTTTGTGTACAAAAACTACAAAAAACCGAAATTTGACTTTACCTGATTTTTACGAAGCTTCGTAAAGTGTCTAGTTTTTATAAAACAAATAAATCTCAGATTTGAGCAAGAGTAATAAATTACAAGCGAGTTTTTATTTTCCTTTGGGTTGGGATATGCTAAATTTAATTTTAAAAGTTTGTTTATGTTTCATACATTTTTTGTGAAACTAGTTGGCAATTATTACAAATTATTTTAAGCTAAAATTCACAATATTTTTTTATTGTTCAATTTTCCAACGTGTTGAAATGAATGAAACTTTTTGCACATTGATGAAATACTGAAACAAAACAATTTTAATACTTTGTATAATACTAATTAACATCTATTTAATCATGAGTATCTTTCCAGAATTAGTTTAAACAAACATTTGAATGAAAAACACTGACACCAATAACTTAATTTGGGTTATTGGGTTAACATGCAGGTTATCAAAGTCACCCCGGAACACGAAAACGGACTTCAACTTGAAATCATTTTTAAAAAAATAGCTATAAGCGGATAATTTTAGGTAAAACCATCCAATCTTGTCCTCCAAACATCAGTACATGGTTTAAAAATATTAAACTTGAAAAAAATGTGTTGCGTCTAAAAATATGTAATGATTACTTCGAAAAGTGATCAATATCACCCCGGTTTACGGTACCTATAAAAAGGTGCTGTGCTAATCTTTCGAAACTAGGTTCGACCCAATGCGGTGATAGAAAGAAGTGACGATCAGCGTTCTTCACACTGTGTGAAAATAAGCGTTTCACAGTTTCACACTGGTGGCAAGGTGTGAATGTTACATATTATGCCGTGGAGACACATGCCAGCTTTTGGGAGCTAATTCGCTTCGTAAACCAATGAATGTACGGTTCGTTAAGTTCAAACGACTCCCCTGGACAAGCCTGTGTTCCGGTAGACGCGTTTATCCGTGTGATTTTCGCATGATACAATAAAGAAAGAGTATCAGAATAATTCCTTGGCCTACTGTATAGATTCGAATGTGCACGGTCTGGAGTTAAATGTATTCCCTATTCCTATTTGCAGATCATTTGCATAATTAGGCATATAGATGTCACTTTTAAGAAACACATGATAGAATCATTCTATTGTTTTAAAATAATAAGGTTGATCTCATTTATTGTAAATTTGCTAACCAAAGTAAATCTATCTAGGGTTATCACGGAGATAGAAGGTTTAATCCGTACAAAGTCAAATCTTGAGGCTTTTTTTCAAAAAGACACATCTACAAAGAGAATCTCATTGTTTACTTTCTCTTCCGTTAATAATTCAGTCGCTTTGACCGTTATCCCTCAACTCTTTCGATCTGTGCTGTAAAATAAATGGAAAGTGCTATTCAGCTTTTTGTTTTTGTTTGTGCGCACCCCATTTTGACAAGTCGTTCGTCCAGTGTCAATTTTATCAATCCTAGCAGGCCCTGTTTAAAACTTTTCTTGTGTCAAACAATAAGCGTCAATTTTGATTGGTTGTTGGTGCGTTTGCTTATAATTACCTTTTTCACTACTTCGCGCATCAATTTAAACACTGACCAATTAGTTCATAATCGTATTTCTGGTTATATGAAAACTGCTGTAAGTGTCGATATTTAAACCTGAACCGTTTGTCATAACTTTGCCCAAAGCACTGAGCGAACATCTCGGGCCCAGTCGATATTGCTGATCATGATCGAATGTAGGCTTCCAGCTTGTTCGATGTTGAGCCGCCAGCATTTTCCTCGATTGCACACAGCCAGCAATTGCACGGTGTACTCCGAAGTCGATGGCTAGTTCCAGGTTATGTTCTAAACATAACTCAGGGTAGTTATCTCCGTGAAAACTACGTGACCTTTTAAGTCACATAAATACTTATAAACATGTACAGACCGATCTGAAGCTCGGGCCTCGGCATCGGAAGCTCGGCCCTCTGAATCATGCTTTCGAAGACGAAATTTGGAATGATTAAATAGGAGAAGGGTGGAAATTACAATCAAATGGTTTTAGTTTGGGTAGTATATATTTAAGGTAGCAATATAAATTATTCGATAAATAAAAAATACTGCAATGAACAACTTCATATCAATTTACGATAAATGTTGTTAACCACCAGATTTATCATAATCGTCATCTTGGACCATTTGCAGGGTAAGGATCCAGTCTAGATGTCGCATTACATGTGGTGCAGCAGACTTTCCTAGAAAGGGGATATTCACTAGAAATGGAAATTTAATGTTTTCGATGGGAAACATACCTGTATGAAAATGTTTACAACACATGTAGTAATTGTCCACATTTCGGGGATTCATGTTTAGAGTTTCGAGTTCCCGCGCTTGCCGAAATTTCTCACGCGCAAAGTGGCCAGTAGGAAAGGAAATCCGGTTTTGACCTTTCCACAAACTGAATCCAAATCCGTCCACAATACAACGTGTTGACATTTGGATTCGCTATATGTTTTTCAAAACAGTTTAGCAACATTCCCTCTTCTACGCAAATGATCATCACAACGAGAAAAGGCTTCTAATAGCAAACGCACGAATATCAATAAAAAATTTATTTTTATTGTTTGACACGAGAGCGAATTTTAAATAGGCATGCTAGGATTGATAAACTTGGATAAACACTGGACGAACGACTTGTCAAAATGGGGTGCGCATTTGAGAACGCAGCCACCAACAAAAAGCTGAATAGTGACGCTCTTAAAATCGAAAGAGAAAGTAAACAAAGAGAGTCTCTCATTATAGATATCTTGAGCATTTTTTCAAAAAGACATATCTACAATGAGTGACTCTCATTGTTTACTTTCTCTTCTGTTAATAATTCGGTCGCTTTAACATTTATCCGTCAACTCTTTGCATAATATGCTAGTCAAAGCCACCGTCTTTCGATCTGTACTGTAAAATAATTGAAAAGTGCTATAGTGACGCGGTAATAATCGAACGGAAAAAGTAAACAAAGAGAGTCACTCATTGTAGATATATCGTTTTGAATAAATGCTCTAGATATGACCAAATAACAAATATTTGCATTTGATATGACGTTTTGAATACAAAAAATCGTGCCAAGCCTGCGCGATTTTTAGAGCATTTGCAAACTATCAAATTTTTACAAAATGAAAGTCAACTACAAAAAGGTTGTTGTAAACTTTTTCTTTATAAATAGCTTGTGCTTTTCAGTGTTGAGGAGAACAGTTTGCGCAGACACATTCAATATAAGACCCCAATTAACATTTAGTAGAATAGTCCTACGTCAACAGTTTGTACAACAAAGAAAATTGACGTCTGAAAACAAACGTTCATACGATTTGCCAAATCTATTTGAAAAACTAAACCTATCGTTGCACAGCGAAAATTGTCAAATGAATGTCAAACGACAACCCGGTAAAAACGGTTTTCGGAACTGATACAGTACGGAGTGAATAGCGCATCGAAGAAGAAAAAGGGGTCCTGAGGCCCTAAATATGACTTCCACGGCTTCTAGGTTAAGTGGAATGGAATTAGCTACAGTCGATTCGTAGTGTACAGGGAAATAACAAGCCTAATGCTACGATCCTACTGACATTAACGATTCTATCTGGTCACGGTGACGTAGTCTGAAATTTGGGACCAGAATTCTCTTTATAATGCACTATTTTTCCAGTATGGTAATTTGGGGAGAAATGCCGCACATTTCTAAGAATCGATCCTATTTTTATTTCGATTATAGAGGTTTTAACTTTTAGGTCATTCGCCTCTTCGGGTTAGAAAAATCTCTTATGAAAAATTTCTAACCCTATGTGTGGGGTCGCGACTGGAACCCAGGTGCGCTACGTAGAAGGCAATCGGTTTACCAACTACGCTACGCCCACCCCTTCGATGAATAGATCCTGAATCAAAGTAAACCATTCAATATTTGATGAAATCATTTTTATCAACTGCGACAAGTCTCTAAAATACTGTGAAATGGTTTTTGTCATGAAAAAAAAATTCATCAAATTTCCATGAACTTTTAAAAAAAAGATCATTGCGCGGGTGAGACGCCGCACCGTTGTCACAAACTGAAAAATGGTGAACAAAAGTATTTTTTTAGCTCTCGAAGATGTTTTTGTGATAAGGTGTCTTCAGCTGAGTGTCATGAAGTTTAATTACACCTATAAATCGGCTAGCACCTTCATTTGTCCTAGGGGGTACTACCATTTCTAGAAACATTTTATTCAACAATTTAAAAATATTTTTTGCAACCTTGTGTAACGGTTCAGTTGGAGTAACTTATTTAAGGGTACTATTTATCTATATGTTTGTACAAGCGATATATATCTACGTGTTAGTAGGGGTTCCATAAAAGCAGATTTTGGATGTTTCTCCCAACAACAAATTTATATAACATAGGTTTGTTCTTGAAAGATTCATTTTGAAAAAGCATCAATTCAATATTGACATCATTACAAATCAATGCATTCACACAAATTGCCTGAAACTTTAAAGAATAAACCGAAGTAACTAATACTTAGATACATATCGCCCGTTTAAATATATAGATAAATAGACTGATAATCCTATGTCCCTGTGTTAGGGCCGTTAGTTTGTGGATATACCTTATTAAGACCCAATACATAGCGCAAATGTTCATTTAATGACATTTCGAGGTGAAAAAAATACATTTTAGCTACGGATCCTCTGCCATCGAGTGCGGCATCTCACCCGCAATTATGATGCGGCATCTCTCCCAATTGTATGGGAGAGAGGCCGCACGACGACATTTTCCTCTGAAACTATGGATGACCGTGTTCATGATCAGAATGCTTTCTAAAAGGTCCCAGCTATTCAATCGATGCATGATTTACCAAAAAAAAATCGAACAATTAAAAAAACGAAATTTTAGTATTGTACCGAAAAATTTTCGGCACTCCGTGATGCAACTGGACGCAAATTTTGTGAGTTAATAATAAAGGTTATTTTACATCTCCTGTATTGTAATTCTTCGAAAGACAAACTCGCAATATCACATTACCGTACAAAAGTGACTCTAGATACGAGAATTAGAGAGTGCGGCATCTCTCCCGAAATTACTCAACATTCAGTCCGTCTTGAAACTTCGTTCGATACGGTCACAAATCTTGATAGATCCTGGTTTAATTAGAGTTTTTCAAAACAGTCTTTTTTCAAGACTACCTATATCTTATCGACAATCAGTCTTCCTCAAGACTACCTACTTTTTCTACTCAATCAGTCCGTTTTAAGACTAAAAAGTTTTTCAAGAATAATTCAGCCAAAAGTTTCTAACATGTCTGGGTCCTCCCAGAAAACTCGTGTGCCAATCATTGAAAAGAAATGAAAAAGGGTAACTTCTCCAGCGGAAAATCCAATTGACTGTAGCATCAAATTCGATGTTTTATCTCAATGTGAAGCAGGAGAAATTTGTAAATTTGTGCGTAATGCTAATGAGAAAAAACAGCAACCTACTCCGCCCATAACAGTGATGATCTCCAACTTCACAGCCTTTTGAACTGAGCTCTCGACGTTCCTTCCTAAGTAGCACACAAAGGACGTTTCAAATACGCTCATTGTAGCGAAAGCCATAAATCGAATTTCTGAGCATATCCTATTCAAGACAAAATATAAATTCTCGTTCAAATTAACAAAAGCAACAAATAAAAATATGCCTACTTCTTCAGATACAATTGAAGAAAACAAGTTGAAACGTGTTCATCCGCTTCAAAATAGAGATATAACTTCTCTACCTACACAAGCATCTTCTATCTCGGTCACACCATCCTACAATGGCACATTATCTTATGCTTCAGTGGGCAGGTAACGCGTCTAAAAGAACGATGACCACCACGCCTCTATATTCACTTCTACACAACACTTCCTTTGCTCAAACCGAATTAGGTAGAACTACGGAAGAAAAATTGATTTTTTGCAGCAAGCAATGTTTCAATTGATGACTGTAATGCTAAATTCTACCTCCATGTTTGAAAATTTTGAAACTGGTTGGAAATTTGCTAACAAAATTGTAATGAATTTAAAGTTCAATAATTACTTTAAATAATCATTTAAATTTATTAAATTGGAGTACTCGTTCATTAAAAACGTACGAAGGAGAATTTTTCAACTTCTTGAGGGTACATAATGTTCACATAGCCGTTGTGACCAAAACTTTTTTTAAACCAAATATTAAATTTAAATGTAACTCAAATTTTGTTATTAATCGATTTGATCGAATAGTTTGATTCGGCGGAAGAAACTGATTTAGGTAGAACTACGGAAGAAAAATTGATTTTTTTACAGCAATCAATGTTTCAATTAATCACTGCAATGCTAAATTCTACCTCCATGTTTGAAAGTTTTGAAACTGGGTGGGAATTTGCCAACAAAATTGTAATGAATTTAAAGTTCAATAATGACTTTAAATAATCATTTAAATTCATTAAAACGTACAAAGACGAACTTTTCAACATCTTGAGTGTTCTTATAGCCGTTGTGACCGAAACTTTTTTCTTAAACCAAATATTAAATTTAAATGTAACTCTAATTTTGTTATTAATCGATTTGATCGAATAGTTTGATTCGGCAGAAGAATCACTATAGCGCTTAATCGCAGAATCAATCATCGCGTTTACACTCTTTCGACGCCAAGGTAAGCGAGAGTTTGGGTATTAAAGTTGAAACCGATCTTGGTATCATCTTTATTGCTGCAGCGTATTTGCCTTTTCAGTGCACTGGCGAACAAACTAATCTGTTGAAAAGAGACTTACAAGAAATCGGTCGAAATTCTTCATAATCGGCGATTTTAACGCTGAACACCGATCCTGGAATAATTCTCAAAGCAATTCCAACGGTAAACTACTGTTTAATGATTGTTCTGTTGGTTATTATTCAGCTTTGTTCCCAAATGGACCCACATGCTATTCGTCTGTAAGGAATCCATCTACAATTGATTTGTTTTTGACAGATTAAGGTAACGTTTGTAGCGAATAATTTTAATGATGATCATGATTTAGAAAATAAGTCTGATATGGCATTACAAAATTTAAATGATTCTATACTGCCCATGATCGTATATTTGTCTCATTTTGTATGGGATTTCCTATCTTTATGGGACGGATTTGCGATCATGGGCAGTGTAATTTAGGCTAGAAATTCATCAGTACCAGCAAGACAGATAATATTTAATACTCCTATTCTTGACGACGATCTTCAACTTTTGATTTGCTTGAAGAATTTTCGAAGACGTCAATATTAACGTTCGCGTGATCCTGCTATGAAATGTATCTATCAGGACCTACAAAAAGCATAAATAAGCATAGATTCACACTCTTAGGAAATGAAAATTTCGCAAAACAGGTTGAAGAAATCAAGCCATATTCTAAACCTTTCTGGAAACATTCTAAGGTTCTTAAGAAACCTCAGAAACCAATTCCAGCTTGGAGGAAGGTGATCACATTCTTTTCACAAACGGGGAAAAAGCTCGAAAACTATCTCAGCAGTTGAGAGCGTTTGTAATTTTAATCTCAACGCTTTGAGCAGTATTGACAACGAATTCTTACAAAATTATGAAAACGTTTCAAATCAAGAATTGTCTCTTGACGAAATTATTGTAACAAGCTATGAGGAGCAGAGTTAAAAATAATCGAAGCTCTTTTTTGACGGCTGAAGATGAACCTGATGCGACTCGCGGTGAATAGAAAAAAGATTCATTCAAATATACATGTTATTCATTCAGTTGAATATCGTACAATATATTCATTTCACTAATTATCTAGGAAAATGTTCTCAAATGCCGGTAAAGCATATGAAGCAACAATCATCATCGCTTACGTTGTACCAGGGCCTGCTTTGATGCGTTTGATTCGTTGCCGCACGGTCGCTTCGTGTAATAATTGGAGACGAATGAAAATCTGCATGGATGAATGGGCAGTTTGTTCGTTTGACGTTTTCAGCTTCGTCACTGAATATTCAAAATGAATGCGGCTGAATATAATCAATATTCATTCAATGAATTTGAATATTTTTAACTCTGATAAGGAGGTCAAATCCGCCACAAAGAAGTAAAAAAATGTGAAAGCTCCAGGTTATGATGGAATTTTTAACATCTTTGGCATCCTCTTTAAAACCTTCCTGAAATCACCTTGAGATACTTGGTCAAATTATTCAGCAAATGCTTAAAAGTAGCATATTTTCGTGAAAGACGTAAAAATGCGACAGTTGTTCCTGATCAAAAACTAGCAGAAGTATATAGTTATCGATCAATTAGTTTACTCTCTTCTATTAGGAAAATATTTGAAAATATCATCCTAACCTCATCATTCATATATATCATACATATCAATGAGAATTCACATATCAATATTATTCTTCCTGAGCAGTTTGGATGTCGTATTGGACATTCAACTACTTATCAACTTGTTAGAGTAACTAACATTAAAAAGGAAAATATCTCAGAGTTTTTGCTCTTCTTGACATTGAAAAAACTTTTGAGGTTTATCGCAAATGATTATTTGCCAAAATGTGGGAATTTAATTTTCCAATTTACCTAAGATTATTATAAATTATCTTACCTATCATATTCTACTGGTACCATATCAAAATTGTAAATCTAATATGCTACCCGGTAAAGCAGGTGTCCCTCAAGGGTCAAGGGTCGCTCCAATCCGAAATAATGTTTCTTCCACTGATCGTCCAAATCTACCTGCAGGCTGTAAAAAGTCACTTTGCTTTGATGATCTCTACTTCAGGTAAGAGCCTAGAAATTATCTACAGTCGACTTCAACGATGCTTGAATATTTCTAATGATTACCTGGAAAAATGAAAAATTTCCACTAATGCGAGAAACACAATTGATTGTGTTTCCGCATAAGCCGAGAGCTTCTTAGCTTAAATCAAATGATAACCATAATTAAATTTAATGGTTTGATTAACGTGCTCAGATCAAGTTAGAATGAGTTAAAATACTTATATAAAATGTTTATATCTCTAATAAACAGGAATACTAGGCTCTGCCTAAAGAACAAACTATTAATTTATAAACAAATGTTTATATCATCAATGCTATATGCAGTGCCAATTTGGACATGTTGTTGTGCTACTAGAAAGAAAACGCGTCAGAGGATTCAGAACAAAATTCTGATAATGATTTTGAAACGCTCTCTCTGATTTAACACGAACGAATTGCACACACACGCAAACATAGAAAAAAATAGAAATTATAACGAACAGTATTAAAAGCAATTTCCGACAAAAATCATCAATTGCAACGATTAGCTCTCTTTATAGTTTATAAGTTAGCTTTTAAGATTGGTTTAGCTCCTTATTGTCATTTGAATACTTAATGTAAGATGTCCTGTAGCTTAAAATTTCCTTCTGCAAAAATAACTTAACTGTGAAAGCTTTTTATATCTTAATAATAAATAACTGAATCATATAAGCAATAGGGATGTCAAGTCACCACTTTTGGCTTAGCACCCAATATATTGAATTAGAAATGTAAATAAACGAAACAAAACATTCAAATAAAAAAATTAATAAAAAAAGTCACTTTCTATTCATTTAGTTTCTTTCTTTCGCGGAATTTTTTACGCTCAAAAAAATTATGTTGAATTTTTTAACGTGGGTTTCAATTTATGCAGAATTCAACTTTATCCTTAGCTACCTCTAAAAATCACACATCTTCGTGGAAGGCTCTGCTGAAACTCACAAGTTTAACTAAAAGATGTTCAATATATCCCGGAACGAATCGAACAATGTTGATCCATCCGTAGTTTTCACCACAAAGAACTATCAATCAATTTATATTCACTTTTTTATTTATACGCATGACGGTTAGTGTAAAAAAATTTAAAAAATCAGATTTTGTATTCCACTGCCAAAGGCCCTAAAACCGAACTTCACAATCGCATTTCAACGGAACGGAATTTCTGGTAATGGAAGCCTAAAACATCTAAAGATATGGATGTTCCTTGACGTACTGGACTTGAAATCGAAATCGTTCGCACACGACGCATGTTCAAATTATTCGCGATAATTTCAAGATCACAGATAAACCAATAAAGTAACTCACAACAAAATGCATCAACGAAAGCACCGGACCACTCGTATTATCCGTTTCAGGTTGTTTGCGCACGTCCGCGATATGCCCTTCTGCGACTGCTAGGCAGTACTGATCGGACTAACGCGCGCAGGTAGCTCTTAGCCAGGTGAAGTCCTCCGGCAAGCCACTATCAGTACACGAGTCAGTAGCTACTGAAGAAGATTGATACAACGACAAGACGCATGATACTGAGTCTATCGAGTATATGTTACACTTGAATGCGCATAGCGCACAGCGAGCTCTTTCGGAGGGACCTTCCGTCATTATCAAACACAGCTAAATGATGAATGTTTAAGTTAAACACAAACGCATACTACACTAAACCCGTACTGTCTGTGGCGAACAATAAGATGCATCTTAGGTTTCAACCGCTAATTTGAAATTGGAAACGCGTGGCTTAGCTGTGCGAAAAGGGCAATCCGAAGCAGGGCTGCAGGTTTTCGAAACTGCGACAAAGTGGCAATTATATTAATGTTTCATTGAAGAAATTGCGAAATAACGGTCGAATAATGTTCTGATCAACAGTCGAATATGTAAGGCCCAATTTATTCGCTTTCGCTTAACTTTTATCTAATTTTAATGCACCGGTAGACTAGTTTTAACGGTTAAGTGAGGGCGAAGAAATCCCTAACTATTATATAGATTCCTGTAATCACTACACATCTTTTAGTCAAGTGAAACAAAAAACACCTTTATTGGTTATCGTAAGTCTTATGTCGGTGGGAACGTAGCAGCCCAGCCACAATATTTCAGACCATGTCAACTTGATCCAACGAATGGAAGCCGTCTATGACAGTATGATAAGTAATTTATAGCGGACTGTGTGAATGTTATCAGGAGATGAACTGAAATACGTCATATCAATTTTTGAAGATATCGTAGTTACTATTAAGGGATCATCCATAAATGACGTAGCATTTTGTTTGTGATTTTTAACACCCCCCTCCCCCACCCAAGTAGCAAATCGCAACAAGTTTTATTTGTCTAAGTCCGAACTATGTTGCAACGAAAAAACAATAAGGTTATTTTTGTTGCACTGGTTGAACATAGATAACATCAAGGTTATTTCAAAACATCTTTTGTCACCAAATAGTCATTTATGTTGCCAGTTAGAACATGTTCATTAATGTTCCGAACTGGTTGCTGATGTTGCAGTGTTTGTTGAAAATTAGTTGCGATTTTGATTTTGTGATATGTATTATGACAATTGCACAGTTGTCAAACACCAATATTCTTACTAAAAACGTTTCAGTTTACAAAGTCGTATTCATGTTATACGTATGTATCCGTCACATATCATCATTACGCCTTTCAGTACAAACTCACACGTATCAACAAAATGCTTTCACAACACTGAATCAACAAGCTCACAACAAATGCTTAGCAAAACGAAAAATAAGTTGTATTTTTGTTACCATTATATTGCGAAGATTAACCGATGACACTTCATGCGCTCCACTTTATATTATAGAGGCACTGATCTGTACGGTGGCGCCAACTATAATATTTGAAAATAATTTCGGAACTAAGATCAAGAAGGATGGTAGATAGATCGGAACGAGTAGTATGAATTTGAGACAAATCGTTTAGTTAAAGTACCTTCCGAAAACAATAGCAGCCTATTTAGTAAATTTCCTGTTTAATCTGTGAAGCGTCTTGTAGATTTTGTTATAAATAACTTATGCTAACTGACATTTGGTCTAAGAATGCAAGAATTTCCCAAGAACGCCAATTGAAAAGATACCGTTTACAAACCTCGTAGAAAAAACTCCGGCATTTTTAGACCCAAATTAATGATCAGATGCGAACTCAGTTTGTGAAATCATCCAAATGGAAAAAATGTTGAAAGTAGCAGCATTACAGCAATCAAATACTGTCAGTTCCTCTTTATTGGAAAACATTAAAGTTGCGAGTAAATTTATTTTTCATATAGTAATCGCGTCCAATTTCAGTTCCTATAATCATTGAGTTCTTATTCCTATCCATTGATTTTTATATGAAACGCAAGTATAAATACATTTGATTTACCGTTGGTTTCAAATAGCTCCAATTTTAGTGGATATTGATTATTTTATTGTTTCTTGTAATTATATTTCCCTGTGCTTCTTTTAGGAGTAAACCCCAATAGTTGAACTATTGGTATTAATGCTACCTTGGCGGTAAAAGAATAATTTCCTTTTAAAATTTCTCGTTAAAGTCATACATGTCACATGTTTAGATTTTTACCGATACACCGAACATGTTATAGTTGGCGCCACCGTACAGTTCGACGCCTGTATAATATG
Organism: Topomyia yanbarensis; assembly: GCF_030247195.1. NCBI lineage: Eukaryota > Metazoa > Arthropoda > Insecta > Diptera > Culicidae > Topomyia > Topomyia yanbarensis. The sequence goes on from NC_080671.1 coordinate 412,051,608, forward strand.
AAGTGTAGCGCATGAAGTGGCACCAGGGTATTTTCTCAACGTAATGGAAACAAAAATACAACTTTATTTTTGTTTTGCTGAACTTTAGTTATGAATTGGTCAATTCAGTGTTGCGAATGCCTTTCATCAATACATATAAGTTTGTGATTCAAGGTATAATGATGATATGTGCCTAATACGTATGCATGACAAGAATACGACTTTGTGACTAGAACGTTTGAGCAAGAATAGTATAGTACAGGGTCATATTAAGGAAAGGTATATTTTGATGCAAACTGAAAATTACTCAATGGAGACAAACCGTATGCTGGAAAATGGTTGTTCACAAATCAAAAGCTTTGCTCATTAATATAAATAAGTTCGGAAAGCATATTGTTTCGTATTCACCAAAATCACATCCTTAATTTGACCCTAGATGGGTTGAAAGCCATACTGCTTATATGCTCCATTTTCTAATATATTGGAAATAAAACCTCAACCAGCTCGCGAACCGTAATAAATGTTTACCTTTAAAGCAATTTGTGTCCCTGATTTATGTTTAATGCGCGTTTTCTTTGAATAATATTGGATTTTTTGAATGTTTCGGTTTTCCTAATGAAAAATGGCTTTTAAATACTATTGCGGATTTGGTTTCACCAAGAGCGCTTGAAATAATTAGAAGTAGAATAAAATATCACTCGATAGACTCTGCTGCGCAGTGCAATTTGATGCTGCATTGGCAATTTTTGATATGAAAAATGACACTACTGTTCATATTTAAATTATCAACATATATTTGGACTTGGTCTTCATTTTGATTTCCACTAGTGACATAATCTTAACATATTTATAAGAAAATAGGTTACTTTTCAGTTGCGATTGACAGTCCAAGTGAACGGCAAAAAGGTATGATTAAGTAATCTTGTTGCGACCTACAATCAACATGTTGAAAACAATATGATTTCATTTAGCTATGCACGCATCGTTAGTGCAACGAACCGGCAAGAAGTTTTTTACTGTTTTGCTCAATCAATATTATGTTGAAATTCGGCCTAAAACTGCGCTTTTTGGGTCGCGCAGAAAGTTAGATGTCAGTCGCAACAGCACATATTTTTTGTTGCCAAGTGGTTATGAAATAGTTACTGAAACAAAAATTGCTACTTGGGCATCGTAGCATTTCGTCACAAACCCCTAAATACCCCCTGGCAATTACGTAGCTTGACGGTAAACCTCCCCCCCTTGACCCCGTAAAAAATTTAAAAAAATAAAAAAACGATGTTAGATGAAACGGGTAAAGCTACGTAGCATGACATGACCCCCTACCCCCTGTCGTCACACATCATCACAAAATACAAAACTCCCCCCTCCCCCATATAATGCTACGTCATTTATGGATGATCCCTTAACGCGTCGAACAATTTACGAAAAAAATTGTTAGCAGCTAGTCTGGACAGTGGTCGAAAACGCCAAAAACCTTCACTTAATTTATTACAAGCTAAATCAGCGATTAAACTCACCGGGTGTCTATGGAAGAATTGAATATCCCTTAAAATTTAATAGATATTGAAATTGAGCTATGGAAATCAGCGGAATATCTGATTCGATACTGAGGAAGTTTCTCGCTTGTACCCCACGTCTTTTTTGGAGCCGCGTGAAGACGAGAATTCGGCATTTACCGACCTGGGACCCTAACCATAATTCAATTTAAAGTTCCTTGTAAGAGTAGGAAAAGGTGGTATAGCCAGTTCGCTTATAACCTTCGTGGAAGCAGGTGTCAAAGTTGGCGTGGGGTACATTTGTACCCCAGTGTACGGTTGCCGTTAGTGTTTCGTCAGGTTTCGTGCTGTCAGTGGAAATATGACCCGTGAGTATTGTCATTATTTATCGATTTTGACGTTGCAAACTGACCCCCATCGATCGGTGGGAAATCGATGTTGCCTATTGAGCTCTTGTCGGTCGATCTCACGAACACTAATGCAGTTGTTTGGTTGAAAACAATCCCATTTGCTTTTGCCGTCTTTGTTTATTATTTTCCGCCAGCTAGTGATGTAGTATTTGTATCATGTGATGTGTACGTACATGAGCCGTAAAAAAGTCTATAAAGTACTTGACAATCTGTAACTGTATTAGTGTGTTCAACGGTTTGTTTTCCTCCACCTGTTATAGATGGAGGAAAACAAATCGAAAATTACTTTTCGGTCGGATTATTTTCATGATAGAATCTTACCAACCGGAATTGTACGTCTCCCGAATAAGTTTTTCAGTGACATGGAGCATTTCAACACCATTGTAAATACTTTACGAGAGCTAATTCAAATGCTTAAATTGGCTGACAGTTTTATATATGACAGCTGGAAGAAATCAAACCCCCAAGTAGTGTGAGTGAAATCATTTGCATAGAACTCTATTGTCAAACTTGGTATGTAGAGATAGGGACGTCAGTTGCCTTGGTTTGGTGTTAATGCTAATCGTGACCGTTATCGTCGATACCTGGAGGATGACTGGAGGTATTCCATTTTGCGATGCGATGGAACGGCAGAGAGACACCAATAGGTAGTCATCGAAAGCGGCTACAATGTTGCAACTAGTGACATATTAAAGGGCGAACACGAAATTATTGCGACACCGAAAATGTCATGTCAATTTTTTTATAATGTTTAAAATCAAACCAAAATTTTAGGGTAATTTTGTACATATATTTACTTCAAAAATCAAAAGAAAAGTTAATCGATGGAGCCTTGAGTGTAAAATTGAACGTATTTTCGCTTGATGCTCTCCATCAAAGTCTTTACAGTGTCATCCGGTACCAGTTTCTCCGTTTTTTTCCATTTTCTTAACATGTCCTTCTCGTCTTTGACTGTCGTCTTCTTGCTCTTCCGAAGTTCCCGCTTCATCATTGCCCAGTACTGCTCCACCGGGCGCAGCTGCGGACAGTTTGGCGGATTCATGTCCTTTGGAACAAAATGGACAGAATTTGCCCTTATACCACTCCAGGACACTTTCAGAATAGTGGCATGATGCCAAATACCGAAGCTTCGTCGTGCTGCTACAAGAACGGCAAAAGGCGCTTCTCGAGGCACTCAGATTTGTAGATCTCGCCATTTACTGTGCTACTGTTTGTCATGAAAGGCTCACTCCTCAGTCCACAAGAGCAGATGGCCTGCCAAATGAGATATTTGGAGGCGAACTTCGACATTTTCTTCTTCTTAAATTTGTCGTCCACATAGAACTTGCTCTTGCTGGTGAAAAACTCCAACCACGGAATTTGCTTAAAATCGGCTTTTATATACGTTTCGTCGTCCATCACACAGCAGCCATATTTTGTCAGCATCTTCTCGTAGAGCTTCCGTGCCCGAGTTTTAGCCGTCGATTGTTGCCGCTCATCGCAGTTTGGGAAGTTCTGTACCTTGTATGTATGTAGTCCAGCTCTCTTCTTTGCATTCTGGACATAGCTCTACGACATGCCGATCTTTTTAGCCAAATCACGGCTTGAGACGTTGGGATTTACTTTAATCATCCGCTTCACCTTTCCCTCCGTCTTTTTGTTCACAGGTCCCGGTTTTCTTCCAGCTCCTTTGCCGTGGTCCAACGTCAACCGCTCCTGGAACCGCTTCAACACTCTGGAGACGGTTGAATGGTGACTGTTCAACATTTTTCCCAACTGCCGGTGCGACAGGTTAGGAAATTGTAGGTGTTTGGAAAGAATTTGTTCTCTCAACTCGCGTTGGTTCACCTCCATTTTCGTTGAATCGAAAAACACGACTTCAAGTTTGACAGCATGTAAACAATACACATCAATGAGAAAGTGTGCAAAATTTGGTTGATTTTTACCCAATGGTAAAAAAGTTATGCCCTGTTGAATGTGTCGCAATAATTTCGTGTTCGCCCTTTAGTTGCTTGTGTTCTGAAAAGTTACTTACAGAACCAACAAAGTCTGCGTCTACGAAACGAACATGGGAAGAGGTAGATTATGGTCACGGCAGGTATACCTCAGGGCTCCATACTCGGCCCAACGCTATGGAATATATTGTACTGGAACTGCACAGAGGAATTGAGAACAATGACTTTGCAGATGATGTTGTCCTGACGATAACCGGCGAGACCCTCGAGAAAGTGGAGATGTTGACGGCAGAGACAATAGGCATCATGGAAACCTGGATGGTTGACGCCAAGTTGCAGCTGGCTCACCACAAGACGGAGGTAGTGCTGGTCAGCAACCGAAAAAAAAATCAGCATATCGTGATTGGCGTCACCTGGGTGTGATGATTGAGGATTGGTTAAATTTCAACAGCCATGTCGACTATGTATGTGAGAAGGTTACGAAGACAACTAACATGTTGGCAAGTATCATGCCGAACATCGGAGGAGCAAGATACTGCACGAGACGTCGGCTGGCGGGTGTGTCATCCTCAATACTGAGGTATGGCGTACCGGCCTGGACTGCTGCACTGAACTCGAAACAGAACCGGACGAAGTTGACAAGCACGTTTCGCCTGTTCGTGTGGCGAGCGTGTACAGAACGATATCATCGGGCGCGGTATGCGTCATTTCCGCGATAATTCCTATCTGCATCACTCTGGCTGAGGACGTGGAATGCTACCAGCGGAGGAATGCACGAAATGCAAAAAGACTGTTCAGAGCGGAATCGTTGGCTAAGAGAAAGAGTGGGACAACACGGAGAACGGAAGGATGACCCACCAACTCAACCCGAATGGGGGAAACTTTCATTTGACGCAGTTTGCATCCGGGCACGGATACTTCCGGAAGTACTTGCATCGATTTGGACATGCTTCGTCACCCCTTTGCCCGGAGTGTGTGAACATGCAGGAGACTACGGAACACGTGGTCTTCGGATGTCCTACTTTCGAAGAAATTCGAAGGGATATACCTAGTGTGACAGTTGACAATATCGTCGAAAAGATGTGCCACGACGAGCGTATCTGGGATACTGTCAACAGGGTGGTTATTTCGAGCTGCAGAAAAAGTGGCGAAGGTACCAACAATGTAGCACCGTCGGCTAGAAAGCCGCCGTTAAACCACAAATCGGGTTTCGGGAGAAATTCCGCCGCCGAGGAACTCTTCGTCGGCATAGACTAGGTCCACTGCCGGGGACCAGTTGAATAGTACGCGACGTAGCACCGGGTTCGGGTCGTCGGGATGCCAGTGAATCAGACGTCAGTCTTCACCGGAATCGCCGGACCGACCACGACACCCTACCGGGTAGCTCGTGAGTAGGCTAGGTCCCCCTTCGGGGACTAGATTGAGTAGATCGGGACGAAGCGAGGAGCCAAATGGCTCACAGAAACAAAAATCAGTATCGGGAAAATCAACCGTCGGGGAATTTACAGTAGAGTAAATTCACCGCCAAGGACTAGCCGACTATATCAGACATAGGTACCGAGAAAAATTCCGCTGCCAGGGAACTCTCAGTAGGAGTTGTTCACCACTGGATATCCCAGTAGATCTCGATAAAGCTGGGAGCAAAATGGTTCAAGGAAGTGAGTATCGGTGTCGGGAGAAATTCCTCCGTCGGGGAACTGTCAGTCGGAGTAAGGTGAGTTCACCGCAGGGGACTATCCGAATAGATTATGATGAGGCTGGGAACTGCACGACTCACGAAAACGAGAGCTAAATGGCTCAAGGAATCAGCATCTAAACGGCTCACTGGGATGAGATCTAAATCGCGTCGTAATAGATGGACACAAGAAGCAAGAGTAGAGTCGAGAGTTAAATCAAAGCTCAAATTTCATGGACCAAGCGAGGCTCCGAGATAGGGCAGAAGAAAGAGCTGCGACAAAAGCACAACTAGCCCCCCCCCCCCCCTCGAAGATGGTTTCCGTGGGGAAGAAGGGCGAAAACAGAGTAAGGGATGTTTTAGTAACTATAGGCACGAAAGTGAGTCGTGAGTCATACACATTTCCAATACACTACCGGCCAGGCTTTTGAAGCTGTTTAAATCTTACTATAAAAACACACACACACAATTGCCGAACTCGACGAACTGGGTCGAATGGTATAAGAGACGGTTAAAAAGTCGATATCGATATTCAGAGTGATTGCATAGCCTTTCTATAGAAGAAAGGCAAAAACTGTGCCGGTCTCGTTTAGCAAGCGGGTAAAAATTGCAAATATGAAGAGCACCAAAAACCCACTAGTAATTTGACAGATATCAAGACTTGTGTGTGCGGTAGATGTGATTAAGGTTTCTATAGCTTTGAATGTAAATTTGAGAGAAAATCACACCTATTCCATTACCCGTTTCCATCCCGAAAAATAAAATTCATACATTTACCTTCAACTAAGAAAACTTGGAAAAGCGGTCACACTGGAAAACGAAAAAGCAGTTTTTTTCTCACAGCGTTGAAAAAATCTTTATGAAAATCAATCAGTAATACTCTACTAATGCCACGAATACATTGATTCATTTTAATGAAGATTTTCTCAACGATACTGTGACAAAAAACTGCTTTCCAAGATGCCCGATTATTGAGACGTTCTTAGTTGAACCTTAAGAGTTAAAGCGTCAAAACAAAGAGGGATTTCAAAAGCTATCTTATTAAAATAAGCCTATTGTATCCGATGTAGCTAAAAGCATACCACAATCAATGCGCATTACAGTAGAAACCAATAACTCATCCAAGCACCCTGTTGTGAGCCAGGATAAGCACGTTCCTCTTAGATTTCTCGCGGCACAGGAAACACAAGTGTTAATTAAAATTAGGTACTATTTTATTGCGCTAGAGAAACACTTTATTAGTGACCTATTCGGTTGGTGGTTAACACTAGACTTCCTGAATTAAAACTTATCGTTTTTCAGCCGTGCTAACACTACGTTGTGCGCTTCGCTGGCAGCCCTAGCTGCTACCAAGCAACTGTTCCGACCTGCAACACACCCTATAGTTCAGATTTTGTACGAGATTTACACTGCCGCTATACGCATAGCTGTCCCATGTGCTAAAGAATTCTCTATACACATGGGACAATTATACGTAGAGCGGCAGCACAGTCCCACCCCTTGTCAATTGTTAATGTGTGCACCACAGGTTTTCGTGACATCCAATATGTTGTCTGGTCGTGCGTGGTATATTGCTGCTCTATGTTTTGCCACACTGAGGTAAAGGCAAGAATAGAGTTCTTGGGACTGATATCCGATCAATCCGCAACCCGCAAAACAGAAAGGTTTCGGATCAATAAGCGAAACACACTGAAATATCATTCGACTGCGATCGTTCTTCATTTGTAATGTGATAGTAGTATTTTTCTGTTCCACAATCAACTCGTTGCAGTGCAGATAAATTATAAATCATAAGTGATAGCATGTTTATTGAATATGATTCTTATATCGTGTTGTGTTCTCTAACCTCTACAAATTACTTTCGCAGCTGTTTGATTGCTGGCAATTGGTTTACCTAATCTGTTAGCTTTCAAACTAGTTCCCGCAATTATTTAGGTCAGCCAGGAATATGTGTATGTTAGATTTACGTCTGTTCGAGTTGGTTTTTTAACTAAACTATCTTGTATTGATATCAACTGGATACTTTATCATTATTCAAATTCTATAAAGATCTTTTTCTTTTTAGTTGTTATACCGCTAACACATTTCGTTAAATCTAAGTTTTCACAAATCTGCATTCTCTAGTTTTTTTTCTCTGGGCTCGTGAAATGGGATGATATAATTGTAGTTAATAACAGGGTCAGGATTCTTCAGTTTTGTTTTAATTGAAATCTGTTTCTTAACATTAGAGGGATTAATATCCTGTATATTAGAGACATATGATCGGTTTTAAAACAATATTTACAAAACAATGCTGTAGATTCTGCAAGTTCCAACAATCACCCATTCGTTTTCACAAAATAAATCGCAAAACTAGAAATATACAGAAATGGTACATCTGATCGACTAGTTTTGCCAAAATGAACTTATTTATGGGTGAAATCGGATACTTGTTTTTTTTTTTGAACGGCTGCTTAATTTAGACACGGTTCAACTCCAAAAACTACCACTTATGTAATACGCATTTGTGTTTATCACATTTCTATATATTCCTTAAGATTCATTCATAACAGCAATCAAGATTTTTCGGATATTCAATTTTTACAACATATTACTATGACTACGCAAATCAAGGAAATCTAACGACTGCTTCATAGTTTTGATACAGATGGAATGTAAAAACTTCGAAGAATTGTTTGCTTTTATTTCTTCTAGTTTCCGTTTGCTATACAGACGCTTCAACTACGAAAAACAACCACCCTGTCCCCTGCAAGCTATGATTTCTTGTTTTTAATTTCAACTAAATGCAATAATAGAGCATAGCCATTAGCTATAATACCATACGTACCTACCATGGGGGACATTTCCCAAATAAAACCCTACTATTAGAATACAGTCATAGACAAACGCTGGGGAAGTGAATGTGTGTTGTTACCCTACGATATACATCACTTGCCACAGACCCAAAAAACTTCACTTCAAACTATCCTATTTATGAAGCGATATGATCTGCTTTGTTACAAAATGGGTGCTTTTGAACGAGCTGAGTGAGTAAGTACCATACGTAGTGAACGGATAGTGTTTCCTTTGAGAACGAAAACTTAGCGGTAAAATTATCTTACATACAAGCTAATAATCACATGAATCATAATTAAAATAATATGGATACTTTTTTGATTAATTAAATCACATACATATATTTTATTAGTGTGGACGCAATTCTATTTTCAACGTAACGCTTGTGATCGGATAAATTCAGTCAATAGTCGCTTAACAGTGAGGTGGTTTCAAGCATTGACACTATAGTTTAAAGCGTTGAATTTTTAAATTAATGTGTAAAAATACTAAGATTACTGTGTAAGATCATGTAACGAGTGTTTTAACTGTAAAGGGTTATCACGATTAGAAATAGAATCAACTGGTGTTGAAGTTGGAGTTCAGCACTACGGTTCCGGAAACCATTTAGTGATAACTGGAGAACACGGAAGTGTGCAGCCAATAGTTTCCTAGAAGAAAATCTTTGTTGACATGGTGGAGCAAACGTAATTCGAACAATGGCAGAGAATCACACCGCTAGAAGATGAAAATATCCACTTTAGTGTGATTTTCCAGTCACTATGCTGAAATTCACACAAGCTGCCAAGCTTGTGTGTTACGGGAACAAACCAACCAATCAACCAACGTTGGGACGCGTTCGGTCGAGATAATTGACCTCGTGCCATCGAGTATTTGTGGAGAAACCGTCAGACGGTATCCGTTACATTCATTTCTCACAAAGGACCAGACAAAAAGATGTTTGTACTACTAAATCATAAATGAAAGTTCTGTACGACTAAAATATTTTCATTCCATTACGGGAGCGATGGAAGATGTTCAAAAAATTATTCGAGAATCTTCTCAAAGAGTTGAGAACGAACTTGCCAGTCGAATCTAATGCACAATCGGCGCATTCAGTATTTGAAAATTCACTCTAATGCTAAATTTCATATCTCACACGAATATGAGTATATATCGCAATCTAAAATATGGTTGTTTTGTATTCCGCCTACAATTCCTTCAAATTCACCTAATTGTGAGCTTTTCCAGCGCCATATCAATATTTTACCAAAACTGTACATGTAACATTCAGTTTAAATTAATTGTTGTAGTTTTTGCTCCACGCCTCGAAACATTAAATACAATTAAGAGATTGGCATATTTCCAAAGCTCACAATAGGAAGTAAGCGAACTATTTCTGACATACGATTTTGCTATCAAAAAGCCCCGTCAACCACCTCACCTAAAAGGAAAAATGAATACTGCTGAAAGTACCACAATATATCGTCACAGTTTAATGCACAAAATTAAGAAGAATGTTCATAATACTTTGACCACAATTACATCGAGTGTGTGTAAGAACTTTAACGAAAAAATGCTTTAGCAAAACGTTGTTTTCGTTTACAATATTACGTCCATAGAAAAAATCTCTAATCCTTTCAAGTCAGGCATAATCAATACTGTAAAGTCATTGCGCTCGTGCTCGTGTAGCTCTCGCTAACAAACGACTTTTTACTGTGCCTTCGTTACGAATAAATTATGTTAGGAGATTAAATTTGTCTAATTGCTACTCAGCCTCCATCACGTCGCCGGTCTGCAATGATAGAGGCAAAGGCTCGCAGTTGGTGGATTACTCCCCAGTGTCATCCCAGGAGCGTTCTTCCATTATCCTATCAAAGCAATCCGCTAGAAACGCGTGCTAAAAAGAATAAAATAAATGTAATTAAACAACCAATGCCCCCATCCCCGGATCCAATACGTACATATGGAGTGAACACCTTCACCCATCGTGGTTGCTTGTCAGATCTACTGTACTGGAAGCAGAATGCCATCGATTCCTCGTCGCTCTCCCAGCGCGAGATGGTCGCCCACTGCAGCTCGACGGTTTGTGATTCCAAGGCGCCATCTTCGCGGCAGGCGTGCAGCCGGAAACTTTTCGCACCGACCGCCGGTACCACGTGCCCCTCCTTGCGACTATCAGAGGCGCAATGCGGGAACACGATGTCACCGTAACCGGGCAATGTCCTCGCCAGCGATAGATAATCGTCTGCTTTTTTCGAATTCTGCAGAGCCTTTAGCTCGTACAGTCGTCCATCGGCGCGAATGTTACCCCGATTAACCTCGTCGACGGCCTGGAACGGAGAAGAGCGGAAATGGGTGAATTTTGAAATTAGTAGCATTTTTGGAAATATTTGTGCTATGTCAGCCGGATCATTCGGATGGTGCCGTATAGTGCCGTTGGAAACAACAAAACCGCCTGTTCAAAATTTTCTGCGCTCTCTTATGTGCAATTATCGCTGAATAATGCTGCTTTGAACTATAGTGTCTGGCTGAGTCGATTGGCCTTTCTAGCTTGTGGTAAAAATTAAGTAAATCTTTCAATTATTTTATATTAACCGTGCCATTCCCTACTACTGCATTTTTTTCTCTTCCTTGGATTTTTCCGCTACCAGCGTGTCCTCTGTACGATATGACCACATTAATCACACGAAATATTGATTGGAATATCCGAAACTATCGGCTCGAAACAGGAACTTCCTTCAGAGAAGGAATTCAAGTTCCCTCCGACTTGATTCTCGATACCGCGATTCAAGCTAAGTTTAAACGAGTACCAGGCGCGAAATGCAAAATCCGTGGTGGGACAAAGAGTGCTCAGACATATACGGGGAGAAGGCCGCTGCGTTATCCACAAGATATCAACAGTAGAAACGCGAATGAAAATTTTAATGAAAGCCAAGAATCATGGGAACTAGCACCGGTTCGTCAACGGGTTAACGAGCGAATGAGCACTCTTTGAGCACAGCTCGACTTGACTCGAGACAACAACAACATTCAATATCGCCATTGTTTGGCTAGATTCGATAGTCCCGAAAGTATGGATCGACGAAACCTTGGTTCAAAGGGATAGATAAGAGTCGTGATTTAAATCGTGTGATGTCCTGACTCGGACATCATGTTCGATGCATTGGGCTCGTGGATGGAAACCGGATGGTTATCTAGCAGTAAACAATTTTGTTGCCGAACTCCCCGCGAAACACTGAATGTTGAGATTCTGGAGGGTGGCAGGAATATCCTGTAGTGTTTTGTTTTTAGTCTCATCGACTTTACTTTCAGCGCTGCTGACTGGCTTTTGATTTTTGTAGGAGCATTGTGTCAGATTGTTTGGTCTATTTCTCGGAGGAAGACTGTTTTTCATTTTTGTTTTTAGGGTTAAAAATTTAGTGGATATTGCTGTAGCGGTTTAATGCGTATTTGTGTCTGATTTCCGTGTGATTGATGCAGTGAAAAAGTATGTGTTCTGCATTTTCGATAATGTTGCATCTTTCGCATATACAATCTGGTACATATTACGCTTATTTTGAACAGCCAGAGTGCTGAGTAATCGTGTCCTGCTAGTAGGAGGTTCAGGTTGCGAGTTTCTGTATTAGTGAGCTGTAATCCAGTGTATCAGGGTTTAACCGGCATCATATTTTGGATCTGGAAAAATTTGCATCGTTTCCTGTTTTCTGAAGTGTGTTTAAGGTACCAACCACTGTTGTGTATTTGAATTTCCTAGATGTAGAGAGTAATTCAACACGTTGGACAAGCATTTTGTCTGTGCAGATTTGATGTTGTTCTAGAGCTGCTTTCGCCAAGTAGTTAGCTATCTCGTTTCCGGTGGTTCCAGTGTGTCCCGGAATCCATTGCAATATGGTTAGAGTTTTTGAAGCCATTGATAATAAACCTTCTATGATCTCGTCCCGCTAACGATCCTTTATGTTTGACTGTCATGATAACGTGGTGATTCCGAAGCGCCATACATACTGAAGGGCGACCCCGATAGCCTCCGACTCCGCAGACATGATGCATACGTAGTGTTCGCGGTTTAGGCAGAGACGGAAGTTTGATGATCCATCGTATAAGCCAATTTCGCAGAACTCTTAGTTTTTGGACGCATAAGTATAGATAATGCGTTTTTCCGTATATTTGTCGTGAATTAAAGCGAGAATTGGGTTTTAAAAGATTTTGCTATTGGTTGATTTCGTTTTCCAGGTGCCGCCCGATAATTCAGTCTCGATTTGTACTTCATTCCATTGGGCTTTGCTGGCGTGAGAAGGAGATAACTCGCGGAGAGTCGATGCATGATCTAGAGCAGTGATCGGGCCGTGAAGTCGCTGCTGGGGGTCCGCGAAGAAAAATATATTTTCCGAGCGCATATTGAAATTGATAGAATACAAAATAGATGTTTATACGTGAGAGCCGGAGCAACTGAGGGTTATTTCGAAGGGGCCGTGGTACGCAAAAGGTTGAGAGCCGCTGATCTAGAGCCATCTGTTCGATGAAACTGTACCGAATGTTATCATTCTCCTGGTCCTGATCTATTAGGTTATCCAGTTGATGTTAAACGGCTGATTCTCGGTGGTATTACTTTGCTAACTGTTTGCCAGCGTCGTGTTTGCGACAATACTTGAGTCGACTTACTATTGCATAAAGAGTGTTGATGGTAGTTGATTTTGTGCATTCGGTAACCTTTCATAGACACTGATTATTTAGCGCGTCAATTCTCTGCAAATTCGATTTGTGGGCGGAGCCATAGATTGCTGAACAGTACTCCAGGCAGCTCATAAAGAGGACATTGTAGATCATGCCAAGTGTTTGCAGGTGTACGCCGTACTGGGTGCCGTTGATAACTTTTATCAAGTTTTATCGTTCTGTCCGTTTTTGTATGAGATCTCTTATCGGAGTGATCTGTCAAGGATTAGACCCAGATCTTGTGAGTTCGAACGATTTCGATGTTTAATGGATAGGTTTAGTTCCTCAACCTTATCTTTGAATTTTCTCAGGAAAGCCTCTGCTCTAGCCAAATTGTCGTTCTGGAAGCGCCTTCAAACGAGAATCGCGAAGTCGTTCAAGCATTACACCTTCGACTTTGATGCTGTGAAGTACTGCAGTATAGATGTTAAATAGAGTGGGTGAACAAACATCGCCCTGTGGTAAACCTTGACTGACGGAGCGGGTAAGCATTTCACCAGCCACCTGATGTGGGATTTTTCTGTTTGTTAGGAAGGTGTCGAACCAGCTTGTCAGTTCTGGAGGAATATTCAGATTCAATAGTATTTCTTTAATCTTATCGATTTAAGGATGAACAGAGAAGGTCGAAAACGAAAAAAGCAGTTTTTTCACACCGTGTGTTGGATCTTCACAAAAATTAATCAGCAGTACTGTAACAACATTCTACATAGGCTGATTGATTTTTATGAAGATGTAACAAACGGTGTGGAGGAAAACTGCTTTTTTTTGCTTTCGATTTTTGCCCATTCTCTGTGCAACCTTAAACGCAGTTGAAAGCGTTGAAGAGATCCACGAAAACTACTGCGGCGATTCGATTTTGCCCTTTGATCTGACAAATCCTATTCCATAACCCTGATCGTTTTTAGGTCCATAGGTAATCTTTGGGTTCGCCAGATTAGATTCAGGTGCCTGATTATGCTGTCTCTGACTGTAGGTTGTAGTATACCCAGTACGTTGGTACGATATTCCATCTTCCCCAGGGGCTCATATTCTTGTTCTCCCCTGGACCATCTTGGCGATGTAGCTCTGCCAGAAATCCACCGTGTGTCCTCATGGTAAGGTTCAGGCGGAAAATGTTTATCGAGAAATTCGTTTGCTGCTGCGATTCCGACATGGACCAGGATATTTGCAACTTTTTTTCTGCGACCTGTTAGCTATTTTAGTTTGTTCCATACGATATGAACGGGCGTTTGTGGGTCGATGCTTGTCACGAATTTCTGGAAGTTTGTCTTCGATCATTCTTTCCTTTTCCCAGCAAACATCGCCCAACAGCTCATCATGTCATAGGATTTATTAAATAGTGATAGAGCTGCTTTCTTGCCTTTCCAGGCTTGCTCGACTTTGTCAGACCACCAGAACTTTGACGTGTGCTTGTTTTTGTTTGCAGAGTTTCAGGGCGCTTTTAATCTCCTTTTGAAGTTCGCCTATAGAATTTATCTTGCTGGCTTCCATATTTTTGACACGCGAGGTTTGACTTGTACGATTGTTTCCGGAGCCCTATGGTGACTGCCTACTCTGTAGTCGAGGATGCTCATGGTCGCCTCGATCAGTAACAATGGGGATACTAGCACAAGATCAATGTCCGAGGGTCTTCAGTTCAGGTTCACGGGGAAGAAAATGGGCTGTCCGTTGTTCAAGATAACTAGGTTTTGGTCGATAACTAGGTTTTCTCAAAGCAGAACAACTGAAAACCCCAGAAAAGATCGACAGCAATAAACTCAAACACAGTCAACCACAAACTGAGAAGACACAGCAATTCAGCCAACTGTCCCGAGACCAATATTTTGGAATAAAGCATCGAAAACACCATCAACAGCTAGATCGGAAACAAAACAACGCACTAAACTTAACAAAGCAACAAACCCAAGAAAAGGAAACAAAGGAAGACTCATTCCAACAACAAAAAAAACAAGAATAGTTGCACCATCAGACATACACAAAGTCAGAGAGAAAGTCTTCTCCCGGCGCCGGCCCTGTCTGGTACAGGGAGCCCGGCTACCCTCTCCCTCCGGATAAGCCACAACTCATTTCCACTCAACCACAACCAGATACACGCCTCCAAGCCATTTTCAGGCAGCCCACCGAATCGTTCCCGGCCATCACACTAGGCAGCTAACGAGGAGAGACCTACGCCCTTCTACGAACATCAACTAAAAGCAACTGACAGACGACTATGCAAAAATGTTGTTTTTTCGTGCAGGAAGGCCCAATACCTAAGTTAAAATTAGTTTTGAGCGATTCGGATTCTCATCAGTAACTAGCACCATATTGGTGGCAATTAGATGATAAATCTAAACTAGCACCAAAATTAGCACTAGTTAGACGCTCAATCCTTGTTATTTCATCAACTTGGCTATGGTGCTAGTTAATGATGAGGAGAATCCGAAACGCTAAATACTAAACGTAAACAGACGACGCTCGCCGTGCCAGAAGATTGACCCGGTGACCAACAGACCCGACAGCTGAACAGTACCAACCCATAGGTTGATAGGCACAAAACTAAAGCTAAATAAAAAACGTTAAACCACCGAATCCACGTTCACCAAGTCCCAATGCCCCTGGCATCCGATGAGATTCCGCGCGAAGCAACAGTCTCGTGGACCCCTTGCCACACCAATTGCGGTCACTGGAAGAGCAGTCCGTAAGCACCCTATATCTCTACCACAAAAGCATAGCCGTCCTAAATGTAACCCTCTTAGAGCCGACCGCAGACCCCAGTAATATCGCGCCCAAAACATCATCCGAAATTGCTAGCTGTAGAGTTGTCATTGTCATTGTCATTTCTCAGCCCACACCCTGGCAGACGTTCATCCGCCCATCTAGACACTGTCAAGATGAGGACCTACAAAGCCTAACTGTTCGTATGTACTAGTCCGTATAGCACACCAGTTTCTTCCACAAGCAGGCGCCGGTTGTTAGCCAGTCCCACAAGTTTCAGATACATTACATAGAGGATAGTCGGAGGCAGAAAATGAAGAGATAGTAGAGAGGTTTTGGTTTGCTGAAACGAGACAAAAAAGCAAAATAATTGTGATTAGTATCGTAGTTATAATAAATAAGTAAACGATTTCTCATCTGATGTTCGTTTCCCTGCTCGTAGTCCTCCTTCCTGTTCCTGGTCTGTTTGGGCTATTGGTTTTCCGTTTCTTTGGCCGTCACGTTCTCTTGCACCGGGTTAGCAAATAAAAGAAATGGAAATAAAGGGCGTGATTAGTACTTGTAATTGGACATACATGTTGCTGGCTCATGAAATTATTTGCGGAATGAGGATACATTGTGTTTGCTTTTAATTGATTTTTTTATTTTTATTGTCACGTTAATTTTCAGTTCGGCAATTTTGTTGAGGTTTAATTCCTCGCATGTGTGATTTAGTCGTCCGTTTCCGATTCCTCGAATCCTTCAAAGTTCTCCTCGTGATCATCTCCTTCCTGAAATCCTGGGAAGTCGTCTTCGTATTCCTCTTCTTCTTCTGCGGGTTCCTCACACAGTTGGGAAAGCATGCGACCTGCGAAGGCCTTAAACCGTTCACGGTCTTCTGCTAACTCCCTCAGGTAGGCTGCCGATAGTTTGGTGCATACCATATCCTGCACTACAGAGGTGTTCCAGTTGTGGCACGGTCGACCGCGTTTATATAGACCAGGGATCTGATACTCGGCTGCCAGCTTTATTATCTCTCCTTCCTCCATTCGTTGTATGTGTGCCCAGTATAGTAATCGGGCCATTCTTATCTTCCGTACTATTGTGCGGCCTTCCAGGATTGCTTCTATGTCCGAAGCCGATAAGTTTGCTTGGTTCTGTTCGTTAGAGTCAATGCGCGAGTCGTGATACAGTCCTGAAACAATTTGTAGCTCCATGTCACGTAATCGGTCTCTGTTCTGCTTGGTTAACGTGGATACCTTTAAGGCATATAAAACTATCGGTGTTATCACTGTGTGGTATATCTTACGTGAAGTTTCCCATCGAAGCCTGAACGTTCTAACAAACAACGCGATTGAATGGTACGCTCGAAGTGCTTTTTGGACACGATCTGATACCGTTTCCCGACGATTTAGAGTGCTGGTCATGTAAGCACCGAGATGTCGAAGTTTTGACACCACGCGTAGTTTGTAATTTCCAAATTGTCTTTCATGGTCAGGTTCATTCATTTCTGGTTGGGATGGGTCCCGGATGAGTACTTCTGTTTTGTTGTCATCCGAAATTGCTAGCTGTAGAGTTAGATAGAAAACCTTATTCCCTTCTCCGGCTCTGTCCGGGATAGTTCCGACCACAGTCGACGAGTCTTCGACTGGCTCACAGGTAAGGCGAACCATATTACCTCCAAACCACAATCAGATACTCCTCCCTGAACTGCTTTCAGGCAACCTAGCATATGGTCCCTCCAACCCTCACTCCGGACCATCATCAAATAACGAGCACACCAGCCACCATGACTGCTCACTAGATACATATCTCTGTCGAACGCGGACGACTCTGTCCATACAGTGGAACATCAACGGACTGGCAGCCAGCTTCGAGGACCTGGAACACATGATTTACTACTCCGACCCTATCTGCCTGGTACTTCAGGAGACCACCTCAAACTGGGGTCTGATCCGACACGCAGGATCAGCAACCGGTATGTTTGGGAAAGGGCCAGAGGTAGAAACTTAGGTATACCGAACAATTGGTATCGCAGTTAAAGCCGACATCGTCTCAACAACCGTACAGTTGAAAACTGAATTAATTGTATCCGCTAGGAGGAATCAACTTTCCCCTCACGTGCACCGTCGTCTCGTTGTACATTCCTCAGGCTATAACCGGTGTTAGAAATAAGGTTCAAGGCCTAATATCCCAGATCGAGACCTCTTTCATTATAATGAGGGACACTAATACCCACCACACCGCCTGAAGGTCGCTCAAATGCTGTCACCAGGGAATGAAATTCTGAGCACATTCCTCTGCGGTCGATTCTTCTCACGATGTTTCAAGGTCCATTGTTGGAAACTGCGGCTGGGCCAGAGCCAGGGACACTGCTGGAAGCGATGATTTCCCAGTAGTTATATTTCTCAACTGGACCCTCCCCCCACATCACCAGTTGGCTTTGGCGGAGCGTCGACCATCAGGGTACGCCGTAGAGCCCGTCGCATTCTCAAAAGAACCCATTTAAAATACACCGGAACCAAGCGAGATGAGCCATCCAGGAAGCAAAAGAGGCTAGCTGGGCCAAGTTCGATGGGATCGGGCCGGACTCTTCAATGTCCGAACTGTGGAGACAGGTAAATGCGCTCTGTGGACCAAGAATGCAGAACGCTATACCACCACTACTAACGGAGTGACCTTCGCTGACCCACTAGAAATCGCCAATTTGATCGGAGTACATTTGAAGTCCCTCTCGGCTAACGAGGGACTCCACCCGAACTTTACGAAGCGCAGAGCCGCAATGGAGGCATCATCAACCATCTTTTCCCACAACGCGGTGGTTCAGCAGGATCGGATCTGGTCGGCCATCCTATGCTAAGACATCTTCCATCCGAGGGCAAAAGAAGCGCTTCTCGACAGTTTTAACGCAGTTTGTGAAGGCTGGCCCTTATCCAAAGAATGGAGAACCGCCAACATCGTTCCCATTACGAAAACAAACCACAACAATCGCACACCAAGCGATTACCGGCCAATCAGCCTTCTCGGGCCCTATTCTCACAGTCACGTCACCTAGTGACTAGAAGAAAATTTTGTTCTAGTCACCAAGTGACGTGACTGTGAGAATAGGCCCCCTCTTGTACATAGCTAAACAGTGGAGAGGATGGCAAACAGGAGATTAGTTACCCTGCTTGAAGAGGGTAAGCGCCTCGACCGCCGCCACTTTGCTTTCTACAGAGGGCTCGGAACGGGTGTACACTTGGCCACCTTCGGAGAAATCATGGAGAGAGCTGCTGCTGACAATCTCCACGCCGATGTGGCCATTTTGGACGTGATCAAGGCCTACAACGCCGTCTGACGCGAGGGAACTGCACAGATAGGGTGTCAGGCGTGGAGGGGGAAGGGGGTGGTACCCGACGCTACATTAGCGAATTCTTGTGTGACCGGGGATTCCGTGCAGCCAACGGTGTCTTTCAAGGGTATGTCCTTGCTGTGATCCTCTTCCTCATCAAAGAGAAACTTCCTTTTCTCAGTTATACCGAAAGGGGTGTACACAGTAGTGAACGCAGGCGACATCGTGATGTTTTTTTCCGCGACTACTGTTATGCTGTGCACAGCAATGATCCGATGATGTTTTATGTCCACGAGAATGCCGAATGTGGCCAGGAATTCTGCTCCGATGATGGCAACAGCGATGTCGGCAACCAAGAAGCACCAATTGAATCTGCGTCACAAGCTTAAATCGGTTGTAAATTGCATTGAAACTGAATGATATCAAACCTTATAATTGGTGGCTGGTATGATGGAGACGTCGCAGCTGGTATCGATTAAAAATCTAGTTTTTCTCGTACGGTCGAATAACTAAATACGGCTGTTTTTTAGGTTAGTGCCCATCTCCGCCGTTTCAGATGGACATTACATTAGTTTTTTTGCATTGCTAAACTTACATGGATCGCGACATTTGTGCACTTGCCCTCCGTTTTTTTCTATGGAACAAACATATTTCATCAGTTCTGTTTTCCGATCGGGAGCGCAACCAACTCCGTACTTTTAACTACCGAATTTCAACAGTAAGGGCGCAGATCTGCCCTCGTGCTCCGTCATTCCGTCAACGTTGGTGCTTGATGATGTGCAAGTAACTTGTCGGCCTGAAGACTCCATTATTTTATCAATCATTTTCGCTAAATTGTCGATTACGCCATCGCTGATTCTTATTGACTTACAACAACGACGATTCAACAAGTAAAATACCCAACTCGTAGTCTAAATCCAATTTACTCAGTCCAAACCCTATATATGCATTTAAACTCTTCCACCTACCTGAAAAAATATATACTTGGCAGCTTGTTCCCCCGTCGGCAGGGTCACTTCTCGTTCGATCGAGAACAGCCATCGCCGTACGCACAAACAGGTGCTGGATGCGGTGCTATAATTCTGTACGTACAGCTGGTGTGGAATCTCGTGCGGTTGCAGCTTCCGTTCGAAGTTATACTCAACGATCTCAAACAGATAGAAATATTGCTGTGTGTAAGATGTCAGACTTGCTCGTTGTACTAATTGTTCCCAAACCAGTTGCGCGTTGGCCGATTTGCGCACCGATACCGGCACAACGTTATGATCCGGCAGCATAATCTTGATATCGACCGGAGAAGCCGCAATGTCGTCTACCGTATCGGTGAGAAATTCCTGTACCGCGTCGCTCTCGGCAATGACCCGTACAGCGCACACCTTCTCCAGATACTGTTCGAGACCCCGTCGGCGGGCATCTAGCTGCTGTTCGCTCAGCTGGAATGGCCATTTCCCGGGCAACTTCGGAAAGTTGAAGCCAGTAAATTCCTTCTTCAGCAGTTGGTGCAAATTGGCAAACTCGCGGTAACGGCGTGAGCAAAGCTGCCGTCCCGCCATGTGAATATTGAACACAACGTAACGCTCATTTCCCCGGTGGATTATGTTGTAGTCAGGAATGCTGATCGGTAAGCTACGTTTTTCCGAATAATCAATATATGAGTATCCGCCCGGGTCTTCCGTTGGTTCGAGGCGCTCAGCTTCCTACAATATCGGAACAAAACATTAGTAAGGGAAGTTTAGAATCGATTGTCCATACACATTTACCTGTTGTGTCACAGATATAACGGTGAGTGTCAAGGTATCACCACCAGATTTGATTAGATCGACTACTTGCTTGTGTGTAGCACCTTCAACATTCACATGGTTTCTGTAATTGAACAAAATAAACAACCGGTTATAAAAAAATAGTATTAATATGTAGATTAAGGTCAAAAGCAATTAATTTTTTTACGACTGCAATATAACTATAAAAATGGCAACACTCGATTAACGACCGTGAAAGAGCGACTTAAAACATGCACCTATTATGAAAACGACCAGGTAATGAGACAATTTGAGTTACATAATCAGACGATTCGGTGCAGCTTGATAATGTCGCAGCGCAGCCTCAATCCATTGTTCCTAATACGTATGGTGGGCTCAGGGGCTGCGACCTACTATCATTTTGTCAGTAACACTCACTACCCATCAATTAAAACCCAACTAACCCGGCAGCAGATTCGTTGGCAGCAACCCTAGCACTGATTGTGGGAATGGGCTCCGACAAGGGTCGTCCAATACGGTTGAATATGTCCACTTCTTCACCATCCGTATCGTCGCTACTGTCAAAGGCTAGGTCGCCTGTGCTTGGATGAAAAATGGCTTTGTTCTTTGTTAGCGCGTACGACGTAAACAAACTGCGTTGCATTGTGCGTTATGGTATTATTTTTTTTCTCAAGATGCCACGAGTTATTTGGCCAAAACGGATTTGGATTGACAATGTATCACTATCTGAGACGAGATGTTTGCTACGCTCACGTTGTTCGCTAGGCTTTTATCTCGATGAAGATTCGAACAAAAACTAAAACGACTGAAATGGAGAACTGCTACCGGGGAGTTTTATGGGTGAATTCAGGCAAAATAATAGGGTATGCAATTAGAGTTTTTTTTATACTGAGCGTTAAATTTGGAATTGGGTTCAATCGATGTATATTTCTTTGCGCGAAGTTCCCAAAAAAATTAAACTGAAAAATATTCCAATCTGTCTCCCGACCCTATTTAAATTTGTATGTGTGTGCTAATATTTATGAGCTGAACATGCCTCCAGCAATTGTATTTCCAACTCGCACATGATATAGTAAGATAATTGATATTAACTCAATTGAAACCGGGCAGTGTTGGTATCATTGTTAAATTAGCGACCCTAATTTGATTTATTTTTATTTCAGCCACATGAGTTCAATATGTATTCATTAAACTTATTAGGTACGGAAATGCAGTACATATATTAAAGAGTGCGTGATACGGAGCGTAAGGTGGATAAGTGGATCACTGGTCAGCTTCAATATTACATTAGAATCAAACATTTTGGTTTGATATATTAATAGCCTGGTAGGTATGTACTTCAGGATACATTTATTTTCGGGATTGCATTACCAATTTCTAGAATTTGGAATTAATTTTTTAAGCGGATTAGTACTGCTAAGTGGATCTCCATCCAATCCCGTCAGACAAATTTTGCAAAATCGCAAGAAGGGGCAACTGTCTGTCAAGCAAACATGGGTCCTCAAGAGGAGGATAACATTTTGCGCATCTTTGTCACAAAGAGTGTGATGTCGAGTCCTCTAGCTTGGCTGCTCCTGTACAATGTTCTCCTTGCAGCGCGCTTGAGGCTGCGTTATCTATACTAAAGTCGAGTGGCAAGTCGATTACCTTGTACGCAGCTCACCTGGGTTCAATTCATAGCTCAGCGTATAGGGTAAGAAATGTGTCTATCCTGAAAAAGAGGCGAATGCCCCTAAGAATAAATTGCCTATAATTTTTCCTTTTATTTTTTTCTTGAGTTGTCCTACTGTATTCTCGGGAGGGCTCCCGATCAGAATCACTACTATTGCAGTCGAGACGGGGAAATGTCACCTACTCAAACAATGTTTAAGGCCAATTGCAGCGGGCCGTGATTCTGAATGTGATATTAAGTAAACGGTTGAGATGCGCGGGTGTAAGGGCTTCACGATAGCATGTGTCATCGCGAAGGGCTCAAGCATTTGTATGTTAACACGTTGGATCGCGTGGACTTTTGTATGTCGCGTGTGCTAGCGTGTATGTGACTTCTGGTGTATAAATTTAATTTTGTAACCGTGTGGCCATTTGCATATTCGCGTGCGTTTATTATATAAAACATAATTTCCCCCAGCGATTTTCGTTTAAACTAGATTATTTTAGTTCTTTTTACTCGATCCAGCCAAACAGACAAATATATAATTCGTCTAGTTTTTTTAAATATTGTTCAGTTTTTCCCAGTATTTATCAGAAATATTTCACCACTATTTGTCATACAATAGTAGCACAGTGAAGGGCAAGTAAATGCATGGGCCTAGATTGGTAGAACCCGGGATATAAACTTCCAGATGTAACCGTTTCATGATCACGCGAACACGGGCGTTTGTGAGATCACGTTGGAGGTCGCGTTTGTAAATTTACAACTGCTGAAACGTCCACTTTGTCACCAGGGTGTAATCATGTTTGCAAGATTGCGGGTGTGGGTGTGCATGGATCATCGCGAAGGGCTCAAACATTTGTATGGTAACGTGTGTGTGGAGTGTGCTAGCGCGTATGTGAATAAATTCGATTTGGTTACCGTGTGGCCATTTGCATATTCCAGTGTGTTTTTGAACGATCTGCGGAACGTGAACCTGATACTTACATATTTTTCAGAGCATTGAGTACTTCATTCGACTGGTTCTCTACGACTGAGGGTAGAGACTTCAGGACATGAGCAACACATGATAGCGCGAACACGGGTATTTGTAGGTTCAAGTTCAAGACCGCGTTTATTAATTTGTAAGTGCTAGACGGTTCACTTTAAGACCCTGGTGTTAACGTGTTTGGGAGATCGTGAGATGTCGATGCGATTTTTTCAAAATCGATCTTTTTGTTTCGAAACATCGACTTTTTGCATCCGATCTTTTCGGCCTGATTGTTTACAACATCGATTTTGTGCACTTAAAAAATCGATCTGACAAAATCAATTTTTCTTTCATAATTCCCATTGAAAATTGAAATTGATCTTTCAATTTCAAAAACTCGTTTCATCCGATCTTTCCCGGTCCGATGTTGGACAACACCGATTTTTATTAATTAAAAAAATTGATGCAGAAAAATCGTATTTATTTTTCAAAATGCTCTAAGCTAGCGAAGATGTGCGTGGATAATGCCTCGATCACGTCAAGGTACAGTGATACTGTGCCGAGGGTAACAAAACAAAAAAATGAACTTCGAATAGAAACCGTTTTTTCATTTCCTAGGTCTGAAACGGATCAATCGACTAATTATAAATACGATAAAAAATGCTATCCTTCTCTTACTCGAGAATATGTATTACATTACAACTGTGGTATATTTCTTTTCGATCTTATAACAGAATTTGATAATACCTATTCTAGTCGATATTGGTAGTTGTTATGAAGCGGATAAAATACGTGAGAGATAATCGCCACAACTCTCTGAGACTACAAATCTCTCAAACGACCCGATCTACTCAAACTGAAGAACTATTTTGAACCACTGGACATTCGACTCAAACATGCGACACAGATCTCAGAAAGTGACTCGTCATTTCCAAGAGCCAAAGATTGGTCGCGCGAAACCATCAACATTCTCCCAGGCGTCAGTCCTGCTCTCCTTCTCTGATCCGGTCAGCACACCCAAAGTGAAAAGTGAAACATGTTTCCCCACCCAAGCGAATTGATCATTACACTTGGAACACATATCCACCAACCAGTAATGAAGACAGCCGTACGAACGAGAATTGATCATACCAGTCGAAGGCCACAGGTACAGCATCAACCCGCCTCATCTCAACAATTAAAAAAAAGAATCTTATGTCTGTCCCTAACTCTTTGAAGGCCCATTTAATCAGAGATTACAACCCTGTATGTTACGAAAGACAACAGAAAAAACGCGCCAAATCCGCCGCCGAATTTTGCACGGTTCTCAAACCAAATAACGATTTCCTATACATCTTTAAAACTTGGACTGATTTTTATTTGAATATTCTGGGAAACTTCTCGTATATTGTCCACCTGCATCTTTTATTATAAGGCTAAACAAAACGTGTCTTGTTACTTGCAAATATTCCTAGCTTTCAGAGATATTTTGAAATATCAAAACGCAAAATATTTTCGACAAAATTTTATAATAGCACTAAATTTTATAATGTAATTTCAGAATTCAAATCACATTCTTTCTAAAAAGCGACCCGTCATAATGCAGAATAAGGCTGATTAACAAAAATAATCAGCATAACAATTTATGGGTGACGAAAATTCTGATTGCTTTCGTCTTATCACTCCGCCTAACCGAGCATCCACATGCTTCTCATTCGACTAGCGAACGACAAATGAAGCAGTTAGCAAAAAATGCTAACTAACTTTCTAACTGATTAGCGCAAATATAATGTATTTCGCAAATAAGCGCAAATATAATGTAACTGAAAAACTTTTGTTCCTATTTCTTACAAAATTTATTAAAAGGTAAGTCGTAGACAGAGCTAAAAAAATTGACATCCCTGCGTGAACTTGAAAGAGAAACGAAATTCAATTCATGCCTGCTGCGGTGAATGAAATGTTTGGTTCGTTTCCCTCGTCATTCGTTCTCCCGACACAGTGCATTCAGGTTCAGCCATGTTCGGTTTCATAAGCAAACTGAATTTTGTTTCTATGCTAGATCTGAGAGGAATTATGGAGCAAAAGAGCACCAGATATAGATTACGCAGCTCATTTACGCTCGAAAATGTATAAGATGCCAACTTCTGTCTTCAAACTGTCCACATAATAACAAATGAATGGTTGATCAATGAATTTATATTTCCTCTGCACTCAAGCATTCGATTCTGCCTGAAATTTCAGTCAGTTGGAAAGTTAATGAACGAGGGAGGCGGTGAATCTGAATGTTGTTTTCGGCATAACTGATTTTGAACTTTCGCAGCACTGGTCGTAGTCACGATAAAAAAAATATGAAAAACTTAGATCAGATTTCACAAAAGTTACTAAATTCCGTCTATGAGTGGTGTAGAAGTTGTGAGTAGTTGAAACTTAAGTTGTTGAACCCCGATCTTGATAAAATTTTGAGATATTTTGAAATATGTGCGTAGCAATGTGCAAATCAAGCATCGGAATGGAAGCGTACATCGTCAATCGCGATTAAAGGCCGTTCTGATATAATCTGGAAAAAACAATGCTAATTGCTGTACTCTGCGGCGAATCCGAAAAGGTTACAAATATTATCGAGTAAGCAAACAACCCATTCGAAGCCTTGAGCAACAGAATCCAATTCACTAAACTGTTCGATCAGATGCTGAAACTCGAAGGATGTGTTTTGACGATGAAACCTATGCGATAACCGAACAAATGCTGTGGCTTAAATTTTCTGCGGATAGGTTCACGAAAAAAATATAATTTGGCAAGAGATCTGTTCCTGTGGCAAGAAAATCAGCGTTTTCGTGACAGATAATACTATGAATTCGAAAGTAAAGGAAGTCATCAACAAACGAATGTTTCCCTTCATTACGTGCCACGATGGCCCGACAGACTTTGCCAGCTACCATTACAGCAAGGATATAACTATGCTATAATGAAACGACAATTGAGTCCAGTTTATCCCAGAAGAGCAGAATCATTGTGCTCAGCTTAGCGTTCAATAGTGAAATATTGGACGATATAGAGCGAAAACTGAAACTTAGAAGCGGTCGGATGAAGTAGTGCTGGAATTAGCAGGCCAAAACAAGAATGCCGGATGAAGAGCGACATGAATAGGAAGAACCCTTCAAAATAACCACGAATGATTTGTTTCAGTTGTTGTTTCATCATTCAGGAAATTATTCGATTGAAAGAAAGGTTAAGCAAATACACGCATTTGAAAGCACCACATTTTTAATGTATCGAGCCTTTATTGTTAAATGTAGGGTTTAAAATTTTCACTCTCATGAGCAGATATATGGAAGATATGCCTACTACCGAAGAAAAAGATGTGCGATAAACTGCTTATACTAAAAAATAATGCGCTAATTACAATGTCTGGTTGATTACCATGAAAATCAAAGTCTTCCAACCACAACTGCAGATTTCCTGCCAGATCAACAACTTACCGGCAAAGTTATACGCAAAAATAAATTCATATTTTTTGGGAACATCTCTGCGACCCCTGGCAACATAAAACTTCTGCTCCGGAAGCTATTTGACAACTTGACACATGTTTGATCGTCCATGAGAATACCTCCGTTTGATTTGGTCAGCACCTGCTCATGATCGCATATCAGTCCCATAAAGATAGAAAATCCCATAGAAAACGGGACAACTATGCGATCGTGGGTAGTATAGTTGACTCCAAATGAAAAGAAAACGCAGAATATTGGATGCACCTATATACTGGCATTCAAGTTTCAACATTTTTAAGTGCATTTTAGTTTAAAAATCGTAACTGGAACCTTGTTCATATCATTCTAATCACCCTAAATAGTTACTAAGCGGCACAACGGAGTCCCATATAAATTTCCATAACCATAACTCATTTGTTTGAGAAATTAGCGTTCCCAGCGTTAGCGTTGGATTTGACCAAAAGTTAATAGTATACGTTGATACTATTAACTTTTACTTACTAGGTTCTGATAAAATGAAACTCTATCAAAAGTTGAATTCGCGTCAAACCCGCGTAATGCGTGAAATTGAAAACATAACCCGCGCCAAATCCTCAATTATCTCGAAACGCATAAAAATCGCGCGATCGTAACGTCCCTTTGTAGAAGAAACATCAGCCATCATCCTACTCAGACCAAACAATGCGTATTTTCTCTGTAAAATCGTGTATTCTCGACATAATAAACTTCCCAGTTACAGTTCCTAGCTCATCAACCTAAACTAGACTAAAATATAATTTGTGCAATGAGGACTTGGCTGTATACTCACTACTCTATCGCCGCATTCATAATTATACATATAAAAGGAGTAAAGAATCTAAAGGCATCACAAGAAAAAGATTGTTAAAATTCACACATTCCAACGATTTTTTTCAAACTTTCAGGGAAAAAACACATTAAACTTTTTCCATGTTCATTTTATGCAGTTTCATATCCATAGCCAAATGCACGTACCGTAAACCGGGGTAACTTTGATCATCAGGGTGACTTTGATCACTCGAAACTTTTTTCGTAGATCGCTTATTAAACCAGAATAGTCTACCGAATCATTTTAGTTTGAAATGATTTTTACTCTAAACTTATGAAATACCTTTTTGTTATACTTTTTGAATATTTTGTTCGGTTTTTGGGTACAAAAACTACAAAAACCCGAAATTTGACTTTACCTTATTTTTACGAAGCTTCATAAAGTGTCTATTTTTAATGAAACAAATAAATCTTAGATTTGAGCAAGAGTAATAAATTACAAGCGAGATTTTATTTTCCTTTAGAGTGGGATGTACCAAATTTACTTTTAAGAGTTTGTTTATTTTAAATACAATTTTGTTGTGAAACTAGTTGGCAATTATTTCAAATTTTTTTAAGCTAAAACTCGGAACTTTTTTTATTGTTCAATATTCCAACGTGTTAAAATAGATGGAACATTTTGTACATTGACAAAGCACTGAAATAAAACAATTTTAGCAGTTTTAAAGATTTTCAGAATCTTTTATTCTAGTTAAGCATAAGCATAAGCATAAGCATAAGAGATCGCCCGTGGTTGCTACTCCGTTATTGACCAGAACCAATTGAGATTGTAAAATGTTGATTGGAACAAAATGCTTGGGAATAGCACGATGAGCCACATTGTACAATCTATATTGATCCCTGCATGCTGATCAATACCGACGCCGGCCACGTCCGAATGCAGATCTTCTGGGGAAGGAAGGAATGTTAGTCCGATACATGTTGCTGCTAAAGACCGAGGAATCCTCTGCATCTCCACATGTATCACGGGAAGGGGATATTTGATAGTAAGTGTGCCGGTAGCGTTATCATGTGAAAATTGCTCTGGGCAGCCGGCTGCCGAGAATTTGGGAGATTTATCATTTGTTGCATTAATGCGATTGGTTAAATATGCAAAATAAACTCCGGATAGCCGTCTATGAGGAGTATTGCTTATATTTTAATAAATCGATATCGTTCAATTTTTCATCACGCCGCGAATGTTTTGTGTATTCTGCCGTGTCTGTGTAAAGTTTTCCCGGCGATCGTTTGAATAAAATTCCGAATCTAAGTGGTAGAGTGGTTTCGTAGTAAGAGGAACTGTTACTAATCTTGAATTGCAACAATAAAGTGCCGGTTCTAAACAATCATTACCGCGCGCGATTTATTTATTGTTATGCTAACTATTGGTTATACTGAGTACTAGATAAGTGTAAAAAATGAGAATTACAGTTGTGAAAGATGATGATGATATTCTATATATATAGAATTTCTTTTAGCTTTAAGGGGACATAGGAGTGTCTTACTTCACCCTCCGACATGTTAAAAAGGCAAAACGGATTGCAGCTTCCTTGCAAACTACAAAACAGTTGTACGCGAAATCCCATTCCCCACTCCCTCAAAGAACCACGAAGTTGCCAATGCGTAAAATAGATGCAACGCGGCACCATGAACCGGCGCTCGCACGTTCACCGAAAATTAACAATTTAAAAGGGCCCCAAACCACATAAAATCATTCAGTCCACGACCCATCCCCCTTCAAAA
Organism: Topomyia yanbarensis; assembly: GCF_030247195.1. Taxonomy (NCBI): domain Eukaryota; kingdom Metazoa; phylum Arthropoda; class Insecta; order Diptera; family Culicidae; genus Topomyia; species Topomyia yanbarensis. Next base: position 412,081,052 of record NC_080671.1, read on the forward strand.
ATTCATTAATATATTATTATATTAATTATGAACAAGATGGTGGAAATTTTAACAAAAAACAACTTTCTTTTTGAAAAATCGTCCTTAATTCCACAAAAAAACTTACAACCAAAACCTTCCAAAATAGACGAGTAAAAGACCAACTACACCCCGTAACCATTAAATCCCACCGACACACTCGCTTCTAAAAAACGAGCAACCATTTATGTGTGCATTAAATATGCTCAGTTTGTCAAACAGTGCGCGGATTGTGTAAATGCGAACTAAACAGCTCCAAAGCTCAAAAGAGCAGGAAAAAACATACCTATGCACACTGTACTGCAGCTGCGCTCGGTACCTATCAAAACAAACTGCCATGGAGAGCCGCTCAAAAGAACCGGTCACCTCGAATGAACACTACAACCGGTTAAAACACGTAGGAAATATAGGGCGATAAGCTTACCGTCACCATGCCTCCACCATCACCCCACCCATCCGAAGCCGCCGGCCAGAGCAGCGTCCGCCATCCCGACTCGAGTCCCCGCTGCGCCCAAACACAAGTACCTCACCGCTCTCAAAGCGCCCGTGTTACTATCCCGGCTCCAAACAAAGTAGTAGAAAAGTAGTCGATGCCAACCCGCACGCACCCCATCGACCGCAGGCCGAGCAACCAACGACCTAGCGAGGCCCCTCCCCAACACGGTGAAAACAGGCACTTTACCCTAAAACAAAAATCCTAAATGCAAGCTCCCATCACTAACACAAAAAGAATAAATTCAAAATAAACTTATCCGTTTGATGCTCCTCTCCATGCTCCATACAGCAGAGATCTTTGGCGTACACACACCTTCCACGTTGGCAGTGTTAATGGTTCGCTCTTTATTACTACTACCACGAAGATTCGCAATTGAGAGCCGGAACATACACAAACACTTTCACGAGCTCTGCTGAGAATTGCGCTTTTCAGCGAACTTAGCTATAATTTAATCTAAAAATTTCCATTGCGCACGAGTGGAAACTTGTAAAAATTTGCATCACAATGAATTGAATCACTTTGTTTTATCATTCGGTACACTATTCTGGGCATTCCAACCCGCAAATCACTTCAAATTTAACAACTTTAGAGAGCATCAAAAACTACGACCTATTCCAAAAGTGCTTCACCAATTCAGAATCTTTTATTCTAGTTGGACATAAACTATACGAATTTTGGTTACTCGAATTTTACAGGACATTGAATACTTTGTATAATACCATTTAACATCTATTTAATAATGAGTATATTTCCAGAATTAGCTTAAACAAACATTTGAATGAAAAACATTGACATCAATAACTTAATGTGGGTGATCATGCAGGTTATCAAAGTCACTCCGGAATACGAAAACGGACATCAACTTGAAATCATTTTTGGAAAAATAGCTGTAAGCAGAAAATTTTAGGTAAACCCACCCAATCTTGTTCTCCTTACATCAGTACATGGTTTAAAAATGTTAAACTTGAAAAAAATGTGTTGCGTCTAAAAATATGCAATGATTACTTCGAAAAGTGATCAATGTCACTTGGCCCACTTTTTTATTATTAGTATAGAGGTTTTAAGGGAAGAGTTAAAACTTTGCATACACGAACGAGTATGAAAATGCGATAAGTTCGAGTCGTGTACACACGACGATTTGCAATGTGGGTGTGAGGGGTTGGTTGGATTAGTTTTGGATAGAGTTCAACACAGCAATGTGCGATGTGTGTGTGCTACTTGTGACTCTACGTTGGGGCAAATCAATTTAATTTTATACTCTTGTGTGCGTTGGGTTGAGGCGGATGAAATTCTCCTGCCAACATGTTTCCGGCGGTTTGTAGGTACGCAGGGTAATGAGCCTATAGGTACACACGTTTCAAATTTCGGGTATACGCCATGCGTTTTATTATCACTAAAGTATCTGACAACATGCTTCTGTAGCTATTTCTAAAGCACGGGCGGACTGAACAGGATTTGCTCCTACTGAAATGCGAGGGATAGTTGGAGATTTTGTTGGGCGAGGAGAGAGTTATATTAGAGCAGCTTAAAATTTGATTTGTGTTCAAGTAGCGATTCTTGGTAGTCAACCCAAAAGTAATGCCATTTGGCTAAGAGAAAGCACTGATTGGTTTTTTATGGTTTTCACAGAAGAGCAAGCAATAGTATTTTATATCAAGTACATTCCTTAGGACATGTTCAGCTGCTTAGTATTCTATATAGTAGTTTCAAAGTGGCATATGAACGGAAACAATTACATATCCAGCAAAACATTTTGATTTATTATTTCGAACAGTTTTGTTTCGGGGGGAGGGGGTTCATGTTCAGGATAACATTTGAATAGTGACACGAAGCTAGATCCGGCCAGAAGATCGTAGGGCCCTCGTGTTACTTCAACAGAGGAAGCAGGCGCTTCTGTGGACACTCATTAAGATAGATCTTCCCATTGACAGTCCCCATATTCCCGAACGTGGCTCTCTGAACGAAAGACTTGGACAGATTCCACTTTTTGGCTACGTCCCTGACCGAAGCATTGGGATTCAGTTTAAACACTTCCACTACATGCCTTTGATCCTGATCACTAATTGAAGATCCATTCTGACCACATTTCTACTTCCGTTCGATGCTCAGAGTTTGATAGTAACGTTTAATCATTCGACTCACCGTTGACTGCACGATTTCAAGTTGCTTCCGATGTCCCGATAAGAGATTTGAGAATTTTCTAGGCGGCGGTTTTTCCAATTTTCGAAAAGCTGACGGCGATAAAAATACAGTGCAAATTACTTCTACTCAAATTTTCAAGAGAAAATACCCAATGGGTAACTTTCGATAAAAAAATTTCCATGATGCAATTTGATGTGAGACTTCCTTTATAATGGCAAAACCGTGATTAATGCAACAAAAAAAGTGAAAAAATACGTGTTTTGGGAAGCTTGAAGCTACTATTTTATGGAATCATTTTGGTTTAGATGAAAACACAGATATTTTCAAGACGCTCACCACTTTTGTGCGAAATGAGCGTACAGGGCTATTCGGACGGCCAATTCCATCAGCCACCGTTCAGCGGTTTGCGTCGGCGCACACGATTGCACACGCTGCAACCTAGAACATACATGTTGCACCAATCGACAGATGTTACTAGCCAGATTGAGTCCTTTTAACACATTTTTTTCTTTGTTTTTCTTCTTAGGTGAACATAATTCCATCGCAAGAAAAAAGGACGGTCTGGATTGCCTCGTAGGGAGGTCCGAATTACCCCTACATTGGAAAAAACGTAGAGTTTTGCAAATCGTCGCCTAGCGCCATGGAGTGATGCAAATGATTTTTTATGGCTCCAAATATAGCTGAGGTTTCAAATTAACAATTAAAAACTTTGACTAAAAAATTCGTTCACATTTACCTATTTAAAAAGGTTAGTTGCTTAAATAGGTCCCCTGTAATTCTAACAGTGCGATACTAGTATTTATATGGGAAAATCGCAATTTAATGATTACAGAAAAGATATATGAACCCACAGCACCTAGAAAGCTGTTAAAGATTTTTTTTTCCAATCTTACTGCGTTCTTTAGATAGATACGAACACTTGAACCTTCAATCATTTATTTCATCTTCTGCCATTCCCTTGCTACGATCGCACAGTCTTTTCGAATCTGTGCCACATTAGACTCAAACTATATGCAGCATTGATTCCCGAGTGCTTATTATTATTCACCTTATGCTTACTTGTGTATGCCTTAGACGTATCTGAGACTATGTACATATATTTATGCAGTTTCGCATAGTGCTACTTTTCACGACCGGCTGTAAAAGAAGTTCCACTGCACCACCGGGTTCTTCCATATACTAAATCAAGAATAAAATGTGTGAAACACGTGGCCTTCTTCAGTTATACCGGTGCTGCGACAGTCGCTACATGCACATTAACTCACGTTGATTGATGTACGCTAGTCGAAGGGAAAAATGGCACATGTTTTACACCTTACCGGTGAGTAATTTCTGTGGAATGGCATCGCATCAATGTAGTAAAAATGCAGAGAGCGCTTTTTGCTCATTTTGTGAACTTCGCCACCTGTATCACTGACGTAGAGTTATTTAATTAAAAAAAAATTGAATACCCCGAAAACGTAATGCCACTTGTTAGTCGACGCTGCACAGTACACACCACAACCGTACACCATCGCAGTAGCACAGTTCCCACCAAACAGATGGTTCGTGCCACATCGACAACAACACCGACGAAGGCAAATCTCATAATCAAATTATAGCACTTTCAGCCTTGACTTTCTTTAGAATAAATTGTCTTCCGTGCGTTTCGGTTGTGGTTCTACGTAGGTACTATAGCGTACGAGTGAAACTTTGATGCTGTATGGAAATAATCATAAGAATTTGCGTGATGCCGTCTAGCGGACTTGGGTTACGGGAATGGAGTCGACAAATGAAGCATTAATAAGGTGATGAACTCATAGACACGGTAACGCTTAGCACTGGGAAAATCAAAATGGTAAATGTTGGAACTCGGCCACATCACAACTATTACCACATAGATTTTAAATCTTTTTTCGTCTCTTAAAGGATACATTTTTATACATATGTTACACTCAAAGATTGGATAATAGATTTGATTACCGTACTTCTAGGCAGTGAATAGAAAAGTCAGCAAGAATAAAGTTACGCTTACTTTGATCTGGAATTCTGAGCTCTAATTTTGTGCTAGATTCAACCGTGTATTCGTAAATCTGAAAATTTATCGAAGTTGCTTTTATCCAGTTCCATCATCTACGTCATTTAATATTGATATTGATCAACGTTTTAAACCAAACGGAAATTTTCGTTTTGCAGAACATGAGTTTAGCAAATTTTTCGGGCAAAAAAAACACTGCCCAAACCGCAAACAATTGTCTACTTGCCACAAGTTCAATCAGAAATAGATGTCGCACTACGATGAAGTGAAACTTGTTGCATCTGGAAAACTTCTTCTCGACTCTCGAGTATTACTAACAGCTCCCTTGTGATGGAGATGCCGGTCGAGACATCTATTTCGTGTTACCTGACAACAAATTCAAAACACATGGAACTAAAATTAAACAACTCACGCTATACACCGAGCCAGTTTAGTAATCAAACAGTACATTCTCATCATCATTGCGGTCCAACAATGTATTTTAGATTTCCATGTTACGCGATCTTGGTTCACCATTCTCCGCCGCAAACGCATTGTCCTTCCCACAATCAGTGAGCAAGGGGTCTGCCGCGATGTCGACTACCTTCTTTCAGGTCTCTGCCGGCATTCGCGACACATGTCCAGCCCACTCTAGTCTGCTGCGTTTTATCAGTCTTTCGATTTCAGCATGTTTGAATTATTGGTACCCCATCTTCTACTGCACCGCCATTCGATAGTCTGCTTCCTTTAACAGCCATGCCTTACAGATTAACAGGAAGTCTCAGCTGTTTACGGAACATCAGCTGACTACGTAAACCAAAGAAAGACTTTTTCGTAGTCGCAACACGCTTTTTACACCAAGGCTTATATCGTTACCACATGTCACTAGTGTGCCAAGATAATTCCAATTCGTCGACAACTTCATGCCGTACCCGATCGATTTTCGCTTTGGAAACAACACCATGTAAGGTGGTGGGTATATCGTAGTTGGTAAATCGATTGCCTTGTACGCAGCGCACCTGGGTTCCAGTCCCGAACCCACAAATAGGGTTAGACATTTTTCATAAGATATTTTTCTAACTCGAAGAGGTGAATGACCTTATGGTTAAAACCTCTATAATCGAAATAAAAAACACCATGTACTATGTCTTGTCAGAATTTATAGTCAGTCATATTCTCGCAGCTAACCTTTTGAAAGTCACAAATGCCTCTTCCACAGCTTTGCGATCAACGACAATGATGTCGATGTCGTCCACGATGCCAAGAATCATATTAAATCCCGTGATGATGGTTCCGTTTCTTTGCACATCAGATCTTGCACCTTCGAGCGCTATGGTGAACAATAGATTAGTGAGTGCCCTGTTTCAATCCAACCGTCACAAACGAGTCGGATGTCTCTCCGACTATTATGACCTTCCAGCTTTATACGAATCAGTTTATTTCGTTTTATCAGAAAGCCATGTTCACGCATTAATCAAACATCACACCGTACAAAAACCCTGCGTGGAAACTGATTGGAAATGGTTATACGTCAAATAAACAAATTAAAATTCTTGAAGTTTAGTATTGCGTCAGGCATCGAGCGTCAACTTAGTGGGCGCTGAAATCAAGATCGGCTTTATGAAATAAGTAAGTATAAATTACAAAATAAGTAAGGATAAGTATGCCCTTTTTAATGTTCATGCTTTATTATTGTTCGGGAGTTTTCCTGAAAAAAGCCAATGTAAACACCAAAGCGGCGCAAAACTAAGACTACCCCAAACCAAACCAAAGCTAGAAAACCACGCTGTCAGTCCCGTACAGATTTATTCGCAATTAATGGTGTTCTTCTCAAATGAAAAGTGAATGATAAAATAGGCTTATGCCAACGAGAAGCCGCTTTTAACAGAGATGGCCGCTTTTCGATGCACTCTCAGTTGAACCTTAAAGAAATGTTAAAGTAGATGCCTATCAGTGTTAGTGTTTTTGGAGTAATAGTCGTAGTTTTTCTAGTACTAATGTACAATTGTTATATGCTAGTCGTATATTTATGTATGAATGGGAGATGCGAGTTGTCGCAGGCCGGTACGTTTGATTTGGTTCACTCTCTATTGTTGATTCGTCTGATTCTTTTGCAACAGCTGAATAAGGGAATGAATGCAGAACTGGCATATATGATAGAATAGTGGGTAACTTATTGTCCTGCGAGAAATTTTATCCTTTTATTCGTTGATCACTTTTTTCCGGTGTTCATTCGATTAATTCGGGAAGTTTAGATTAATTTACCGACGCACGTGAATCATCCATTTCCGTTCAGCATAGTTCGACAAAATTTATTTGCTGGAATTTTGTTAGGTTTTTAATATCCTACGCGAGTTCAAATAGTTTGATTGCATGTTACATGTGTTGTTATCTTCTACTTCATTAATTTGTTTTTGTGTTCCTATATTAGTTTACTTTTCTACTACTCATGACCACAGCTGGAGCAATCAAAAAATTTCACTCATATCCACTATTTAGATCAGCGGTTCTTCGTAACACGGACCCCTTAGAAATCGCCCTGGGTTGTTGCGGACCCCCACGGATAAATATCGATTTCGTATGCTATCAATATGTTATTTTCAGTTTGTTAAGAAACAAGACTTGAAATTTCAATCTGCGCTTGGAAAATATATTTTTCTTCGCGGACCCCCAGCAACGACTTCGTGGCCCCGCGGACCCCAGGTTGAGAATCACTGCACTAGATAACACGTTCTATGGCGACATGAACGGGAACTCTAGTGATACGAGGAAACTCACTGTCTTCTAGTATCTGAACCGTATTAAGGGGATCTAAAATTGAGCACTTTTTGGGGAATAAATTGTAAAGCATTGAGTAAAATGCTTAATCTTTTTTTTATTTTGAAGATGCATGTTTTGATTTTAGGGGCCAAAAAAATTGAACAAATTCACATTTTGCAAATCCCATCTGGGAAAGCATAGCGGTATGTTTTCTGAACAATTGAAGAAAAAATTATTGAAATCGGACCAGTACTTCTATGAAAAGTCTTACTTAACCGCTTAAAAATTACCATTTTCGAGAAAACGCGTTCAAAGTAAAGTACGGTGTATAACTTTATTGTAGTACATTACTAGTTACTCTGCTATACCGGGGCCGTAGAGCTCACTTTCCTCATCACGAAGATGTTCTTGGTTGTCCACATTTTGCTCCCTCAATTGCAGTGGTTCTCAACATTGTTTGCTCCGCGGACCCCTTCGAAATCACCTTGGGTCATTGCGGACCCCTTCGAAATTATCCTAGGCGATCGCGGACCCCTTCAAAATTACCCTGGGCGGTTGCGGATCCCCACGGCTTAACATCGATTTATATGCTGTCAATATATTATTTTCAGTCTGATACAATAAAAAAAACTTCTTCGCGGACCCTCAGCAATGACTTCACGCCCCCCTAGGAATTCGCGGACCCCAGGTTGAGAATCGCTGCTCTATTGAATTCGGGCCTCTTTTGCCGCGCCACCCACTTTGCGTTCAGAACGAGTTTTTTTTTTTTTTTTTTTTTTTTTAAATACCCTCCACTATCCCCCACACCAAGAAACTCACACAGAGAGTCCCCTGGTAATGGACACAACAATAATAAAAACAAAACAGAAATACGCGGAGATATAAACTACAGCAAAAAAAATGAACAAAGTGAAATCCCAGTGGAATCAAGTTCCTTTGAAGGGATTCACAAAGCTTATTTGAATTCTAAATACTAAATTTATAACTAAGTGATAACGTTTGTGGTTACGAGCAAATACGAAAATTAGAATAGGCTAAATAATATTAAAAGAATAAAAAGTAGGAAAAAACTAGCAGGAGCCAGAAAAACCTACACACTTAGATGGTTGACACACTTACAAGATATATTCGTTTACGTTTCGTATCATATGCTGCTTAAGCTTGCTTTTAAAGATGATGTTATTTGTTACGGCTTTCAAGGCAATAGGAAGTGCGTTAAATTTGGAAGGTCCGTGGATTGAGATGCGCGTTAAACCTAAGTTTGTGCATGCACTGCTTCTCAGTAGCTCGTTTGCGCTTCTAGTATTCCGAAGGTTTACTCTAGCTGAGAATACAATGTTGTGATGAAATTTTGGGTTGTTTAAAATATTATGTACATAAATAATAGTTTGAGTATCTCGTAAACCAACAACGGGGATAATTCTGTGGCGTAAACTGGTATATAACAAAACCGTTGAAAATAAGGGAGGCAAATTAAAGATTACTTTGATACATCTATTTTGCAATATTTGAATCCTTTTCAGTTTCGATTTGGCAGCTTGACCCCAGACGACAATCAAATATTGAATAATTGAGTGAATGCATGCATAATAGAATTGCAATAGTGCATCTTTGGGAACAAAACAACGTACTCTTTTCATAAGACCACACAGTGATGAGATTTTGTTGGCAACATGTTGAATGTGTATGTCCCATGAAAGGCATGAGTCTAAATGAAGTCCTAAGTATTGGAATGATGAAACTTTTTCAATCAGTAATGTTCCGACGAATGGATCGGAATGCGGCAAAAAAAATTTCCGTGGCGAGTGAAATATCATATATTTTGTTTTTGTCAGATTCAGTGAGAGGTTATTGCCGTTAAAATATTCGATGAGGCTCGCTAGATCAAATTCAATGTATTTGATGATTGGCTGAACATTGGAATGGGGATAGAACAATGCTGTGTCATCAGCAAAAAGTCTTGGAGTCCCATGCAGTTTCAAATTACCTAAGTCATTGATGAAAATCAAGAACAGCAGAGGACCTATGTTACTCCCTTGTGGAACTCCTATGTCAATCGGTCGTAGAGTGCTGCGGGCACCATTTATTACCACAAATTGCTTTCGATCTGTTAGATAACTTCTAATCAATTCATTGGCAATACCTCTTATCCCATATCGGTCGAGCTTTTCTAATAAGATTCTGTGGTTTATTGTATCGAATGCTTTCTTAAGGTCGATGAATAAGCCCCCCACGACCTTTTTTTGGTCAATTTCACGGATTAGCTCATCAGTGAGTTCAGTAATAGCAGTCGCCGTTCCACAACCTTCCCGGAAACCATATTGGAATTTATAAAGAACATCGTTCACACGCAAAAAGCTAACAAGCCGATTTGTTAAAAGCTTTTCTAAAATTTTATTCAGCATCGACAATGTTGAAATTGGGCGATAATTTGAAGGGTTGTAAGAATCACCGGATTTGAATATGGGCGTAACTTTAGCAATTTTCAAAACGTTAGGATATGACCCCGTAACTATTATGCGATTGAAGAGTTTAGCAATAATCACAGAGAGCGGTCCTATATTGGCTTTCATTACATCTGCTGATATGTTATCATGACCCCTACTTTTTTTTTTTTTACATCAAGCTGACTAATGAGGATTCCAACTTCACTAACACTGGCAGGCTTCAGAAAAATAGAACTGCTAACAGACTTAACTGGCTTCAGAAAATCAAATTTGTTTTTTGGGAGTTTGTCAGCTAGATTGTTCCCGATCGTGGCGAAAAAGCTATTAAATACTTCAGCAACATGTAGATCAGAGTCGATAATGCAACCATCCTTTTTTAGTTTTATTGGTTCACTTGCTTTGGTACGACCAAAAACTTCGTTAATTTTTTTCCACACGTTTGAATGACTAGAAGTTTTTAGTATATTCTCATAATATTCACATTTGCATCGCTTTTTGGCGGTTTTAACTTTATTTGAAACGTGTTTCAACATTTCAGCAGCTTGCGCATCATTAGGATTACGTTTAACTTTATCAAGGTAATTATTTTTTATTTGTATCAACCGCCAAAGGCTAAAGGTCATCCATGGCCAATTTTCTTTTTTAACATTAACATTTTTCGTAAAAGTTTTGGTGCAGTCAACCAGTAGGTTGTTATAGGTTGTAATGAGAGTATTTAAGGTAGCTTCAACATCATCAGTAGGTTGAAAATTGTTCAAGAATCTGGAGAATTGGTTTTGCAGCCTAGAACGATCGACAATGGTCATTCTTAACTCTTGTTGTTTCTTTCCTTTACAAATAGGGAGAGACGAAATAATAGGAAGATGATCGCTAATATCGCTAAAAACCGTGTAATTATGCAATTGTGAAGCAAAATCTATAGGGCAAATAAAATGATCTAAAATATTATTGCTAGTTGGCCGTGTTGCGAAAGTATTTGTGCAAACATAACTATATGATTCTAATAATTGTTTGTATCTAACTACTATGTTATTATTGTGAAGATTGATTGGGACGTTCACATCACCCGCTATGAAGTATGGTTTAGCCGGGGTAGCATTAGATAACCAATTTTCTAATATATTCTGAAACGAGTTGTAGTCGAATGATGGGGGTCGATAAACACCAATAACGTTATACAGATGGCTCCGAAGTTTTATTTCTAAATGGATGTAATGCAAACCATCGATTGTTTGGTTATCTATCAATCTGCTTTCCAGAGAACTTCTTACAAACACTGCTAAACCTCCTGTCGAGTTACTACGGCAAGAGAAAAAGGGACGATAGCCAGGGATGTTAAAAACACAACAGTTATCCTTCTTAACCCAAGTCTCACCGATAACAATAACATCAATACCTAGTTTACATTCATTTACAAAGTAAATCAACTCATCAAACTTTTCATAAACATTAATTCCTCTAACATTCCACTGAACAATATTCAAAAGATTCGTGTCATTTAAATCACATTTTTTATTAAATTCGTGTAAGTTATCATAAAATTTATTTAATATTGTATTGGGTGTAAAATCCATTTTAATTTGATTGATTTCATAGAATTAAAAGAAAAAAAACTTATTGTGTGCTTTTCTTCCGCTTAGGCGATGGAGAATGCACAGAAGTTGACGGGCCCTCAGGTGTACACGCTGGTTTCAAAAAAAGTCTCTTCACACGACTGAGATCTTCTCGAGTTTTTACCAACTCGGGCTTACTATTATCATCTTTTTTTACTAGTATAACACCACCCCTTCCCGCCCAAATATACTTCACGTTTAGCGATTCTTGGGACTCTCTCAGCTTTTTGAGCAATTCCAGAGACAGCGGAGTCAATTCATCGCACAAGGTCACATTCATAGCTCTTCCGTTAACAACAAACTTGTCATCAATCAAGGTCGATGATAATTTACCAAATTGTTTCTTCTTGGCAAAAACAGCCTCTTTCGAATCTTTATTAGAAAACACAATTCTGATTGGAGCCAAGCCATTGCTCGGTTTACCACTGCCAAAAATCCGCTCAGCAGATACTACTAATCCCGCATTTTCTCTCAACCCTACACAGAGCAGCAGTTTACTAATAAGTTGGGGCACATTTTCACCTGAAACTGTAGGAATACCCCAAACGACAGCATTATTACCCAAGACAGCTTTGTCCGATTTGTCGACATTAGCTTCCAACTTATTAACAGTAACCTCTAGTTGATTTTTTGATTTTTTCAAGCGATCTATGTCGGCTTTGAGATTTTCGTTTTCTAATCTGAGATCCTTAAAGTCAGTAACTATTTCATCAAATTTATCGGAAAGGAAAGCCTGGGATTTTTCGATAGTGGTAGTAATCTGCTTAACTTCGGTTGTAACCGCTTGTATTTCCTTAGCTACTGTTTCAGAAATGGTTGCTTTCATTTCAGCAGCAAGAGAAGAAATCAATGCACGACTACTATTTTGCATTGTTACAATTCGTTGGTAGATTGCTGAACAATTTGGCGAACAAAAATAATCCGTTTCCCTCAAACGACGTACCGCATATCCCACAATATTTTTGCATTTAAAATGAGCACTCGAGAAACAGTACATGCAAGTTAAAATTTTCGAACTATCGGACTCCTTTTTATTACAAATCGAGCAGACAAATTCATCATCGTTATCCATTGTAATCGGTTCAGGGGAGCAAGTTGAAGCAGACTATTTAATGAGACAGAAAGGTAAACAAATAAACAATATATTGGCAACACACACTAGAGCAAATCTATGTAAACCACAAAAAATAGTCAATCGCTAAACAGAGTCAATGGAGATGTAGTACTAGAGCAACAGCAGTTAGGTGTAGCCAAAGGTTCCGTGTTAAAAAAAACAGTCATAGGAGTGTGTGAATGTATGCAGTTAACGACAACAGTGTCAATGATACCGTATGGAGTTTGAGTTCCCACAGCTACTCAACAAACGAACGTTGAAGTTTGCTTTCCAGCCTACCAGACTAAATCCACTCAACCACAACCAAAACGATTTGGTCGTTAAGTAGCCGTTTGGGCGGCAATGGAGATCACAAATATGTATGGTGCTGTTGTTACGGAACCACAATGTGTACCGGATTGTCTTCAGACTTTGTTCTACGTTTATCAACTAACCGTTTGGGCAGTAGAAGACACGAAAAGAACTATCGCATGAATCAATCGATATAACAAGGTGTATCTATAGGTGTACTCACAGTTACCTTCTACTCAATACGCAATGTATTCGCTTAGTGGGTTCCTTCACACCAACACAGCAACAACAACACAGCAGCAACAGCAAGCCAAGGCTTGGTTAAAAATTATAGCACAACAATAGACTCTTCTTGAACACGAATGCGGTGGCATATATATTTTATTTTGAAATTAGTGGTCATTCAGACCCTTCTCCACCACAAACTCCACTCAGCTATTAACAAACACGTTATCACTGATCTAAATTACACTTAATCAAGAATAAAATAACTAAAAAAACACTAATAATTCGAAGTAAATCGCGGACTGTATGAAATTAGTGTCAACCAGAAACAACAGTGTTGCCAGAATTGATACGTTCACTGTCGAATCGAGTAGCACATCTTTCAGTTTCAGTCCCCAAAGTAATTCCCATCACCTCCATAGCTTGTAAGATCGATGAAAATCCTTCGTTGAAGATACTGACTGCCAAATAAGTCACAACATTTACCATGTTTTGGGTGTGAGCTCCTAAACATGTTACTAATAAATCATTAGAAGAGAGACTTTCGTAGATCCTGACATGTTCGAAAGTTTCTAAAGTTCCTTTTACTTCAGCCTGACCCCACTTGCACCAACTTCCTCGCCGGGTGAACACTTTGAGTGTTGGGGATTTTTGTTCGATGACGAGTAGTGTTCGAGGAAAGCCCAGATTGCATTTCGCATAGTTTCTCCGAATCGCCAGCCCATAAAATTTTGTTAGTTGGCCGATTGATTTGTCCGTTAACTTTCCCTTTCCTTTCTTACCGATACCTTTGTTTTTTTCTTCAGTTTTCGTAATCTCGTTCACGTACGCTTCTCAACATGTCCGACGCATTCTTTCTTCCGCACATTCACAGACGGTCACATGTACATAAACCTGCAAGAATGGACCGGTGAATTCTTACGCGCCATCGTGGTGCGCCGCGTTTAGTATCTCAGAACCTTTCGGTTCGCAGAAACATGTCAAAGAATATGATTTTCGCCAAATCCTTTCTGTGGCGTATTCTAAGATGCATATAGATTTAAATTAAAGAAAAAAATCGATATTTTGAAACCGTGAGAGTAGAAGACCCCCTTAAAACATCTCGGTAATTAAGTAAACGTTTCAGCACTTAACAAACGCGAACCCACAAACGTCCCTGTCCGTGCAATCAAGAATCGGTCACGTCCGAAAGCCTAGCAGCCTACTAGAATCATGCCCACAGCTGGAGCAATAAAAAAATGTCGCTCATATCCACTAGATAACACGTTCTATGGCAACATGGACGGGGACTATAGTGATACGAGGAATATCACTGTCTTCTTGTATCTGAACCGTACGCTGGATATTAAGTATCAGATTCAGGGTCCGCCTGATCGTTCAAGAACACACTAGCACACGCAACATACAAGCGCCCATGTGATCGAACACGTTAACATACAAACGCTTGAGCCCTTCGCGATGATACACGCGATCGTAAAATCACTACGCCCGAACATCTGAACCGTGCATTCATTATCACATTCAGAATTACGGCCCGCTGAAATTGACCTTAAGCACAATGCTGTAGTGGGTGACATTTTCCGTCTCGTTTGCAATTGTAGTGAGTGATTCTAACAGGGAGCCCTTCCGAGAACCCAGCTCTACAGCTCTAATAGGACTACTCCCAAGAAAAAACGATTGGCGAAGGAACACATATTTAAATAAATTCTTCGGATTATTGTATTTCGGCAATAAATCGTCTATTCAGTAAAGCGATCTGCACGTACAGTTTCTCGAAAAAAAAAATACTCCGCCCGTCATCTTCAACTTGACATCAAGTGATGATATTACAGACAAATCTGCAGTGAAGTTATATATAAAATTTCAAAAAAACTTTTGGTATTTGTGATGCTCCGTATTGACTACTTTGTCCAAAATGGGCTGGGGAATTTCGGTTTTCCGCATCACTTTCGAAAGATTTTCAGAAAACTAGTTTCCGCATTTTTTGAAAAAGTCACACGTACTCCGAAATTGAAAATCACATAGGGTGATGAGCCTATTTTCACCATACTAAGCAAGGTGCCCACTAATTCGGTAATTCCTTGCCTTACAATCAATGGAATGCGTAAAAATTGACATGAACCGCTTTGCTTCGTTGTTAAGAACCACTATAATAACACAAATGCGCTGAAAACAGTGAAATTCTCGTGCTTGAGCACAATGAAAACTCGAATCGAGTGCCCCTATTGTTGCGCTACCATTTGACTCAATGCGTTGGACAAAGATGGCAGACACTGCTCTAACCAACGGCTTCAAACGGGTAGGGTGATAATAGAAACATGGTGCAAATAGGCTCATCACCCTACCATTCGACTCAGTTCGTCGAGAACGCAAAATTTCTGTGTGTATGTATGCATGCATGTATTTTTAGAGAGCATTAAAAAAAATTCAAGAAAACCCTGCGACGAGAAAAAAGTACAAAAGCCCAAATGTCTCAGGGAACAGGTTATGGCTGCCATCACCCGACCCGCTAAAAACCACTGCTCTTGCCCAGAACCTGATTCCTCCCCGGCACTACCTTACGGCATTACTTCGGGGAGGGGTTTTTATGTGCATAGCACCCACTCTAATTCAACTGCTTAGTAGTTAGTTCCTTCAGTAGGGTCACAGCCCCACTACTCGACACACCATCAGTTCACCACCATCCACACAGACTGGCAATTTCTGCATGGCAGTCGGAAAGCTGGCAGTGAATCGAGACTTAGTGCTCCTCCCGTACGAAGACAATCTGGGCGGCAAATTTCAGATCGTCTAATTCACCGAGCCCTTGGGCTTACACCGACGGAGAGTTCCCCGGTGAAGGAAATTCTCCCGATACCGATTCTTCTTTGGTTTTAGCACCACAATTTCTTGATCCCTTTGGCTCCCTCTCGTTCCATTTCGCTCTACTTTCCCGATGAGCCATTCAGCTTCCGCCCTTACTTGTTCGCGAACTACTCGGTCTAGTCCCCGAAAATGAATCTAGCCTACTCCGACGAAGAAATCCGAGCGGTAGATTTCTCCCGATAGTGATGTTCGTTTCCGTGAGCCATTTAGCTCTCCGCGTCGTCCCGATCCATTCGATCAAGCCCCCGGTGGTGGATCTAGCCTACTCCACAGGTCAGCCAGTAGGTACTGGGGTCTATCCGGCGATTCCGAGTGGACCGTAGCTTCCGGTTTACCAGCGCCCCAACGACCCACTGCTACCTGTTCGACGCGGTCTACTCGGTCCAGTCCCCGGCGATGGATCTAGCCTACTCACGAGCTCCGGCGATTCCGGTGAAGCTTGACGTCCGGTTCACAGACACCCAACGAAGATCAAGAAACTCGGTGCTACATCACGTACTACTCAACTGGTCCTCGACGGTGGACCTAGTCTAGACAGTTGGAGAGCTCCCCGGCGGCGGAATTTCTCTAGAAACCCGATTTGTGGCTCCTTTTTGGTCCCTTCGCCACCTCCTCTGCAGCTCGGAGAGTATGCCCATACCAACTCTGTTGACAGCGTTCCAGATATGCTCGTCGTGGCACATCGCTTCGACGATATTGTCAACTGTCACATCAGGTATACCCCTATGAGCTGCTTCGAACCTAGGGCATTCGAGGACCACGTGTTCCGGTGTCTCCTGCACGGTCGCACACTCCGGGCAAAGAGGTGATGAAGCATGTCCAAACCGATGCAAGTACTTCCGTATGTATGTATGTATGTATGTATGTAGGTATGTGTGTATGTGCGGATAAATTAACAAAATGTCCCCATCAGTTTCTCGGAGAAGGCTAAATCGATTTTTAAAAGCTATGATTCAAATGAAAGGTACAATATTCCCATCGACTGTTATTGATTTTCGCTTTGATCCGACATCTCGTTCCGGAGTTACAAGTTGAAGAGGACGGTTACAAAGAAAATCTTGTTATAAATTGTCCAAATCGGATTCTCGGAATTTTCTGAACCGATTTTCACAAACTTAGTCTTAAATGAAAGGTAAAGCGCTCCCATCGACTACTATTGAATTTTGTGTAGATCCGACGTGTAGTTCCTGAATTTCAGGGTGATGAGTACGATCACGTAGAAAATTCCGATTTCAAAGGATACTGCGATCAATGTATAAAGATGAGTTTTTTTTTCAAAAATGCAGCCAAAACTGCTTGGACTTGTAGTTCTAGTTCACCAACAAATTCTTTAGCTACATTGGCACCATAGACGGAGGCCCCGGCGGAAGTAACCAAATTTAAAATAAAAATTACGTCGATTTCTCGAAGATGGCTAGACCATTGAAATAACTTTGATCTCAAATGAAAATTTTCATCATAACAGTTTTTGCAACCGACCGAGACGGTTGTGCCTCCAGGTGGAAGGTTTTGTTCTCGAGAGAGTGACGGAGTGCGAGACGCTGTATGCGTTATTGTGGGAGAGAGAGAGAGACGAGTTTGTTAAGTGTGAGTCGACAGTTGATACGTCGGAGGCGTGGTCAACGGCATCCTCGACAAGTGGTGTTTTGACAGCAAACCGCGGGTAGACGAATTTGCCTACCCCGGTGGCAGAAATCGACAGTGATCGTGCCTGTACACGCAGAAAAAAATATAGTGTATTGGTGTCGTCGGGCAATTCTAATCGACGAGAGGGAAGCGTCACAGATAGACCCATTTGCTCTATTTGTCTACCGCAGAAGTGGTACGACGAATAAGGAAAACAAGTGGCACCGAAAAGTGCCGCATCGACAGTGGGATTTTCGCAGCAAGCCACAGGTAGCCACATTTGTCTACCGAGGTAGTGGAAACGGAGAGAGCGCGCTTGTGGTGGTGATACCGACGAGCAGCTTAATCGGAGAGAGTTTTGAAGTGTTGCAGGTAGGACTATTTCTCTACTGAAGAAACAACGCGACGAAGAAGGACAGCAAGTGTCACATTGTCAAACAACGGGCACCGAGTTTACAACGTAACACATGAGGTGTGTTCTACCGGTGTCTTCGTCACCTAATAGATAGCAGATAACAGGTATATTTTTCATTCCTTTTTGTGATAGTTTTTCTTACTAGGTAAAATGGATGAAGAGATGGGAGAACGACTAACAGACCCTCCCCCTAAGCCTTATGCTGAAAATGTAAATCCGACTAGAATTAAAATTTACCCAGAGTCGTCAACGGGACCATGGATTGTATTTATTAGGCGTAAAGCAAAGGCGCTAAATATCATTCAAATTTCTAAAGATTTGACTTCGCGATTCTCGGATGTAAAAGAGATCGTCAAAGTTAATAAAGATAAAATACGCATTGTCGTTGGTAGTCTCAAACAAGCCAATGCAATTGCTTCTTGCGAGCTTTTTACACGTGAATATAGAGCGTATATTCCTTCAAAGGAAATTGAAATTGATGGGGTCATCACAGAATCGAGTTTGACTGTTGATGACTTAGTTAAGCATGGAGTTGGTCGTTTCAAAGACGCCATACTTAAAGACGTAAAAATACTTGAATGCAAGCAATTGCATTCAGTATCACACGAAGGAGATAAAAAAGTTTATCGACTGTCTGACTCATTTCGAGTGACTTTCGCTGGGTCTGCGCTGCCCAACTATGTCATTATCGATAAGATTCGTCTCCCTGTTCGCCTTTTTATCCCTCGTGTAATGAATTGCCTTAATTGCAAACAGCTTGGCCACACAGCCACTTACTGTTCCAATAAGGCACGGTGTGGCAAATGTGGGGGTTCTCATCAAGAGGATACATGCAATGAAAATTCAGAAAAATGTTTAATGTGCGGAGAAAACTCACATGAGCTCCCTGCATGCCCCATTTATAAATTGCGTGAGGATAAAATTAAACGATCCTTGAAGGAGAGGTCTAAGCGCTCCTATGCAGAAATGTTGAAAAATGCTACCCCTAAACCCATCTTCTTAGAAAACACTTACGCATCTCTATTTTCGGAACAGTCTGACTCTGACGGAGCGTGCGAAGGTACATCATTTGTTTTACCCGGAAATTCCAGAAAAAGAAAACAGTCTTCTTTTCCCAAGCTGCCAAGAAAGGGCCTTAAAATTTCTCCACCAATAGATAAACTGCGCGCAAAACCGAAAAATTCCGATTCAAAACCGAAATCAATTCCGCCCGGTTTTGGGAACGTACAATCCAAACAGAACACCATTACTGGTAATAATAAAATTTCGACTTCCTCTGAGCCTCAGCCAGGGGTAGGATTATTGAAATTTTCTGAAATTGTTGATTGGATTTTTAAAGCATTCAATATTTCTGAACCACTAAAGAGTATACTTTCAGCTTTCCTCCCAACAATTAGAACATTTTTAGAGCAGCTGATTGCTCAATGGCCCATCCTTGCAGCGATTGTATCTTTCAATGGGTAATTCACCTCCTCCAATGAAAGATTCCATCACTGTTTTACAGTGGAATTGCAGAAGTATCATACCTAAAATTGATTCCTTAAAAATTTTACTGCATAATTTAAAATGCGATGCTTTTGCTCTATGTGAAACATGGCTTACCTCAAACATTAATTTCAACTTAAATGATTTCAACATTATTCGCCTAGACCGAGACACCCCGTATGGAGGAGTGCTTCTAGGAATTAAAAAGTGCTATTCTTTCTATAGAATTAACATCCCCTTGTTTGCGGGCATCGAGGCTGTAGCTGTCCAAACGAACATTAAAGGCAAAGACATGTCTATCGCTTCTATATATATACCTCCCAAAGTTCAAATTGGACAACGTCAAATTTTTGAGGTAGTGGAATCCATGGCTGCTCCGCGTCTGATACTGGGAGACTTCAACTCGCACGGAGTATTGTGGGGTTCCCTCTACAATGATAATCGATCCTCTTTGATATACAATGTTTGTGACGAATTTAATATGACAGTTTTAAATACTGGCGAAACAACACGCATCCCCAGACCTCCTGCACGTCCAAGTGCATTAGATCTATCTCTGTGCTCGACATCACTTCGGTTAGATTGCACGTGGAAGGTTGTACCTGATCCTCACGGTAGCGATCATTTGCCAATCGTTGTTTCAATTAACAGTGAATTAGGCCTTACGAATTCAATCAATGTTCCTTATGACTTAACACGAAATATTGATTGGAAAACATACGAAACATTAATTTCCACTTCTCTTGCTTCGACAGAAGAGCTACCCCCTACCGAAGAATATGAATTCTTAGCGGGTTTAATTATTGAAGCAGCAGAACAAGCCCAAACGAAATGCAATCCTGGAATGACAATAAATAGACGGCCCCCTAATCCTTGGTGGGACAAAGAGTGCTCTGATGCATATGAAGCTAAACAAGTTGCCTACAAAGAAATTATGAAACAGAAAGGGGGTATACGTGAGAACTTTGAAAATTATTTTATTTTGCAAAACAAATTTGACAGTATACGTCGTGCCAAAAAATCTAATTATTGGAGACGTTTCGTTGATGGCTTGTCAAGAGAAACATCAATGAGTACTCTTTGGAACACAGCCAGAAGAATGAGGAATCGAAACGTGACTAATGAAAGCGAAGATTTTTCGAATCGTTGGATATTTAATTTTGCCAAGAAAATTTGTCCCGATTCTGCTCCTGCGCAGAAAATCACTCGCGATGCTCCCACAAGTAACGATTTCATAGATTCGCCTTTGACAATGATGGAATTCTCAATTGCACTCCTCTCATGCAACAATAATGCTCCGGGACTAGACAGAATTAAATTCAACTTGGTGAAGAATCTGCCTGACCTAGCAAAAAGACGCTTGTTGAATTTATTCAACAAGTTTCTTGAGCAGAACATTGTCCCGCACGACTGGAGACAAGTGAGAGTTATCGCTATTCCAAAACCGGGAAAACCAGCCTCCGATCATAACTCGTATCGACCGATTGCAATGTTATCCTGCATCAGGAAATTGTTGGAAAAAATTATCCTACGACGTCTCGACAATTGGGTTGAGGCGAACGGCTTGCTATCAGATACCCAGTTTGGTTTTCGGAGGGGAAAGGGAACGAATGATTGTCTGGCGCTACTTTCGTCAGAAATCCAACTCGCTTACGCAAAAAAAGAACAAATGGCGTCTGTGTTCTTAGACATAAAAGGAGCATTCGACGCAGTCTCCATTGATGTTCTCTCGGAGAAGCTACATCAATGTGGTCTTTCACCGATATTAAATAATTATTTATACAATTTATTGTCAGAAAAGCACATGCATTTTTCATATGGCGATTTGGCGACATTCAGAATAAGTTACATGGGCCTCCCACAAGGCTCTTGTCTAAGCCCCCTTCTCTATAATTTTTACGTGAATGACATTGATAATTGTATTGTCAGCCCATGCACTTTAAGACAACTTGCAGATGATGGGGTGGTTTCTGTTACAGGACCAAAAGCTATAAATTTACAACAACCATTGCAAGATAGCTTGGATAATTTATCAATTTGGGCTTTAAAGCTGGGCATCGATTTCTCTACGGAGAAAACAGAGTTGGTCGTTTTCTCAAGGAAGCGTGATCCAGCTCAGCTTCAGCTTCAGTTGGTTGGTAGAACGATAGCCCAAGTCCTGACTTTTAAATACCTTGGAATTTGGTTCGATTCTAAAGGCACATGGGGAGGCCACATTAGGTATCTAATAACGAAATGCCAACAAAGGATAAATTTTCTGCGAACAATAACTGGATCATGGTGGGGTTCTCATCCAAGTGACATGATAAGATTGTATCAAACCACAATACTTTCAGTAATGGAATATGGGTGCATCTGTTTCCGTTCAGCTGCGAACACTCACATTATTAAACTGGAACGGATACAGTATCGTTGTTTACGAATTGCCTTAGGTTGCATGCAGTCGACCCATACGATGAGTCTTGAAGTACTAGCGGGAGTTCTTCCTTTAAAAGACCGATTCTGGGATCTCTCTTCTCGTTTACTTATTCGATGTGAGGTTATGAACCCACTGGTAATTGAAAATTTTGAAAGACTTGTCGAGCTTCAACCCCAAACCAGATTCATGACAGTGTATTTCAATCACATGTCACAGGAAATAACGCCTGCTAGGTATGTCCCCACATACGTCAATATACTAGATACTCCTGAATCCACTTTATTCTTCGACACGTCCATGCAAGCAGAGATTCGTGGAATTCCGGATCATCTACGCTCGCGGGAGATCCCTAAAATATTCACAAGTAAATATCAACACATAGACTGCCTTAAAATGTTTTACACTGATGGGTCACGAATCAGTGAGGCCACTGGTTTCGGTATTTTCAACAATAATTTTTCAATTTCTCTCAAACTTGCAGAACCCGCCTCTGTTTATATAGCGGAACTAGCAGCAGTTCACTATAGTTTTCAAATAATTATTACTTTACCCCCGAACCATTACTTTATCCTCACTGATAGTCTCAGCACAATTGCAGCTCTACGCTCAAAGAGGATTGATAACCACGATCCATTCTTTTTGGGGAAGATACGAGAATCTCTGAGTAACCTGACAAGAAAATGTTATAAATTTACCCTAGTGTGGCTCCCCGCCCATTGCTCTATTGCGGGCAATGAGAAAGCTGATAATTTAGCCAAGATTGGTGCACTAGATGGTGAAATATATGAAAGACCCATCGCTTACAATGAATTTTATAGCGCTTCTCGACAGAGGACACTTGCTAGTTGGCAAACATCTTGGGACAATGGCGATATGGGACGATGGCTACACTCAATTATCCCTAAAGTATCAACGAAGGCATGGTTCAAAGGATTGGATGTAAGTCGGGACTTCATCCGTGTGATGTCTAGGCTCATGTCCAATCATTATACTTTAGATGCGCATCTCCGTCGTATTGGGCTCGCTGAGGGTAATCATTGTGCTTGTGGAGAAGGTTACCATGACATTGAGCATGTTGTATGGACCTGCACTGAATATCGTGAAGCCAGATCACAATTAGTAGATTCTTTACAAGTCCGAGGAAGACCAATCCATGTTCCTGTTAGAGACATCCTGGCGTATCGCGATCCTCTATACATGGAACTTATCTATCATTTTTTAAAAACAGCGTCTGTCCAAATTTAATTAAATTCATCTCCTCATACTCTCATCCAAGGCTAATCATTCACCATTTAGTGTCCTAGAATATTTAGTTTTTAAATTTAGACAATAACAGAAAAAAAGTAAATAAATACACCCGAAAATATTAGATCATTATGAAATACAACAATGTAAGGAAAAAAGCAAACAATAAAGTGATTTCAGTGTTAGTTTTAGACAAAGTACTAGTATAGTTAAAATTAGTCTTAAGGATTTTTGTAACGTGCTATGTAAAAAAAGAAACTGGCGTAAAAAGCTTTTGCAAATGCCGTGTCAAATAAACGTATGGAAAAAAAAAAATGAAAATTTTCACAACCCCGTAAACCGCTATTAAATTTCATTCCGATCCAACTTACGGTTCCGGAGTTACGGGTTGCGGCGTGCGGTCGCATAGAAAATTCTACTTCAACCCGATACCGTGATGAATGCTAAAATGCAAAAAAAATCACTAAAATGTGTATAAAACAATTTTCATTCGCAGTGCTAGGTTACTGACGGCTAACTCATTGTCCACATTGACCAGCATAAACAGTTCCGGAAGGGTCTCGGAAATTGTCCACCTATCAACATTAACAAACTCTTCGGTTCATCGGGGATGGTTTGGCCGATTTTCACAATCTTAGTCCCAAATGAAAGGTATAGAGGAACATGGGGAGACTTGACCAAGCGCAAAATTCTATTTTTGGCTATGGTGTCTTCTATTCGATTCTTGAATTTTTTTCAAAAATATTTTTATACTTGCTTCGATCTCTCAAGGTAATTTTAAAAGTTTGGAATGAAAAATCCTTCCATACAGAAAATATTACGTGATTAATAAATTTGCATTAAATGATGTAATTTTTTATCAAACTTTGCACGGACATATCTACTCCACTACTGATTACTATTAATGTACTAATATACCATCTTAATCTTTGTGAAGCAGTGAAATGATTTTACATAAATTGGAACATTAGAATAGTTATTACTAGAATTTGAATGACATTGAACGCAATAGCTAATGTTGGGGAGACTTGACCAAGATTTTATGGGGAGACTTGACAAAGTGGCAATTAGCTGAAGAAAGATACAAAATTCCTGATATTTATTATGCTTTGGTATCTACTGTTAATGTTAATCACACCATAAAAAATCCCATCTCAAACATAAGTCTTTATATTTTAGTATTAGTAAACAAAGTTAGCAATAGTAGCACTGATTTCGTGATGTGTGAACATGCAATGCAAGCAGTACAGTTAATACTTAAAAAGAATTGCATTTAAAAAATCGAAATTTGTCAAATGCAACCCTTTTATATTTTTTACTGCTATCTAAAGATCTCGACAATATGGAAAAAAATAATTACAGTATGTTTTATGTCATTAATTTTGGTTATGATTTTTCTTAATTCTCTTGGTCATGTCTCTCCACGCCTTGGTAAAGTCTTGACCAAAAAAAAAACGATCTCAGAAAAACTTTTGAAACTTTTCAAAAATTAAATTAAAAATTCTGCAACAAATCATGAAGACGCACAATAACTTTGCCCATTATATCTAAATGGGTTTTGAGGAATTGAAGGCTTTTTAGAGACTTTTGCATTTTTAGCTGAAAACCTGGTCAAGTCTCCCCATGTTCCCCTATTATCCCCATAGACATACAGGGTGTTTGGTTCATGGTTAAGAACCTCTCGAGGGATGATTGACTGTCATATTTGGAGAAAAAAATCGTTCTACACATACCATGAAATCAACCGTTACTAAGTTATTGAACTTTTTGTGTTAAAAACTTAGTTGTCTTAAAATAGCTCTAACTCAAATAATATACTTTGTATTTCAAATCTTTTAGATCCATTGGATAGGTGAGAAAATTTTCCGATAGGGATAAAGTGTCAAATAACAAGTTGTAAAGAATATTAAGGGGCACCAAATGAAGAATAGTGACGATAAATTTAGTTGATTAATAATTAGAATAATTAGAATAATTACAAAAATAACCAAAAAACGCAAATTTTGAGTTATTTTACTAGTAAAAAGTCATGTAGTACACTTAACTAAAAGATATCTGTACATACATCGAAAGTAAATTTTCTCAGCTTTCCAATGAAGCCCTGATCATAGCGATATAAAGCATATTTTTTAGATTAGAGTCTTTTAAAAACTTGCAAGTCAATTACAGGAAAAGTTTTGAAGTCAAATAACAAAGAAACGAGAAGAGATAGGAATATTATGTTGAAGAACAAATTATGAATCGTCCTCAAACCCAACTTTTGGATAATAGATATTGCTATAATCATAATTCATTATTTTGAGAAAATTACCAAAAACCTCATCAAATATGCTAACTTTTAACTACTTTACAACTAAAAGATAATTAAAACTAATTATCTGAAAGATATGAGGACATTATTCAATAGAAAATTTTCTCTCCTTTCCAATGGCACTAAAAGATTTAAAATACGAGGTATACTTTTTTTTGCTCCAAATATGACAGTAAATCAACCCTCGATAGATTCTTACTCATGAACCAAACACCCTGTATATGAAATTCCGTACGGATCGGTTATATGATTTCGGAAATATAGACTGAACCGTCCGCTCACATATGAAATTCCCATATAGGCCGGAAAAAAATTTCTTTTTAACCCATTCATGCCCTTGTTGTTTGTGGATAACAACGTTTTTAAACAGTTATAACTTTCGATTGAGGCAAGATTTGCTCGCAGAAACAAGTAAGGCTAATAAATGTGACTATTGCATTAACAGTTACAAAGATCAGCCTTAGAACTGAAGTTATTGCAATTAGTCTGATTGGATTCCGATCGAGCAGTGCTGCCAGGAACAGTTTACGTTGACAACGGAAAATGAATTTTTCATATATCTTCGTTATTGTGCAATATTTATCAAAACTGATAAAACTTATCAATTTAGACTGTCTTTGGCCGCGTTTTCCATGCAATTGAACTATTGTAAATATTCTTGGAGAACGGTATTGAGCATAGGATGGTAAAAATTGAGTAGCTTCTAGCACTGCAAGGGAAGCACCTATCTTTATGAAAAAAGTCTTTTCGTGTATCTTGCTCTCACCGTTTTCAAAGAAAACTAGTTTTGAAACCCTACAAGCACTAGAAAAAAGTTGGACATGAAAGGGTTACGGAAGGGGCATGAAATTTTGGAAATCGAATTGGTATTTTTAATGTCAAACATCGGTGAAAATTTATGTAATCTCTAAGAAATTTTTTTTTAGCAAAAATCGACATTTTCGGGCTTTGGGAAGATTTTTCCCATTTTCTATTAAATTTAATTTAGCTGTACTACCCATGATCGCATATTTGTCCCGTTTTTTATGGGATTTCCTATACTTATAGAACGGATTTGCGATCATAGGCAGTACAGCTACTTCGAAAACTAGGTCTCAAACCGCCAATTACTGGTTCTAATGGTTCAAGTTTTCGATTTGATATTTTTCCTATTACAACATGTTAGAAATCGAACATTGATTTCTTTTCTTGTATATAGTTGCCATGTCATGTATAATAAAAATGTAATTTGTACATTAGGAAGTTTATAATGAACATAACCAACCATGAAATCCTAGTATTCGTGATTTAGAAAGGCACAATTGCACCGCTAGGTGGATTAAAAAAGGTTTTTTATTTTGATTATAGGGTCTTTAACCTTAGGATCATTCGCCTCTTTTTCAGGTTAGAAAAGTATCTTTGGAAAATTTTGGGGTTGGGAATCCAACCCAGGTGAGGTTCGTACAAGGCAATGAATTTTTCAACTACGCTATATCAACCCCTATTTTCTCTATGCAAAATTCCTTAAACCTCCAAATCTGAAGTTTTTCTTCAGGGATATTGTAATATATATTGCTTACTCGTTTGATTGTCTTGTCTTACATGGGTCTTGTCTTACATGGGAGACTCCGCTAAGGGCTCCAAATGACCACGGTACCTACTATGTATTTTCCTAACAACATTCAAGTGCTTTACGTAGAAGATGACAGAATGATTTCTCTAAAATTACAAAAACCGTTACAACAACGCGATTTTTTCGATATCTGTAGAAGTCTTCTAACTTAAAATGTACATATTTAGTTTCACTCGCCTAAACCTATCAGCCTTTGAAACTCAAATGGCGTTGTCGTAGTTGCACTTCACCAGTTTAGCAACAATGTCAGAACTAAAACGCTACATATAAGAGAGCATCATCCAAATGACGTCCTTGGTTGGACGGTGAGCCGAATATGTAACCAGTAAAACAATGGATTTGGACTTCGAGCACCCATTTCAAACAAGCACAAAATCACGTCCTAGATAAGCAGAACTTTCTTCACAAGGTTGATTTTTTTTTAGTTATTCAGATTATTCCTGCTTTTATGTAACACATGTTCAACCAACTATCAGAACAATTTCGCTAAAAGGCACCTGTCGAGCTTACACAACGAAGTCGCTCGACTGAAAGAGCATGTGATGAAGCGAAAACTGTGTCTTCCACCCACAACTTGTAGTTCACATTTTGTCGTGAGCATCATTAGTTTGAAGATAAACTTATCCCACAGGAGGGGGGAGGAAGTACTTCCGATTGATCCACTAAGAATTCCGTTCCGTTTAGGATGTTCTGTACATTTCTTCGACTGACACTTTGATTTGGAAAGAGTATTGTATGAAACCAATGCTTTGAACAAAGATGACAGACGTTGCTCTAATCATAGGTTTTATATGGATAGGATTATAATAGAAACTGGGCGAAAATAGGTTCACAACCCTTCCTCGTCCTTAAAACTTTTACAATTTTTAACAAATATTAATCCGAAAGATGTGCAAGACTGAAAGGAGACGTTTTCGTCGTCAGAGGTACAACTGTGCAATCATTACCACGTTTTAATAAGCGCACACTAAAATTAGAAAATATTTGCCTGTCTGAAGGATGCGGATCGACCAAATAGAAACAATGCCATTTTAGATCACTGTTCCGATTTAAAGTTCCTTGTTTTACCTCTGGGAAGGTGTATCGGAAACGTTCGAACTGATTTCGTTAGGCACGATCCCATTAGTCAAGCCAATCAATATTTCTTCTAATTTCGACCTACATCAAATCAACTAATTGCGAGTCTCTTAACGTGACAGAATAATTCACGCAGTAACAGGTTATTATTTCCATATTAATTTTATAAAAGGCCTAGCTAGACCTTGCAAAAAAAATGTTCTGCTTATTTCTCTTTAAATGCTATATTTTCGATTCAGAAAAACATTTGCAACTGCTACTTCAAAGGGTAACGATGGGGATTAACGAGAATTTTACGCAAAATTCCCCTCTGCAGCAGAATAATGAACGAAATAAGTTTGTTTACAACAATCCCTTGAGACCTTTGAAGAATTATATGTTGATTTATCATGCAACATGTTTTTAAATTTTATTCATTAGCGTAATTAAACACAAACTACCTACAGATTATCCTTTGGATGACATAATAGCGACTAGTAAAGATATTGGAATGTAATTCATGGAGAAGTATGCACCAATTTGACATATTTCTCATCTATATGTGCGAGCAGCAGGGGACACTTTCGATATTCTTTCTCGCGCAGTAGCCAGATTGTGAAAATTAATTGACTGCTCCTACTAGCAACTACCTACTCCCGGTCCACAGTGGCACGACGAGTGACAAAACCCCAAAAATCAATGTCTTGTAATTCTTTCGAAAATATTTATTTTATTTTTCTCTTGGTTCGAACAAAAGTTTCTCAAAATTTTACGATAATCGAATGAAAAATTAATTTTTCACATGTCGTTGAAGCAAGTGATGTCGGTAATTTCTAATAAATTCGTTTCCATATAATTGTTTGCACCTTCGAACTTCAAATGACGATATCTCAATAGTTACACGGCCGATTTGAGTAGATAGAGTTTTTTTGGAAAGAAGAAAAATATACTATACTATAGATATAAGTTTTTTTGTACAGAAATGATTTACCTTTGTTCTGTATTAAGAAAAAGCAATTGAAAAATTCAATGTCGTTTCAGTAATTTATCTTTATACCTCTTCCAATTTTTGAGATGGTCTCCCATGGGTCACATATCATGAATCTGACTCCAAATTTAGTGTAGTTTCAAGATATATAGGCCTCCTTCTTGCGCATTTTTGCGCCGAACTTGTTATATCTATGTTTTTGAAAATACCCATATGGAGACGCCCTGTAGCTCATGAATCTTCTTACAAATTGGTTGCCTATTCGACATCATATTACTGAAAAATTAGCAATATTTACTAGTTTTGGCAACCATTTCTCCTATCCGGTGTTATTGACTACTATTATTAACGTGTTTATTAACCCTTTAACGACCAACGCCTTCACATGGGTTTACATAAAAGTAGTCGAAAAAAGGCTTATGGAATTTTAAAACTGATATTCGAAATAGATTCAGCGACCCAAAATTAGTTAAAAACCTTATTTTAGCCACATGAACTAATTTTTATAATTTTGTCACAACTTTGTATGGGGAGCTGCCACTGTGCCGTCTGTTGATAATCAATTCACTTTCTGGTCTGTGTGGAGCAGACGCAACAAAAAATCACCACGGGAGGGCAATTCAATTTCATAGCCGTGCTTCGTTGCAATGTGGCTAATACAATTGATTATCAATTTCTATTGGTGCAGAATAGTGTTGCCTGGTGTTGCGATTTATGATTCAAAACTAGGTATTCAGCCAACAAAATTTGTTTTATCATGTAATGTAATCGGCTTAGGTACTCGTTTAATCCTATAGTGGTCGGAAAACAGCTCTCATTTTTGCTACGCTGACCTGATAAAAAACAATGATAAAACGTTGGATCTTTTCATCGTATGCTTCCCGGTGTCAACCGCTGGCAGAAAGAATCCATATCGGCCGTAATTCGATTGATTGACGTT
The DNA here is from genome assembly GCF_030247195.1 of Topomyia yanbarensis. NCBI lineage: Eukaryota > Metazoa > Arthropoda > Insecta > Diptera > Culicidae > Topomyia > Topomyia yanbarensis. The sequence goes on from NC_080671.1 coordinate 412,111,116, forward strand.
TATGTCGTTACCAGAGATACAAACATCCTTCTCGCCCACACACGCTCGAAACAGAAGAGCAAATGATTCATGCGGTACGGCACAAAGATGAACTAGGGTAGCTCGAAATTCTGATGATTAAATTGAGTATTCTTCAAAACGCTATCTAATGCCACCACCTGTAAGTATGATGCAAGACCCGTGTACCGCCGAAATTAACCATTAACCCACCCACCCTAGCGCAAATCCTACACCGTCGTTATTTACTCTCCCTGGTGATTATTTTTAGCGCTGCTGGCCAATAATGGCCATGGTATCGGAAAGGATGAGCAAAAATCAAAGATTCCAAGATCGCTTGCTGATATAGGCAAATATTTGTTTTTGTTCTACAGAAGGCATGCTCGTGTACCAGTTGCACACCACAATGCCAGGAGAGTTTTCGCAAATATAAACAAGCAACGAAACGGTATCGTGTATGATGGGCGTTTAAAGCAGCATTTTTTTTTTTGGGTTTGGTTAATATACGAAGCGAACAGAGCGCCCCAGACGAGGGAGAGTGCACATTATTCACAACTATAACCTTCAAATCTGGAGGCCAGAGGAACGAAGATATGAATCCAGCTGGAAACAAGGAAGCAACAATACATAAGTGTAGCAGATAATAACTCAATCAAGCAACTATGGCATTTCGTGAATCAAATGATTTAGCAGAAGGATCTGTACATAGGAGGGGTTTCAAATCCAAATGACCTCTACTTTTTTCGCTACAGATGAACGTTCATGGTAGGATGGGTTGATCGATTGTGCTGGAGAAGCTAGAAATAATATTATTTCCGGAAGGCAGCTACGAATCAAAAAATTGCAATTTGTTCCAGTATAATGCGGGTATACGAAAAAAATAATGACGTCATTGACATTGCGAATTTTCACATATACCAAGCCCGCTTAATATATACTTCAAACGAACAATAATACAATAATACAGCTTTGACAAACAAGCTTGTGGAGATTCCGGGCAACCCCAATGAACATCACACAGGACAAAGTAATGAACACGACGGTTTCACTGAGTATTAAAACAATAATGACCCTTTTATTACAAGTCGTTAAACTCCATACACGTGAACTTTTTCTCGTATTTGCTTACTACTGTCGTGTGACCGCCACACTAATATTCCCATAAGTTGCGTCAGGAACCGTTCGGAGCAATGGTCACTTCAGTAATTATCCCACCTACAAGCGACATATTAGCTAAACGCTGCTTCACTTAGCATCCATACAATTTATTTATTATGTAACAGCATATAGGGTAATAAGCCTATTTACGCCATGTTTCTATTATCACCCTACCAATTTGAAGCCGGTGGTTGAGTGGTAAGCGTGACCACCACTCATTCCAGTTGGCCTGGGTTCAATTCCAGCCGAGGTCGTTGAGATTTTTCTGAGGTGAAAAAATCTGTGGTCACGTCTTCCTTCGGAAGGGAAGTAAAAGCCGTTGGTCCCCCCGGTCCATGAGTTGATGGATCGATATCTCGTCCAGATAGTGGAGTCACCTCTCTCTGGCGTCGGTAAAGAAGAAGTAGAGAATCCAACTTCTATACTTACTAACGAATATCCTCCTCTCGTGATGATACTTGTGGGGTGCACAGTAGTATATACGGCCTCTAGCAAAAGCAAGTATCGGACTAACAATTCCCCTTCCCTTTCCTTCCGCGATCTAAGTTCGGACCTGGCCGCCACCGGTATTGATCAATAAACACTTTAGGATTACCAGGAGTTGCAAAGTGAAAGATTTTTCGCTACTCCCAAGCATAATTATCTACTGATTCCCTGTGCAACTTCAGCTAGTCCAGATCGATAACGGGGTAGGAGCCAGGGCTGGTCGCACAAGCTCAAGCTCACCCTACCAATTTTCGGCCTGCAAAAAAAGAAGTTCTGATTAAGCTGACCAGAATTATTGAAAGCCAATGCATTATGCACTGCTCGCCCAAGCTAACATTCCGAATGTAGTGGTCGATTAAACGTTCCACTGATTTGAGAAGGAAGGAGGTCAGACTGATCGGTCTTTGCCTCCTCTTAGTGACGCGGCCACCTTTGGGAATGAAATTGACAGTTATTTACCGCCACGCTAATGGAATGTATCCTGCTGCAAGACTACAAAATATTTTTTTGTAGTAGAACTGGAATGATTCCATCCTTTCCCGGTGACTTATACCGAGCAAAACTTTCAATCGCCCATTTGATCGATTCGGTTGTCACAATTCTACAAGCAAATGCCCATGACTCAAAACTACCTGAAAAGAAATCAGAGGCAGTCGTCAGTGATGGCTCCGTACAGCCTGGAAAGTGCGTGTCAAAAAGACAGTTGAGTACTACATCTTCATCAGATGAGTATTGATCACCATCAGCAGTTCTAATTGAACTGACATGAAAGTCTTTCGATTTCGAAAGTAACTTATTTATTCTACTAGTCTCTTTGAGGCTTGAGACATTTGTGCAGAGGCTTTTCCAACCACTTCGCTCAGAGGATCGAAGGGCATTTCTGTATATTTTACGAGCCAACTTAAATCCCTCCGACCCGTCCCTACGTCTGCGATTCCAAGCTCGGTATTCCACAAAATTGTTCCTCTAAAAGCACGCATAACTCAAAGCGGACAAACCTCTTGGTATGCTGCTACTATGAGTGAGCTTGTTTTATCAACGACATCATCCAAGTCACTTGGAGATTCAATCGTCGGAAGATACCCATGAAACTTAGTCGCCAAGCCCTCTTCCCAGAGGTCCGAGTTCGTAGATTTAGGATTACGATATGTGACGATATCTAGCGAGACGTTTAAATGATCAAAGACGATGTACTTATGATCAGATAACGACGGTTCTAGCCAGTTTGCCAACTCATGCGTAATACCGTCAGAGCAGAGAGTTCCATCTAACAACTCTTCTCTGCCAGCTCGTGCAAATTCTGGGCGGTTTCCTGCATTAAGAATGTGCATGCACGAGGCATTCCACGTGGATTTGTCATGCTATTTTTGTTGAAAGCTACGATGACGGGATTACGAAGCTTTTCAACATAGAAGTTTCCTTTATGGAGATACGGTTCTTGAACCAAATCTATGGAAGCTTTTCCTTCCTGCACAAGACGGCATAGATTCATAGTTGATGTACGTTTATGCTGAAGAATAATCTAACCATACATTTCATCATCAGCATTTGTTGTACAGCAACTAGAAGATACCAAACACGTTGGCTTATAATTGCCTGCAGCGAACCCCGAAATTGGTATTAAGGACATGACCATGATTTGCGAAGAAACAAACGTCCACCGTGTCAGAGATTCGCTTAACACAACAAGGGTAAGACCCACGACACTGCGTGCGCGACTGCCATATTTTAGTCCTGCCAGCCATTCAGTGCTCGGCACGGAGATACACCTTGACTTGAGGACTACTGTTTTCAGTCGCCTCTTACGACATGGGAACAAGAACCCAGTGGATCAATTCATGGTTGAAATACTTTAACCCGCCGGATGCCACACGGCCTCTAGGCTGGGGTTTGTCCGGAGAAAGATAGTAGACTGTTATCAACCTCCTAGTGGACCACAGCTGGCGTTCCGTATCACTACAGTTCCCGGTCATGTCGCCATGGAAGGTGTTGTCCAGTGGATATGAGCTTCATTTTTAATTGGTCCTACTGAATGTATGGACCTAAGTTGCTAGGACTGAGGATAATGATTTCCGGACGTGACCGTTTCAAGATCGCATGAACACGGACGCTTGTAGGTTCGCATTTGAGGCCGCGTTTTGAAACTTAGTAAGTGCTAAAACGTTCAACTTATAAAAAACTACTATATGTCAGTGATTCGCTCAATACAGAATAGATAAAGGCTATGATGCAAAATCTTAAGGTCCCTTCAGGTTAAGCCTTCGGTACGGAGCTATACCTAGTAACTCGTAGCACGTTTTTAGTCGCCTCTTACGACATGGGAGCAGATTCCCAATGGTGCTACTTTTGGCTGAAATAATGCAAAAAGTTTTCAGCCCACCAAACACCACACGGCCTAGTTTGTTTTCGCCGAAAAGATTCCCCGGAAACTGATGACCTGGCAAGGAATATGCAACTGTCAGCTCAAAACCAAACTTTTAAATGACAATAAAATGATCGACAATTTTTGGGCATGCACAGGTCCAGTAAAGGTCTGGCCAGGTTGAACAAGCTGCAATTTCAGTGGAGAGGTACTATAATGACACCGTTATAATAAAGGGGACTCGCCCACAAGGATAACAATGCACCAAACTACCCAAAATTCCATCCAATCAAAAAGACTAGAAAAACGGCTTAGAACACTGCACAAAGGGCAAGTTGTTGAAAAAAATTGCCGCGAATGATTCTATTTTTGTCTACGTGCCATCCTGCGATGTTGAGGTCGACGGCGTGGTCAAGGGTGGTATTTTCACATGCGGAAATTTGCTGAAGTTTGGATTTGGTTATTATAATGAGTAAAAACACTGCTCTGTACAGCATGAATTATAGATATGACACAATATTGGGATGAAGTGAGATTCTGTAAAATGGGATTTATCATATTAATTATCAAGTACAACAATTTTTTTGAGTAATATTACCTCAATACAGCTGCTATGCAGCATTACCTAGAGCCAAAAATCAATTTTTTTCGGTTATATGACGCAATAACAAGCGTCATATACGTGCAGATTTTCCGCAAAACAATGCACTTCTACATAAAAACATGAACATTTCAATAAAATCGACACAAACAGTCCAACCAGCAAATCATAACTGTAATATGACAATTTCATAAAAATCGAAAAAGATTTGTTGCTTGCTAGAAACAAGAAAAAGCCCGAGAAAAACGCTCTTAATTTGCAGTGCGCTCGAGGTTTAAAAATTTGGACAAAACAATAAGACCACCGTCTCAAAACGCAAAATTAGACGTTACGTTCTTTCGTTGGATATGGAGTTAGTTTTATACAAATCAATTCATTTGTTATTACATGTTTATAAGTCACATAAAAATAGAACATCAATATGCTTGTTTGTTTCGTTGCATTTCAGGGTCAATTTTTTTCACTGAAGGGTGTTAAGATCAAAAATTGGACAAACAAGAATGTGTGTAAATCCGTCAAACTTTTTTGTTAAGAAATCAATTTTCTTTCGTAAGTTTAATTCATATAGAAAAATGAAAAAAATATTTACTTTAGCTTCCTTTTTAACAACTTCGAATTACCGGGCCGTTCGTTTGACTCCTTCCATAAAGTTTTGCACAGGCTCCTTGATATATTTTCTCGCCACAACAATGCTACAGAACTACGCTACGAAGCGCAATAAAATAAGCATAGCGGTGCTTGGATATTGGAGATGATTATGGCAATTCTGGGAAGTCCATGAGACCTTACAATATATACACATTTGAATTTATCTAAACAAAATTAAGAATCAACCCATACATGTTCATTTTACCCAAGAGTAACAAGCGCTATATTTCACTTGTTGACAAGAAAGTGATAATTGGTGCATGATAATGCAGTTAACTTCCATTTCAGAACTAATTTGCACTTAATATTGACGAATAAAGCTGTTGTTTGATACTGGTTATATGGCTTATAAAACAACGTTGAAAGTTTTTTTTTCATCAACTCGGAATTCGAGTCTGGCTTCATTTTCCTAGCCTACGCTCGGTTATCGACTTCGCTAATAATGCAAAAACCTGCTTTGGAATCAAACCAGTTCGAAGCAAAATACAAGCAAACAACCGAACGTAACAAAGAAAGAACGAGAATCACCCGTTCGCGGCGACCAGAATCATACTCTGTTTTGCAAGCATCGTTATTACCTGCCCGGGGGCTTTGCGTTCCCTGCCCCCAAAAACGACAGGTTGCCTATCGGCCACTTTTCATCTCACATCTCTCCCCTAATCAAATTATCGTTCCTCTTTAACACGGAGAGCAAACTTTGTTTTTTTTTTCCAGTAGTAAACATCTGAACTACTCACACTTCCAGGATCCGATCGCCCTTCTTGATACCGGCCAGCTCGGCAGCTCCTTTGTCCAGGACGGCGCTGACATGCTGCAACGGGGCGTACAGTTCACCGTTGATCGATCGCAGCTGACCGCCTTCGCTGACCTGACCGCGGACGTTGAATCCGAACCCGGTTTCGGTTTTGTGGATTGTGACCACCCGAGGTCCGATGGCATTTAATTCCTTCACTCCGTTACGTGCTCCGGTGGTAGCCATCGCACTATTGCCACTTCTTACCGAACCAACACTGACACTAATGGCACTCACTCGTTCGGAAAAAGGCCCTTTTTCGGAACCGATTTGCGCTGCACCAGCTACCAGCTGGATGACTTCTTCCGGAGCTTCCCCACCAACGTTTGCACCTTTATTCCCAAGTCAGGAACTGGAATCCACTTTGCACTAGAATGGGGAGCTCGAAATAAAAAAAACTTTTTCCACTCTCCACCGTTATTGATTGGTGAGCTTTTTTCCTTTCTCCTCTCACCTTTTCTGGGTTCGTTCCGACATCGAGCACAACCCGTAAAAATGCTGCAAACTGCTAGGCAGCGGGGACGAAAAACTTGAGACAAATTCACACATACATTACTCCACGAGTACACATAAAACTACAGATTTCCAGAATAGCAATGAATCTGTAAGCAGCCTTAATATTTGATCTACATCGCGGCGAACCCGCAATCACTTTAGCGAGGTTGGCCTTCGACAAGTTGCAAAATGCACTATTCAGTGGAATGCACCAAAGGAACCGGATTGCTCCGTTCCTATCTAGATTGCTTTTTCACTTTACACTTTATGCTGCCAGCGGTAGTCGTGCACGAACTGGCGACAATCGACAACAATTTTATTGAAGAAACAAAACGACTACTGATTCCATCGAACGTAGATGACAGATTGTTTGGTGAAATTTAGACCATTTTTTTCTTATGTGGTTTTCGTTTGAAGCTAAACTGAGTCAGTTCCTAACCCCAACTGCTGTCAAAATGTATGAACTGACAGCAGTTGGGGTTAGAACCTGACTCAGTTTCAGGTTCAAGCGAAATCGCCATTAGACGAGTGTCTGCGCAATGAACTCGTCTAAACCGGTGACAGCTGTCAGATTCAAAAGCAAGGCGGGGGTGATCCCTCGGTGCAGAGAAACTACACTGAGAAACAAAAATCTTGAGCGTTTTTTTTTTCTTAAAGACATCTGCAATGAGTTACTCTCTTTTTGTCTGCTTATTTTGTTTTCATCACGAAATAATTCAGCGCCTTTTCTTTTTCAGCGGGAATAAAAAGGTCAATATATCCCAGTAAACCAAAAGGCAGCTAGGCGGGTTAAACTAGATCTAAACGCCACCGAAAAACTACCTAAAATTCAGTACTTTTGACTCAATCTCGTGGTATCGTGCAGGAAGGTAAAATTAGGTAAACCACAGATAACAGACGTTTAGGCTCGATTTGAATCGTGTGTAAATACCCGCTACTGAAATTCCGAATAAATTAGACGTCTGAAACATGGTTGGCAAACGTTTGCAGATGGCGCAGTGATCGATACAATGCAGTTAGAGTGCAGCTGTCAAACACGTGTAGCAAACAGTTGCGCAGATGGCAATAGTGAAACACGGATTTCCAACGTTTATTAATTTGAAAGTTTACACAGGTTTTTGAAAAAGTTTTGTTCTAGCCTAAACGTCTGTTATCTGTGGGTAAACCATGTTGAAGGCAAAAATAACCTTGAGTTTAATGTACTTAAATTTAAGTTGAATTTACCTAATTTTGAGTATACTCCAAACAACTCAAAAGTACCTTACTGCACAGAAGACCTCGACTGAGTCGAATCTCCCGTTTTGTTTTTGACAACAGTGCGAAAGCGACGCACAGCTCAAAAATATCTAAATTTAAGTTAAAAGAACTTATTATGTAGGTTATTTTATAATTGCGTGTAGCATGCTTGCGATCGTTTGGCTATTGACACTTAGTTCTATAGGGTCCGCTTAAAAGTAGAGCGGAAATATACAGCCAGGAAGAGCTGCCATTTAACAGATTTATCTGTATCATACAGATTTCTAAGCACAGATACAGGCTTGATACAGGTTACAGATTTAATACAGATTATCATTACACAATACAGGTGAATTCAAATTTTAGCAAATTACAATTGATAGCGTTTTTGGCAGACCTTTATACACATTGCAAAAATACGCCCACTTAGCATCCACAGCGCCACCTGAACTTGACTAGTTAATGCAACAATAACTCTGATTGTGGATTGGCATTTTGCTGCAAAGCTCATTTACCCGCTACGACATCTACAGATTAATAAATTTTGTACAGACACTTTATATAACAGACTAGCGGAGAGAAAAACAGTAAAACTAGCAACCATGAATGTAAACTGGCATCACGGATCTCCCATAACGCAGTCAAAAAAGACAAGTTGCTGGCTAACGGGGGGCTATTCGCCAATTCGGATGCGCTAATTGCCCTTCAATTTGCCAGCAAATTGCTGGAAATTAGGGGGCTATTTCAAATGCAACATTTGGGCGATTTGCCGCCGTCATTTTTTAGCCGCTCTACCCGCCCTTAAATCGCTCCCAAATTGGGTCATTAAGCTATATATAGTTTTCCGTTCCATTCGATAAATTTTAGGTCCAATATACATAATATAACATGATTTCAAAAAAAATTTCGTTGTAATACGTAAAAACGATTTTTTTGTTTTTTAAAATAAATCTAATGTAAACTTGGCAACCATACATAGGAAAACAGCGGTTGTTTACATCTGGCCTATCAGGACAACACCCAAAATAAAAAAAAAACTATATGCAATGTATTGACTAATCTATGTGGAGTGGTGTTAGTGCGAGATTGAGGTTAAATCGGGTAGTTTTTTTGCCAAATGAGGTTAAATCAGATGGCGAATTGAAAACATAGCGTTATATGTATGTTGTCTATACACATTGCAACTGTGTTGGTGTCCTAGACGTCAAATAAGTCAATGGTGTTTATGTCAAATAAAAATAACCCTGTGGAAAAACCGAGAAAACATGCCTTATTTTTTCTGACAGGGCATCATTTGTCGTGAAATTCGATATGTCAAACCCTTCCTATAGTGTCAAATCCAGACTGTCAACATATTTCTTTATTTTAAATTTTAATATTATTTTCACGTTTCCTGAGTTGGAAAAAAATATTGTTGCAATCACGAAAATCAGCTTTATCGATGTAAGTAATAAAAAACGACTTTTTTTTCTCATTTAATGACCCAATTGCCCAGGGAACGCGCCATTTAATCGCCCTTAATTACCTAATATGAAAATTACAAGTATCACTTATTTTCGGATTCATTATCTACTCACATAAACTTATCACTACACTAGGTAATCACCACCAAACTATAGGAAGAATCAATGGTAAAATTGGCATTGCACACTAAAACCACAGATAACAGACGTTTAGGCTCGATTTGAATCGTGTGTAAATACCCGCTACTGAAATTACGAATAAATTAGACGTCTGAAACATGGTTGGCAAACGTTTGCAGATGGCGCAGTGATCGATACAATGCAGTTAGAGTGCAGCTGTCAAACACGTGTAGCAAACAGTTGCGCAGATGGCAATAGTGAAACACGGATTTCCAACGTTTATTAATTTGGAAGTTTACACAGGTTTTTGAAAAAGTTTTGTTTTAGCCTAAACGTCTGTTATCTGTGCTAAAACTTACCACAATCTGACTTTTATTAAGAGTTTATGTCAGATATCTTGTTCCACTATATTTACACACGTTTCCACAATTTTCCACATTCGTTGGCTAAATGAAGTGCACTAGACAAACAAAATACAAGCGAGAACACACCATTCGTTTAAAAAACAATTTTAAGCTTGTGTTTTTCGTAAATATGCATCAATCATCATCGAATAATGGTTTCAGAGGGGAAGAAAAACGATTTGGAAGTTAATGATAATAGTTTTAGTAGATACACTTAAGTTAAACATAAAACATCTTCGAAAATGTGTATTCTGTTCTTCTAGGTTAGGGTTCACAACCGCCCGATTTAAGAATATTTAAACAACCCATCAATGCATAACAAACATAAGTTCACTTTTGGCAAGAATTAGCTCTCATTTCGAGTATACACAACTTTGTACGAAGTGGTTTTATACCGATTAAGAAAGAAAAAAAAAAAGATATGCTACAATATCCCTCTTTTGCATAATAAATCTATTGCCATCATGAAGGAAATTAGTTTTTTTCCACTTCACTTGCAGTTTTTTATACAAATATGAGCAATTTTCTTAACAAATGCAAAAATTGAGTAAACTTTTGAAAATTTTCTACTGATTCGACAGTTTATTCGAAAAACATCCACCTCAAGCATGTAGCGCCCCTATATATATTTTCTGCGTAAAGATGCCATAAGACAATTCTTCGTACACTGAAAATAATCGACACGATAAAACCATATGCAATTAAATATCACTTTTATGTGCGTTCTCATGTTAAAAAGTAAAAGAAATGATTTCCTTTTGAATTTCACAAGAAAATCCATTAAAAGGCATTTCATGTGGTGTTTCAAATTAAATTCAAACAAATTACACGTGAAAACGACATATTTATCCATTGAATGTTCATTGCCTTGCTATTGAGTCGTAAAGTATGAACTTTCCACATGACTTTCGCATGAAAAACATGTAGTGCATTTCTACGAGTAAAACAATTGATTTCACCGATTCTTCTGTCAATGAAATCGATAAGTAAAACAAAGTGATATTCACGTGTAATTCATTTGGAAAATTTACCCGAATAGAATTTTACAATAGCATTTTCCCTACAAACAATCATAAAACAATAAATATTATAGTTATTACTGTTTCAACTATGTTCGACGCAGAGTTCTCGCAGTAGATTTACAATAAAATTTCAAGTAACAATTAATTTTTCTGTTCTGCAAAAAACTGATACAGTAAATTCACACTAAATTTTACTGTTCTCGAGAGAAAAATGTGTGGAGAAATATCGATTTTTTTAATGTTAAGATACATAACCACCCTCCTTTTTTACTGTAAAAGTTACTTTTACATTGAAATTTACTGTATAAACGTTAAAGTTTATTGTTTTTGTATTGTAGCATAAAACTAGAATTAACTGTAAATTATTGTAAAATTACTGTACTGTCACAGTGAAAATCATGGTTTTGTTATTGTACATTTCTATTCGGGTTGTCAATGGTATTTATTATGATGTTGATGTGTATTTCACACCATGTTTGCATGAATTTCATTTGAAAACCATATTCCCCACACTCGAATTCAAGTGGTCACCGTGTGCATTTCATGTGTTTGTGAAATAATTCAATAGATTTCCACATGAAGATAACGTGTTATGTTTTTTCAGTGCAGAAATGCCATCAATTAACGAATTCAGAGCAACCGCGCTGTTGAGATATTTTGTGTTGTTCTTCAGTGTTTATATATTTTACCCGGCCCCCTGCTGGGCAGCCATTTTGTCCTAGCCAACATCTGCCTTTGTTAAAATCAAAACAACCCAATGCTATTGCACAGGCGACATGGGCCTAGATGTGGCTAAGCCCACATATATTGACTACTGTCAAAGTCTGTATATCTCCATAGAGGGTGACAGGAGTGACACTCCCCTGATTTTACCTTATCGTAAATACGCGCCAGAATCAAAAAGATTTTGCATTCTAGAAGTGCGAACCCGCATAAATGTGTACAATATGCCAACCATTTTATCTAATGTTAAAAATCATTTCCGAAATGGTCCGTCCAACGATAGAATAACCATAGCCTGGTGTAATATCGAACATAACTATTATCGCTTGACATACAAACAACGAGTTGTTAAGAACGGTCACCAGACCAAAATGTGCTATCCATATACATTTTCACAACATACCATTCAAGAACCATACATTTTATGGTGACATGCATATTTTAGCGATGCATAAAATATTACGTTTCTCTTCACATTTTATTTCTATCGATTGGTGAAGTTTTATTTTGTAACACGCCATCATCTGAAGAAAGCTTCGTTGACACGGAGTGGACTTTATCCAATTGAGCTATCACCGTAACATTGAGATGAGGATTTTTGACCATGTTAACCTACAGATTTTTGTAGCAGCGTAAACAGATATACGAGTAACAAAGACCACCAGAGCAATATTAACCTCTGGCACAAAAGTACAATGTAGTATTCAAATCTCCAATATAAGATACACGGAAGCTATTGGAGATGGTAACTAAAATGAGTATGGTAGTATAATAGTTGAATTATGATGGTGGAATATATCAGTAGTATTCCCAATATAATGAGCATTATATGAATACTTTGGAAATGGTTCCGAAGATTTGTGGAATGGTATTTATTTATACAGGAATATTTATTGCACATATCCAATTGCTACGTGGATGTATTCGCGCGGGGCTTATATATGAAGACGGCCTCAGAATGTGCGTGTATGAACAACCATTCTTGAAATGGGTCGTTGGATGTACAGTAGAGCTATCGCCTTTCATCTCCAGGGCTAAACATGTGTACTAGGGTGGGGCATTGTTATATGGAAAAACGTAATCATAGTCACATCAACCGAGCACAGCACTTTTTTGGTTCCTTTTGGGGTCCCAAACAACTGTGCAAAATTTGGGGTCGATTGGTATTGACCCGGCGTAGCGCATTGCGTTTGAAATTTGTATAGAGATTAGTATGGGAAAACCTACATTTTTGCATTTTTAATTTTACAGACTACAATTCTTCCTTCAGTATGCAAACAAATAGATAGAAGTGTAGTCCAGGATATGCTGAACAACTTTGCCGAAGGATGTATGGTGTTAGAATATCTCTAAGCCAAGTTATAGCTGTTCAAAGTTCGATACATCGAATTAAATGTCAAAAATCATTTTTATTGCCAACGCTGCCGGTGTACCATGGTATTTTATATAGCATTCCAAAATAACATTATATATTTTAGTTTTACCACATTGGTATGTTTGGATGAATTATTCAAAAGCCTTAGCTCAATTTCATGAGCGTGGGTAGTGGATCAATAGGGCGTAGTGAGGGGGGATGGGGGGACTTTAATATGTAGAAATTCGAACTGAAATGTTGTCGAGGTGGAATGTTCAAATGAATTATTTCAAAACAATTACACAATGTCCTACGCATAATAGTAACGATGAAATAAAACATACTGTATCCCTTTACCTTGACTTTTATCAATAGAAGTTACGTTACAGACTGAATCAACTGATGTCGAGTTGATATGTCAAAGAATTGCATTGATTATATTTCAGTTTAATAGGCACTATGATTTGATGAGAGGCTCATTTCGACGCTGTTCGATCACCTGAAGCAAAAATTGTTGTAGGGATCTGGTGGATTTCATTTTGAAATCCAGAAATTAGCTTCACGCTTCGTGATCAAACAGCATAGAAATGAGCATGCTATCAAATCATAATGCGTATTAACAGTTATGTGTCCAACAAAAAACACCTTTAACAGGCCAACGAGGGTACCCGGGTACCCACAAATTGAAATGCTCATAACTATGGCTTCCTTTAACCGATTTGGACACTTTTAGATGTTTTGGATTCAGGAACTCGTCTACTTTTTGATTCTGTATAATAGAACCGGAATAATGGATCTGGTTTTTGGTAATCCGGATTTTCCGGAGTAATGTTCCAGTACTAGGATATGATTTGTAAATTTTAATAATGTCCTAGCAATATGAGTATCAAAACTCTTCAAATTGTCTCGGAGGTCTGTTTTTTATTGTTACGGGGCAATTTGAAAAATGGAATTGGAATGGAATGGCCACTCACGGCCCACAGGAACCTGCTCCGGATTGTCCGTTCCGGGGTCAAATCACCAAATGGTTCCAAAACTACGAGATGCAGCCTACTGATGCAATTCCAAGAATTTTGATGCCCATATTGCTAGTATTCCATTGAAGTTCGCAAATAGTACCCCCGCACTGGAACCTGCTTCCGGAAACCCGGATTCCCGGGAACCGAATGGAGTAACCCGATTCATTTTTACCAAGTCCAAAAGTGGATGAGTTCTTGAATCCAAAACGGGCAAAAGTATCGAAATCGGTTGGATATTACCTTAGTTATGAGCATTTTAGTTTTGTGGGTACCCGGGTACCCACGTCGGCCTGTTACGTAGTAAAAAAAAATCAGGAGCCCCTCCTTACTCCCACCCTTACTATATTAACAATATTATTAACCCAAAAGCTTGACTTAGTGAAGTTCCAAGATGTCACAAAATTTCAATTTCCAGCTATGGATAAAACATAGGAATTTAATTAATTGAAACTTAAAAAGGTACCCAGGTACCGCGTCGGACACACAACGGTTAAACCGAAATATAATCCTCTGACATATCATCGCGACGTCAGTTAATTCAGTCTATAACGTAACTTCTATTGATAAAAGTCAAGGCAAAGGGATACAGTATGTTTTATTTCATTGTTACTATTATGCGTAGGACATTGTGTGATTGTTTTGAAATAATTCATCTGAACATTCCAACTCGACAACATTTCAGTTCGAATTTATACATATTAAAATCCCCCCCCCATCTCCACTCTCTACGCCCTATTGCTCAACTACCTACGCGCATGAAATTGAGCTAAGGCTTTTGAATAATTCATCCAAACATACCATGTGGTATGTGGTAAAACTAAAATATATAATGTTATTTTGGAATGCTATATGAAATACCATGGTACACCGGCAGTGTTGGCAATAAAAATTATTTTTGGCATTTAATTTGATGTATCGAACTTTGAACAGCTATAACTTGGCTTAGAGATAACACCATACATCCTTCGGCAAAGTTGTTCAGCATATCCTGGACTACACTTCTATCTATTTGTTTGCATACTAAAGAAAGAATTGTAGTCTGTAAAATTAAAAATGCAAAAATGTAGGTTTTCCCATACTAATCTCCATACAAATTTCAAACGCAATGCGCTACGCCGGGTCAACACCAATCGACCCCAAATTTTGCACAGTTGTTTGGGACCCCAAAAGGAACCAAAAAAGTGCTGTGCTGAAAAAACGATCATTTTGCCCCACCCTAATGTGTACATCTATGGATAATACAACGTTTATCAATAAATAGATGCAGACAAGTTTCTTCTCTAAAAGCACTAACGGTCAGTGGAAGATGGATTGTATAAACATACACGTATGTTTGGCCGGGGACTAGGATAAGGTGATGGTCTCTCGTGCCTGTTGTTCAACATTGCACTAGAAGGTGTTATTCGGAGAGCCGGGCTTAACAACCGAGGCACGATTTTTACACGATCCAGCCAATTTGTATGCTTTGCGGATGACATGGACCTTATTGGGAGAACATTTGTAACAATGACTGACCTTTACACCCGACTGAAACGAGCAGCATCAAAAGTTGGATTAGTGGTGAACGAGTCTAAAACAAAGTAGGTACATGCTGATAGGAGGGACTGAACGGGAAAGATACCGCCTAGGAAGCAGTGTTACGATCGACGGGGATGTATTCGAGGTAGTGGAGAAATTTATATACCTCGGATATCTGTGAACGGCTGATAATAATAACAGTCGAAAAATCCGAAGACGCATCATCAATGCAAGTCGGGTCTACTATGAGCTCCAAAAGAAATCGCGATCAAAAAAAAATCGCCCACGCACTAAATGTACCATGTACAGAACGCTGATTAGACCGGTGGTCATCTACGGGCAGGAAACCTGTACCATGTTCGAGGAGGACCTGCAAGTAATCGGAGTCTTCGAGCGCCGTGTGCTTAACCCTAGAACGGTTTTATGGGGTACATTTGTACCCCAGAGCTATTTGCAATCTCTGTTATTCTGTTATGGTTTATTATAACTGCAAGCAAACTTTATCATAAATCATAAAATAAATATTAAACTTCCATTAAAGCAGGTGCAACCTATTTGTTTCACTTGACCAACCTAACAGTGCCCGCTTAAAGTTTGTCTGGGGTACACATGTACCCCACAAAACCGTTTACGTTAGTGTTTTGTCATGTGTATATAATTCGGAAAATTTATAATATCTTTTTTTATAAGCAAAATATCGATACATAGTAAGCGAGAAACTTGTTTGAAATTGTATAGGCTTCAACATTGCTGAACAATAGAATCTGTTATTTGATATAATAAAGCTACTAGAGCAAAGTAACTAGAAAAGGCGCATGGATCGTTATCATACATTTTTGGTTTTGAGGACCAAAGAGACAAAACACATTCGTGAATATGATTTGTATATAATATGTATCACGCACCACTCAATTCCTCATTTTCTGTAGCCCAGGCTCTGAAGCGTACAGTGCACTGGCCTGTCCCTTCGACACCTTCCTGTTTTAACTTCGCTACTGCATCTTGCTGTATATTTACTGTTTATATTGGCGTTTGTTGTTCAAACAAGCATCGGAATAAATAAATTTTTAATCTTTTTTTTTATTTATTTACTATTTGTTCAAAAGGCAATTTAATAATCCTTACAACGCCGTATAGATTGTTAAAATCGGCTAGAAACTTCCAAAGCTATAGCAATATTAAGGAAAAAAGAGGATTTTGACGTATTTTAAAGACCTGTTCTATAAAAAATTAAATATTGCACAATAAAATGTACAAAACACGAATATTTTTAAAAAGGCTGCTTTGCTTGACTTATTTTTGAATAAAACCATCCAATTTAATTATAAATTTAATAAAAACTAGGCATATTAGAGCGGTTTTAGTTCTGGGGTACGAATGTACCCCCATAAAACCGTTTACGTATAGAAAAAGTCACGAAACCGTTGTATGGTTAAGACTATCTTTGGCAGCGTGCAGGAGAACGGTGTGGGGAGGCGAAGGATGAACCACGAGCTTGCCAGGCTCTACGGTGAACCAAGTATCCAGAAGGTGGCCAAAGCCAGATAGATGCGATGGACAGGGCACGTTGTGAGAATGCCGGACAACAACCCTGCTAAAATTGTGTTCTACTCAAATCCGGCAGGTACAAGACGACGAGGAGCACAGCGGGCAATGTGCAGCAAGATCTGGAAGGTATCGGAAGCAACAGCGAGTGGAGAGAGGCAGCCGCGAACCGAGTGTTATGGAGAAGAATTGTTGATCAGATTATATCAAATTAATTGATGTAACATCATATAAATAAATAATAACACATATGTTTGAGTAAACCGAGCAATCGGGGGGATCGAACGTTTGTGTACGAAACATTCCCAATGCAAAAGAAGGATAAATGCTCTAAAAACCCACCAAACCATTTGTCAAAATTTGCATTCATTTCG
The DNA here is from genome assembly GCF_030247195.1 of Topomyia yanbarensis. NCBI lineage: Eukaryota > Metazoa > Arthropoda > Insecta > Diptera > Culicidae > Topomyia > Topomyia yanbarensis. Next base: position 412,128,434 of record NC_080671.1, read on the forward strand.
ATTTTAATATAGATTCAAGGAAAGCTCGAGAGAAGGAATCAACACGTATATTTGAATAAAACGGGCAGACGAAAAGATCACAAGTTTGCGAGCAAGAGTTATTTGGCATACAAATTCAAAGAACTGCTCATGTTTGAAACAAGAAATCCATCAATATTTTCATTATATCAGTGGATAACAGAGCTTGCGAGGAGCCACTGCTTTTGACGGCACATCTACAGAAACTTTACATCGCATCAGTTCCTTGAATCAGGTAATGCGCAAATCTTTGGCTTCAACACAAGAAAATAAATAAAAAGATTAACTTTTCTGGGCAATGGGGTATTCTGAACAATGACTTTCTGGGGAATGATACATACTGGAGGATGCAATTCTGGGGAATGGTATACAATCGCTCTGGATGCTGCTCTTGCATTTAGAAGCAACCAGATTTGAGCAAATGTCTACAAAAAAATCAGTAATTCAGAACAGGTCAGTCATCTTTAGCGTTTAGGAAAAATAATTATCCAGTTTCACTTTCTCACATTTTTTGCTTTTATTTAGTTGCATTTTTTCCCGTTTGTAGTTTGTTCTGACAACAAATTTGACAAGTTCTCTTGACTCCCACATGGTATGGGTCCTTGCGGTAAAGCAGTATTATAACAGGGCCAACATACGCCGGTTTTCACCCGCTCAGCGTCGACCGCAGATGCCTAGTGGCACAATTGTCGTTTTATACCGCATTTATCGATGGTCTCTATTCCAATAAATAGCTAAACTATAAATCACTTATTTATGCTGTGTGTACGTGTTGTGAGATTGTGTCTACACTTACATTGATTTTGTTGGGAAACGGTAGCGGATCAAGTCCCGCGCTTATTGTTGTTCTGTTTAAAATTTATTTGAGTTTGTTTTACCTATCGGCTTCTGTGACTGAAAAGTAACGTTGCTACCGATGCACAAGGTTTTCGATTTGAAAAGTGATCTGGTTATTTCTGTTTCGGAATCAACATATTTTGTTTTTGTTAGACTTACACTTTGTTTAATATCAGTTACTTGGTTTTTGATCTGTATTATTGATAGATTTACTAAAATTATTTGTTTCTTTCATTACTTTAAATATTACTTCTTTAATTACTTTTATTTATTTGTATCGTAAAAGGATGGTAAAAGTATATATCCTCCGCACAAAAGTTTGTGACTTCCTTCGAAATGGCAAAATACATGTTTGTATCAAGATTTATTCGCTGATGAGTTGGCGCATGCTCTTGATCAATTTTTGTTGGATTACTTCACTGATTTAATTGTTGTTTTCCGTTGAATTATTGTTTTTTGCATTGTTTTCCTTTTCAAACTCTTGTTACTAGTTCATGAACCAACCCTATTATTACTATTTAAGGGTTTAAAAAAATAAATAGACAAAATAAATGACCATTCCTCTTCATTTTTCTCTAGTTCACATACGTATTTCACTGGACTTGTTCTGGTTACTTTCTAAAACATAACATTTTATTCAAGCGAGAATATTAGTTTCCTGCGTTTGTCGTGCTTCTTCCGAATGGTAGTTGATGACTGGTTTTTCATGGGTAAATGAAATCTTGTATTCTATTCTCATGCATTCCGGTTAAAGAAAGAAATTCAAAGTGATATACTGTTGTATGACTTGACTATAAGATGCAATGTTGGTCAATTTTTGAGGCCCCGTCGCAAGTCGAATAATATTTATCCCATGCGAAAGAAAAATCACATATAACATGAGACTGACTTGAGACGATGGGCTATGCCGATTTGGGTGTTTATTTTTGGAACAAAAGTGTACTACTTACAGGATGATGAGAATGAGCAACGAAACGGCTTATGGGCTATTAAATTTTAGTAGGATTCGTAGAATGCTAACTGAATAATATTTACAACCTCTCAGCGGGGAAATTGAGAGAAAACTGTATCGAAGTATGGTGAATCTCGATCCGACCAAAGGAATCACGATTTAGGTTTTATTAAAAATAAATGTTCTAAATGGTAATAGAAAAACAATACACTTAATGATCTATTATAGCAGTTCAAATAATCGATGTACATATTGAATTTGACAAGGTAAACGAAATAATAGCAGGACACATTATATATTGAAAGTACTTCCTACTCATTGTTCCTACAAGCTTTAAAATAGTTTCCATCTCTCACTATCTTTTATCTAAAGATTTAAAAATATGTCCTTTAATTTGGAAAACGCGCTCTGTCTAACATGCTCACCCTACTTAAAGTCTACGCAAAACAGAACATAATTGAAACAAAAACCGCACATAGCCTATACACCACGTACACACATCCTAATCGGAGTCGTCGTCCCGATCGTCAAACCCAGACAAGTCAGCCGATTGCAGCAGCGATCGGGATAGAGCATACTCGATCAGAGCCAAATGGCAGAATACGTACTGGTCTGGCATCTGGATCGAGTACGCCCGCTGCGAACGAATCTTCTCCACCGTCCCCTTAATATCGGCACTGCCGACATCCTCCAGCCGCGATATGCAAATATCAAGTGTGATAAACGTTCCCGTCCGACCGATGCCGGCGCTACAGTGCACCACAATAGGCGGTCCACGGGGATGACCAGCCCATAGATCTCCCAGCGACTTTACCATTTCTGCTTGCTTCTCACGAGCACGTTGAAGAAAGTTTAACATAGCATGAGCCGACGCCGGAACACCATAATCTGGCCAGCTGGTGAACTGCCAATGAGACACGCAGCGCACTTCATCAGTCTGTAGTATAGATAAGAAGATGTGTTTAGTTAAATGTTTAAAAGAGAAATGTTTCGTCGAAACGTTACCTTAGTATTCTTCACCTCCAACTCGGCCACCGTGTAGTCCTCATTCGACTCAACCGCTATGGTTCGAACTTGGAAGCAACCGTACTCCACGAAGCTGCCCTCGGTCGGTTCCCAGTACTGGCCGCACTTGACCCGGCCACGCTCCATTACCCGCGTGGTCATCACTATCACCAGACAGTGCTGCTCCCAGACCATCCGCCAAAAGTCGTACGAGGTCTTCGGCAGTGGACCCTGCGTGGAAATGTACGCGTTCTTCTGCTTGTAACCATCGACAAAGTTTGCATTGATGTAGTCCGACGTTGGATCGTCATCCTCCTGGGACAGCACAACCCGGCTGTGATCGTAGCACAGTACGTCGGTGTAGCGGTTTTTTGCCAGGTTATTTCTTAGTCTGGGGAAGAGAAATGATTTTTCTGTTAGGCTGAGCATTTGTTATTTTCTAAGCTAATACAAATTAGCTGAAAAGAGTCCTCTAAGGTCATTTTGTTTCAATTAAAAGTTGGATTTAGAGGATAGTTATAAATACATATGTGCACAACAAGTAAAGAATATAACTTGTGCTTATTTTTGCACACCTGTTTTAGCCAAATCGATATTGTCATTATCTCATATGCTTGGTTCGAAACCAAGGGGTATGAAATAGGGTCACAATAGGCTCTACTGCCATAATAGGCACTTCACCCTATTCGTTTAACTTTTCTATCTAAAGTTCCTGAAAGTTCCTTGGAGAAGTACTTCCCTAGAATGCACAGAACTTTTGAAGCCTACAGATCTTCCCTTAAATTGCATAACTTCATTTTCCGAATTCCTGAAATATTTGCTCAAGTTTTCGTGCATTTTTTATCTTTCGCAATGTCGTTGTATTTAGTAAGACAAAACTGTTTGCGCCTAAACAGTTGGTTTTAGATATATGGTGTCTTCGACAAACTTAGTACTTTCTTGCCGATTTATTATATTAGTTCAATTCACGCTAACATTTAGATTACGGTAGACTGTATCAGATATCCAATAGTAGCGACGGCGAATTTCAGCATGATTACACAAATTGACTATTTCTCAGTCAATTTTACCATAAAAGATTGAACGATGAAAACATAACCCCTAAAAATCATTGTTTTTCATTTGTCATTTCATACACTGATTTACCGTACATATTTTGTTTGCAGCACTTTGTATGGCGCATAACTTATTGTTATTATTATTATTTATTAAGGCTTCAACCTCGAGGATCATTCGCCTTTTTTAAAAATAATATGCAAATCAGAAAAATTCAATAATTAATTCAAAATAGATTTAAAAAAGGGCGGTAAACAGCTATTTTCGTCCGCGTCCCTTATCACCTATTTTATAAAGTGATTCATCAACAGTGCTATCATTGAGAATGATCCTGGATTAAGCAACTAATTTCTACGATCCTATTTTATTGCAAATAATTAAGTAGTTTTCATTTTGTTATATTCAGAATTACTCATATTTTGTCGCATGTAATTTTATATATTCTTCGATTTGAAGGTATTGTAAGGGAACACGTATCCGCCGGTTGATGCCAATCGAGCTGATATTTCTTTGGACTGATCAAACTAATTTCTTTGTTTATTTAGTGTTTATTTGACCAACTAGCAAATTAATCCACTGGGCAATTTACGTGCGTGGGGAATACGCATGGTCTTGTCTGAGTGTAGTGATGACTGTTGAATCATGTATGAGCCAGTTACTGGTTTTGGTAATTAGTGTAAAAATTAGCGTCATCGGTTGTCTATTCGACATACAACGCTAGTCGTTTCAGGTATCTTGGTAGTGTTTATTTTATACCGTTTAAAATACGTTTTAGTTAGTTTAGAAACGCACGCAAACAACAAAATAATCGGCCCCTTATTCAGTTGTTCACGGAGAAAGAAACCAATACATAATTGTCGTTTTATTTGCTCTAAAATACCAACGTTTATACACGATAAATAATACTTGTTTTACGAAATGTTCAATTACATAGTTATTACGATATCCATTTCGACAAATGTATCGAGACGCTAAAGGTAATCGCTTCACATGATATTGTACTGTTTTTGGAATGTCGTGTTTCGTCGGAATAATAAAATCGTTCACATACCATTTGATTCAATTAAACATAAGCAACACTCCCGACAGTCGGTAATCCGGAACTGAAGTTGCTTTTTTAACAAACCGAGCATTTCCAAATTAATTCAACAAACGATAAATCTATCAAAAATTCTCGGCAGCCGGCTGCCCAGAGCAATGAACACACGATAATACTTCTGAGTGTGGCATAGATCGCATCACCTATCAAGGTGAATCTTAATTTATGTAACTCTTTACCCCATCCTACTAACAAAAACTCCTTCCCGTGACAAACGTGGAGATGCAGAGGTATACACGGTTTCCATAACAACGTCTGTTGCACTAACATTCCTTTCCTTTCCCGATGACTGTAAGGACGTGGCCGGCGCCGTTATTGGCATTTCAAAGTATAGAACTCTCGAAACGTGCACATTGAGAATGGATAGCTACTCTCAGGTCCCATTCGTTGATTCTCTGTGCAATTTCGCTTGTTCTGGTCAATCACGGAGTAGCAACTACGAATTGTACGGTCATCATGCTCATGCTCAATTAATTCAAAATAAATTTAAAAAAAGTATAAACCACCGAATATCATTTCTGTCGACTATCCTGGGCGCTTCTTGTGTTGATTTTCGTTCTTGGTGGTGAGCGATGGTCGGGTGTATCCTCTGCCGCTTGCTGATAATTCTGTCTGCCTTTCCCCTCGCTCGTGTTTGTGTCCATATCGTCAACGCTAGATTGGCTCTCGTTGTCGCTGTTAGATTTTTGGTACTTTTTGTGTTTTAAAATGACTTTGATATAGCCGTCTTGTTTATTTCTTCCCTGCGTACGTTAACTGTTGGTTTTGAAATGCCGTGGAATATTGCTTGTTCGGTATTCATTCTTAGGCCGGCTGTCTGTTGTGTATCATAAGATGTTGAAGGCTGTTTGGTAGTGGTGGTTGTAGATGAGTTTGCTTTAGTTGTTTTGACGCCGTCTGATTACAGAACTGGCCCGAAGGCGTCTGCCCAAGATATGTGCATAGGGTTCTTTGTATGTAGTTAACACCTTGGGATGATCTGCTCTCGAAAGTCAAGTAAGACGGTCCACTTCTCGATACTTCGACATGAATCTTTAAATACAATCCGTACTAGTACGAGGTGCCAAATCATGGAGTTTTATTTCAGTCAGATCGAGCTCCATATACATGGGGATCTTGGTTTTGACGTTTTTATATTTAACGTCATGTTGCATATTGTTCTTTGCTACGAATCTTTCTGCCTCGGCTAAGGAGTTGAAGGTCTAAGACGAGTCTGCGAAAAATCAATCGCGATTGTGTTTTCCCGTAATGGGCGAAATTTATTTTGTGGTGCACTCATTTCTCATTTAACTCATTTAAGTTTAATCGGATTCGATCACCTACTACAAATGAAATGACTTGATAACTAAGAAGGTTTGGTTCAATATGTAACATTCGATGTTGATTGGTTGTGCTTCAACTATACGTAAGAAATATATTTATTTGATTTATTATTACTTTAAATGTACTAAGAAAATAAATATTTTACGTTAAGTAGTATAGTCCTACGTCTACAGTTTGTGCAACCCCATAGGCTGCCCCTTGTAGTTTTTTAAGGAATACAGCTTTCGCAGTTTTCTCACTAAAAACTAACAACAACAACTAACTGTGCTTTTAGTGAACATGTCATGGATGTTCATATTTATTTTGAAAACTTGACATTTCTACACGACATATCTAGGATTAGTGATAGATATTTGCATTTACATTTAATTTAATCCAATGAAAATGAAATTTGATTACCAACGTTCGGCTGAATTTCAACAGAAACTTGTTGCGCCGCAATGCAGTTAGAATTCAGCCGGTACGGCGAAATTAAATTATTTTTCAGTGAAACATCGGCAGGTTTATATTTCAGTCATTCAGATATATCGTTCAGACCGCATTAAATGTAGTTTCTCTGTACCTTAATTGGTTATTGCATTGAGTCATAATTCTAACAGGAGCTCAAAATCTGACAAAATGACCCCCTGGGAATCATGTTCTATTTAATGCGAATCGTCTAATACCCTTCTGCGGCGCAACAAGGTAACATTGAGGATCAAATTCATATAGACAAACAAAAAAAATGTGCAGAATCTATCGCGTTGATGGTAGGCGAATAGGGTAATGACTTAAAATTACGAAATGTTTATGAATCATCCTTGACTAGAAATTCAATCAAAGTTCAAAAGAATTTCGTTTAGGCTGATATGACCTACCTAGTTCATTTTCTATATACTTGGGTTTGGAAGTGAACCATGTAAATACAGGTCACATAAAGACACAACAAAACACTCGTCCGGCTGCTGGTAGCTTCACATTAACGAAAAGCCATTTACCACCAATTAGTAGAGAATAAAAGACTACTTGCTGCTTGCTTCCATGCGATTTGACAACGAAATCCCATGTTTATATGGCTTCCTGGTCATAGCCCGACTTACGACCAGAGAAACCAACTATAATCGAGTCGGTGGATCGGGGACTTATTTATTTGGCTTCAGTACATATGGAGCAAGAATAATAATCTTCCCCTAGCATTAGCTGAACTGAATACCGAAATCACGTGCAGTATTTACCCGTGAAAGGTACTATAATAGTTGGCAAACAGTATGAACCACTTCTCAATTCATAAGAACAAATACCTAATCACTTTTTGAGTTGCATGTTAGTAGAAAACGAATTCCTGTGAATCATTGCACTATCAATACACAGACACCCATATATACTCACTTAGCATGTGTGAAGGTACCATCCGGAGCTCGTGCCTTAATTTCGGCGTACTCCCGTATCAGTCCCTGCTTGCCCCGCTCCCGCACCATTTGTACAATCTGCTCTATTGTCTTTGGATCTCCCTCGGCACCGGCTAAACTGTCGTCGTCGCTGAAACCGGACGACGCACTGCTCGGCGGATTTTCGCTCCACAGTTCACTGCTGGTATTGTGATGGTGGTGACTGTGGTGCACATGATGATGGTGAACTCCGGCCGCGGCCGCCGTCAGGTCAGCGATGTCCTCCACACCGATGTGATCGACGTTGCTACTTGGTGACCGGTGATGACCGGAGACGTACTCCGACAGGTCGGTAGTACCACCAGTTATTGTCCCGCCGGTCAGATGCGGATCCAGGATGGCCGTGGTAACGGTTGTAGTTCCACCGCTGCCCATGGTACTGCCGACGTTGTTGGCTTGGGATGCACTGTTGGATTGCTGCTGTTGTCCGACTCCAGCGATAATTTCGTCCTCACGATTCGTCATCGATTTGTAGCAATGAAGTAACCTGCAATCAGTTAGTGAAGATTAAATAGTTGCGAGATGAGGCCCGTATTTTTAAATGCGTTAAATCAGATAAACTACGCACGAAATGTATAATGCGGATGGGTAGAATGTGCTGTGCCTCTACATCGTCACAATGGTGCTATGGTTGTTTTGGTCCTTAAGAGGCGCATGTACTAGAAAATGTTGCTACATGTAGTACCTACGCATGTTGCCATCTCCCACAACAGGTGAGTTAATGGGCAGGATTGTACATGACGAAACCGAATGTGGGTGAATGATAAATGAAGAAAAATGTTTGACCGAACAATAGGTCCAAGCATTGTAATGATATAGTGCTCCAATCAAAGCCCGTTACTTTGGTCATGCAATAATGCTATAAAACTATGTCGAAGGTCACGGCGGGATGGGCAAGGAACAAGTAAAAAGGCCAATTATGTTAATGGATACTATTCTTCGCGACTAAACGATTGGTCGACCTTGAGCTAGTAATGTATAACGTATTACGTAGCTTGCAATATAGACTGCGTAGAACACAATAATTGCCCTCTTCCAGATGCTGAATAACAGGAACTAGATCTGTAGCAAACAGCCGACAAGTTTTTAGGTCGTTATATTCTACCATTCTACTCATGATGATGAACGAACGAACGAACGAGCGAACTAGGCCAATTGATATGATTACCTTAAACTTGGCATGCACAGCAAATGACGCAGTCCAACACCCAGAAACTGTATGATCTGTGCATCCTGATGATTCGCGTGGGTAGTTATATTCATTTTATTCCACGGTAAATGTTTGGTTGGTAGTGAGCAAAAGTAAGTTGAGAGGATATCAATGATTTGAAATAGGTACAGCGTTCATGCAAGTCCACCACCCACTAATCCTATTTCGTGTGGGAGGCCAGGACTCGCATCAGGTAGTGGAAGTGTGTGGGTTTTATTCGACGTATAATAGTAACAGCCAGTAACAGGGGGAGAACATAAGGCAAATAGAAAGGTGTCTAGTTTAGATACCGCTGGTGGTGGGTTTGATAGCGCTGTAAAAGGTGTGCGATGAACCAATATCGGGCAGGAAAATGCGCGGGTGTTATAATGTCATTGAAGGATTCTCGAAAATTTCTGGATATTGTTAAAATGTATCGGGTTTTGTTCAATACGGTTAACTGTACCTGTGAAGCGATAACAAATATTTATCGTTCAAATAAAATTTAGATTTATTGTTCCTTGTGAAAGGTTGTTTATCTAACGTAGTTGACTAAATAATTTAATTCTATTATTAGAGTGGAAGTACAAATTTGGCTCTATCTTGTCGCAAATGTAAACGAAAATTAGCATATAATGTTAATTACATTACCAACATAACTGTCAGACTCAAATACTAATTTTTTTTTATAATTCGTTTATTTGACACGGCTCATAGCGGTAGCTTAACGTAGCCGTGGATCTTTTATATGTTTACAAATGTAAAATTAAAATATAAACAAATATTATCATAATATTGGATCTCGTGCGCGCAACTTTTTATTGCGTGCGGAGACCTTCTTTCGCGGGGTTTGCTGGCAACCTGCATCTGGGGGATCATTTAATTCTTTTTTGTTTTTCACGTCCAGGTCGAAGCCGGCTTGGTGTCCGCGATCAGATGTTTTTCCCTGTTTCTTGCACTTATTGTGGACCAGCGTAAATCCGTCACTGTTATTGTTATCCTTGCCAATGTTGCTTACAGTTGATTTTGCGGTACTGGATGCTCCTTTTGTGGTTTTCATTATGGTCTGTGCAACTGCTGCCACAAATTTGGCCACCGTTTGTGGTTCAGGCATTGGTATTGAAAACTCAGTTTTGGGTTGGTTTGCCGTAGATGAGTTGACAATCGGTTGAGATGCATCTTCCGCGCAAGGTTGTCCATGATGAGCTGTCTGATTACAATACTTGCAAGTAGGAGTTTGCCCCTCATGGGTACATAGCGTAGTTTGCATAATTGTAGTTCCGTGAGTTCTGAGTTTTATTGTCAAGTAGGAGGGTATAGGCCTTTCAACCCGCATCCTCACTACAAAAACGCCGTTAGGAGTACCCGGGAAGAAGTTTCTCCAAATATCAGGTGTAACGGATTCTACTTCTCCGTATTGCGACATGCATTTTCCAATTGGCTCAGGAGGGGTACGAGGTGATAGGTTATATAACCTTACATCTATATCTTACATTCTCAATATATACGGGAATCTTAATTCCAACGTTGTCACTTTCAACCACGTGTTTTAAGTTGTTCTTCAAAACGAAAACGCTCGGCTTGTGCTAACGTGTTGAATGATATTAACACTGCACTGCGAAGATGATGATACTGAAGGTACAACACTTCCGTAAGTCTAAGTTGCATTTTTACCTTCAGAAGGTATTCCACTTCACTAAAACTCGGTCTTTTTAAACAAAATTTAAAGTCAACGACTGCAGCGTTGGGTCGGAGTAGAGCTTTTTCGTCAACTTTACTCATGCTGACAAGAATAATCCGATGTTTCCTTTGTTCTCGAGACAATGCACACTAGATCGAGAGGCCTGTTGTTCACTTGGCTCGATTGTACGTCTGACTGCGGCAGAAGTAGAAAGTAGACTGAACAAATACTAAATTGAAAATTGTTAAATCATCTTCATGAAACAAATCCAAATCTCCATATATTAATATTCTTTTTTTATTGCTCATCGCTCATTTCATCTATTCCAACTTTAATTTTTTTATGAACACAAGTGAGATAGCACTCAAAGGAAACACGACGGCTGATTTGAATTACTTTTATTTTTTTAAACTAGGACATAACGTGAATGATCCCCCCCTTAAGTATCTCATTATAATGAGTGTCAAACTATGTCATTGATTATCAGGTCTAAAATATATGAAATGCTTCTAAATTGGAATTAAGATCTTTACTTCACATCTAAATGTTTTGTCGCATCCCGCGGGGGTGATCGTGACCTAATGCCCATTAAATAAAACACGACGTAAACGGGTTAACACCGGGTATTTGTTTCATTTTGCCCTTTCTTCGGAGGCGATTTTGCGCTATGACAGTAGCCTTCGACGAGTCCGCAGCGGTTGTACTCCGAACACTGATGGGTCTCAAAACGGAAATTGTGTGTATAGTACATCGCATTTGTCCTCGCAAAATGGTACTATCCTGGGTACTCGTTATCGTCAGAATGCTGCCGTTACCTCGGGAATCGCTGCTGACGCTCACGCGGCGGATGTTTCTTTTGACCGCTGCTGAGTCTTCTCTTCTGTGATTCAGCGCTCATGACAGCGTCGTGTCGGAGAGTCAAAACCGCTGGCACTCTGATGGCAGTTATTGGAGTGTTCGTATTTTCTTTAATGCAAGTGAGTATCCTCGTCGCGATCTTGTCGTCTATCTCGGCCCTCAATCTGCACACAAAACATCTCCTTTGCCATTTTATCCAATTCTCGAATTTGGCACAGGTCTGGTTTATTCGACAAGAGTACGAAGCATAGTCCTCAGTGGACCTCTTAGTGAGCTGTAAGCCTCGGTACCGCTTGGTGATGGTTTCATTGAAGGCAACATTCTGTACATATTTTCCTTCCTTCTAACATGAGCTGTTTTTCTAAACCGTTGCATAACACTCAGATTTGAAAATGAAAACTATTAAAGGACGACATGTAAACATTGTGTTATTTTAAATAAGTGTTCATTTAGATATTTAAACTCCAACTAATATTTTCAAATGGGTGGAAAGAAAACGACGGCTAAGGTGGATTAGTCACTAGCAGACTTCCCATGCACATCGTCAAGTTTGTACTTATGTACAAAAATTCGTGCGCGCGTCCAACTTCAAACATACTTCGTCGCGATGTTTAGGCTCGCCTCGAACATCGAACCCAAGCGAACGATGTACAAACTCTAGTTCAAGCATCCGTGTACGTACACCGGGTGCGTACACGAGAACGATTCGCACAAGGCAAACAGAGTCAACGCTAGTGATGATGAGTGAGAAAAAGAATACTGATGCCACGAACGTATGTGTATGCACACCGTGTACGGACATGGGGTTCGGTTGTGCAGGCGAACATGTGCACGTGTTTAGGTACGAAATAGCGTGTTCGAGATCGTACAAAGAATGTGGGTTTAATATGAGCACAGAACCAGAGCGAACATTGTGTACGATGTTCATTTGGGAAGACTGGTCACAAGGTAACATAGCATTCCTAGATAAAAAATTGTTCTCATGGTAATCTTAAGATTCATCGAATATAGGTACGGGGCTAAAACCTTTACTGAATTTGATTCTAATAATTTGGTCCGGTGCGCAGCTGTTGAATTGCTACCTATTAAACATTTTTCGTTATGAAACAATATCTCAGATGCTGATGTGCGTGTTGCTGAGGGAGTAACCAATCTCCCCTTCAGGCAAACAGATCCCACATCAAAGAAAACCAGCGAACCGAACCTGAAGATTCCCGAACGAAATGCCTTCCACCACAAGGCCGTCTTGTGTTGCGTTTACTTCTGGCGTTGACAGCGTTGCAGCTGTTTGTTTGCGGCAGCTAGAAGGCAAGATTCAGAGTCCTAACCTAATCTGCTTGAGCTTGTGCGACCACCCCTGACTGCTACTCCGTTATCGATCGGGACTCGCTGAAGTTGCACAGGGAATAAGTAGATAATTTTTGATCAATACCGGCTCCGGCCCGGCCAGAACGTAGATCGCGGAAGGAAAGGGAAGGAATGGTTAGTCCGATACTTGCTTTTGCTAGAGGCCGTATATACTACTGCGCACTCCACAAGTATCACGGGAGGAGGATATTTTTGTTAATAAGAGTATAGAAGTTGGATCTACTTCTTCTTTACCGGCGCCAAAGAGGTAATTCCACTACCTGGACTAGATATCGATCCACCAATTTCGTGGACCGGGGACCAAAGGTATTACTTCCCTTCCGAAGGAAGACGTGACCACAGATTTTTTCACCTTAGAAAAATCTCAACGGCCTCGGCTGGAATTGAACCCAGGCCAACTGGAATGAGTGGCGGTCACGCTTACCACTCAAACACCGGCGCCGTCGATTCAGAGTCCTAACCTAATCTGCGTCGATAAAACCCCCATATGCTACTCCATTGTGCATTCAATTTCGAATCGTTTACTTCTTGAATAGAATGTAGAATGTTGTATGCTTCGGTTATTTGGGAAAACCGCATTACACTGGCTTCGCCGCAGGAACTGGAGCAGTGTAGAAACCAACGGTATAGTACGTGTACACATATTCAAGAAGTTACCGCTTTCGAATCTTCGTTACATCCCGAAATAATCTGGTAATTAGCTAATAGGGCTGGCTAGAATATTTCACATTATATATAAATTTCAACAGCTCATGAAAAAAAGAAGGGTATAAAGAAATAATTGCGAAGCCAGCAATGCAAATAATAACCAAGAATCCCCGAAAGCCAGGCAGGATATTCCTAATGTCCATTCGGTTTAATGTTCATTCGTTCTAATGTCCATTCGGCCTAATAGCCATTCGTCCGGATGACCTTCAGCCTAGTGACCTAATGGCCGAGCAACCTTTTCTTTAGTGCAGGTGTACCCGCATAGGATTCTGTTCAAGATTCTTTTTTGTGCTGAAAACAGGATCAGATCCATAGACCAGCAATTTCTGCCTGGCTTTTTCAGAATTTTGTAGTGTCACCGTCCTTTTTTGTTTGATATCTGTATTCTTTCTGTATTCTCTTGGTCAGTCGTTTCTGATTTAAAACTATCGCACTTCCCAGTGTTATGCTTATATGGAGCCGTTTGTGTTTCGCTTGATTTGGCCCCCGCTGCTTAGTCCGATATTTCTTTGCCATGAATGTCCATGGAACTGGGGATTCATTGAACTTGCACTGCTCTTTTTTATGGTACTTGTATTTCGTGTGGGCTACATCCCGTAAAAGGTTCTGCCTTACAAGGTTGCAGTGTTATTTTTTCGTTAGTATCACTTCACCTAAAGTGGGTTGCAGTAAGTCCTTCAGAACAAAATTGAAGAAATATTGCAAATCTCGTTTCCCGTGCTATGTCCATGTCATACGGATGAACTTAATAGATGACTTTTACATGTTTGATTGCCATTTCAGATAAATAGGATCCGTTCAAAGTTTCCTTGTAGAATACAGTTCTAATTTCCTGTAGAATATACTTCTGATCAGTTCCTTTTTCGTGAGCGATTTGATCCTAAGATTCATCGACAGTTTATCTATCTCCACTAAAATGACATACACCGAGTGCTTCGTAAGTATTTCATTGCTGTCCAGATGTAAGAATTCAGTTGTAGTTGTTTAAGATTTGTACTGGCAGTGTTGCCAATGGAAGTGATACCGCATGATTCGATGTCTCAGATACTCGTACAGCCATGAAAAGAGGTTTCTTGGTATCTGTAGATCAGCCAAGATCCGTAGTAATTTGTGTTTACTGAGTCATAAGCCTTTTTCACGTCAAGGAAAGATAATAGGGCTTCTTTTTCGTTCTCCTTTATGCCACGAACGGCGTTTACTGTGTAGGTCACACTCAAAGATGCGGACCTATGCTTGCAGAAACAAACGGAAGGAGAGTTCTGGTATCAGTTCACCAGTATCCGCTATTTCGGCAAGCTGGGTCTTTTCCATAATATTGATCAGTTCGATTTCAACGTTCAGCATTGCTATTGACCTGTTGGCGTTCGGGAAGCCTAGGTCAGCGTTCTTCTAGGTAAGGACATTATTACGGTTATTTTCCACCTTGAAGGTATGGTTACTGTCACGAAAACTTGGCATAGGGTCCCGATCTCCGTGTTCTACCACTTCCTTAGGAAGTTGTTTTTTGTTTGATACCATAAATGAAGCTTTTTATACTGCATCGTTAAAACATCTACCATCTCCTCTGGAAGGTAGATTAACGGAGAACGTATCTCACTTAGAATCGCGATAACTTTCGTTTTATTGACTTCTTTGGTGTTTTTTTTGAAGAATCGGTATATTGCTGCCGACATAAATCCTTATCGTACAGAGCATACAGCCAAATTCTTCTTGATATACCCCCCCCCAGGTTGTTTTTTGGCGATGCTCAATGAGGCGAGGGTAACATCCGGACCGTGTACCGTTGTTGCCACGTCGTCGTTTGGTAGCGCGTAATCAGGGATCGATTATTTCCCTCAGATACCTTCCTCTGATGCAGACAGGAAAATTTGTAACCTACGACGCGTGTTGAGCGTTCAGTAAAAACAGTTCTTGGTAGTTTGGTACTGCGAATTTGCCTTTTATTACTGAAGAAATTAACCGTTCAAAGCTGTGAAATATTATTGTTCGGGTGTGCTAAATGATATTGCCAGTTTAGTACAACCGTCAGCATCGTTTTCGGTTTGTCACCGATTTGCAATCAGAATCGTAACCCGGGTCCTCGTCGATGTTGACGAAGATGTCAACTACATCTCAGATTTTACATTGCTGTGGTTAGCCAGCTAAGCGAAGCGCTCGGAGAAAGTAGTCTGTCGGTCGTGCCTGATGCCTACCGCCACCCCAATAAATTTGGTGAGATCAATCTGATTTATAATAATTTCTATTATCCATTCTGTTGAATATATAAAATCACTCCTAATCCACATCCCATTTTCCTTCCTACTAACAAATTCTAATATCCGTAATAACTATGGAGATTGCGTAGGTTCCCCGTATTCTCTTAAGTAGGTATTCAACTAACATTCCCATCCCATTAGCGATCGTAAGGGCATGGCCAGGTGTGCAGTGAACGGTTGTATA
Source organism: Topomyia yanbarensis (assembly GCF_030247195.1). Lineage (NCBI taxonomy): Eukaryota > Metazoa > Arthropoda > Insecta > Diptera > Culicidae > Topomyia > Topomyia yanbarensis. The sequence goes on from NC_080671.1 coordinate 412,144,394, forward strand.
AAAAGATTTCACTGTATCAGCCACACATGATGAGTGCGGTCGTTTTTGCTATGCTATGCTATGCTACGACGCGTGTTGAGCGTTCAGAACCGTACCAATTATCGTTTCATTTTGCACTCTAAAGATGACATTAAAGAAAACTGCAAACCCGTGCTTAAAATATTTGCTGGAGAAAGGTAAGCTTATATCATAAGGTTTATTTAGTCAAAATCGCTCTTTATTCTAACTACAAGCACTTCCAGTGGTCACAGATCCGAAAAATCTAGTTCCTCATATTCAAATTTTTCGTGCAAGAGTATACCAACGCCTCCGTGGCCTGTTTCATTATTTTTAGGTTGTGCTTTTTCATTTTCAAGGGTTCGTTCAACCATATCTCTTTTGAAAATTTTAGTCACCATTGCTGGTGTTGCGGGCTATTCTTGATTCGTTGGTGTCTTTGGTTTCATTGTTGATAGCTCCGTGCAGATTTTAATCAAGAGGCCATCTATTTCTATTGGCGATATTCTGCCCATATATGCATAAGAGTCCCATATTAAAAACCGCAAACCGAGAAAAATGCTGTTCAAGATTTATATTTTTCATTGTGCCTTATGGATGGGACAACCATGTTTTGGTATTTTTTCGATATTTTCTGAACAAACCTGGTAATCTTATTTGTGCATTATGATTCAGTGGTGATGCAGAATACAATCCAACAGATATCTCATTTTCGACAAAAATGCATATGGGACTCTTATGGTTATATGGGCAGTATTGCTCCTTTTAGTTTATTTGTATTCCTATCTTGCAATTGCCCAAGGGGGCCAGCAAGAATTTTGATTGTAGGTGGTGAAAGAACAGCTTTCTGATCTTGCCGATGAATGAATTAGGATTCGCTTCTGTGAAAGACATTAACTGTTCTGCCATCTTCTTCACTATATCCTTCCTTCTCGACCTTTGCGGGCCTTCTCTGTTGGCAGTTTCATGGTTTTTGTTGCAGTTTCTGCAGCATAACATATTTGAACGATGGTTCATCTCGGCAGAACTTTTTGATGTGGCCATACTTCCAGCAGTTAGAGTACTACTTGTTAGGGAATATGTAGAGTTCGGTCCTAAAACAGCACCCATAGATCTTCATTGTCCGCGAAACTACTCTTCCTTGTACGGTCACATTCAGGTTTGTGGTGTCAACAAATTCCTTGTTCCTTCCCATCTTTTTGATATACTCTACTCTACTCGGTTGCTCATATTGCACATGGCGCTCGACTTCTTCTTCCTAGAAGTCCAGAGGAACGTTTGGTACAAAGCATATTGTGTCCTTGCGGTTCGATGGTAAGAATACTTTCAGAATCTTCTGTTTGATGTCAATGGTTTGGAGAACTCTAAAAGCATTTCCATTTGCAACGTGGTGAAAATAAGTATGGTGGGCGGCACCGCAAAAAGGTGAATGTTTACATCACTAACCAATCAGAGGGAAGTAAGGGACCACGTGCTTTTGTTTTCTCCTTCATTTTTTTTGTTGGCTCGAAAAAAGTGACAGCCGATGCACATAGAAAAACTGTGGACACCTGTACTGCCGCTATAAGCATTGCTGTCCCATGTGCTATAGGATTCCATATACACATGGGACAATTTTGCTTAGAGCGGCAGTGTACATCTCACACTGCTATCATGCGCGTAACAATCCTGGCATATTGATCAAAACAAGCAATATTACATAACGTTACTTTTTCGGCCCCCATCCGACCGGAATGACACTGCACTCTCTGTTTATTGATCAGCTGTTCTTTAGAAAATTTGCGAAAATTTTATCAGTACCCAAGAACGCAGCAAGTGACATTCTGGTCCAACTGTGATTCGGAAAAATAACTAATAAAAAACACTATGTAACACTTTGCTTTGGTCAACGAAACTACAGCTTCGCATTACCAAAATATTTAAGAATATTTGAAATAGTTTTTTAAAACTATGTTACCGACATTCGCTTACGTGATTGATAGGAAATGGGAAGGTTTAACTGAAAGCGACAAATTTCCACAATGGATATTAGATTACAGCACTGATAATAGTAAAAAAACAGCTACAAATAGTATGTTTCAAAACTATTGATATTTTCTGATTGCTTTTAAAGGAAAAACAATAAAATTCTAATCTAGTGCCTAATTAAAAAATCAATTATAAAAACTGATGTTTATAACTCTCTAAATATGCACTGTCAAACTTTTAATATTTCATATGACACATGCTAGATGTGTTAGCTCAAATCCGTTGTGTGCTCACATTAATGTAATCAAATAATTATGGTGCCGAATCACATCGAATATTTCCAAAAGGGTTTTGGCAATAGTACTTTATCGGGTACAACATAAAGAGATTCGTTTCGTCGATTCAAAGACAGCAATCGAACCAGAAATGTTGAAGATCATGAGCTGCAGGTTCAGTGTTGCTCAATCATCGTTTATCTGTCATGACTCGGGGAAGGTTCAATCCAGCCTTTAGTGTACCATAATGCCGATCATCTCCTGTTCGTAAATTGTAATATGTTAACAGCACTTATTTTGACAATAGCAGTTTACGCCTTCCGCCCAGCAAGAGGAATTAGTCCTATGTTAGTCCAATGCGTTGGACGTTCATGTTACGCTGACGTAAGCAACTATTACCAGAATAGGGACTGCTTACAAAATACGAAAAAGATTGACATCTTTACGCAGAAAAGGTATATAGGGAGCGCTACATACTTGAGGTGGATGTTTTGCATAGGAACTGTCAAATTGGTAGAAAATTTTCAAAAGCTTATATAATTGCTTGCATTTTTTATGAAATTCACCATATCCGAATAAAAAACTGAAAGAAAAGCGAAAGAAAACTAATTTTCTTCAAGATGGCATTAGGCAGTATATTTTTAAATGTTTCTTTCAGAACATGTATAAAACCACTTCGTGAAAAGTTGTGTAAAAGTGTAAAAATAAAAGTGAACTTATATTTGTTGCGCTTAGATGAGTTGTTTAAATATTCTCAAAGCTGGTTGTGAACTCTAACCTAAAAGTACAGTACACATTTTCAAAGATTTATTTTAACCTCAGTTTATCTACTAAAACTATTACTATTTAGTACCAATTCGATTTTCTGCTCCTCCTAGTCCATTATTCACCATGATTGATGAGTATTTAAGGAAAAACTTGGAAAACTTATATCAAACCATTTACAGCGTAGATATGCAAAGCAAAAATCCGTATTTTCTGTTAACGCTATTAATCTGTAGATGTCGCAGTAGATTATTGAGTTTAGCAGCAAAATGCCAATAAAATTGACCGCCATTATGGCACGTAAAAGCCATCTATGAGCAAATAGCGGATTTAAGCTAATATCCCCAACGGTCACTGAAAGGGACTCTAATTCGTTATGCAGCTAGAGGCGTGCGCCGCGTCACGCCGGCGCTTACAAATAATAAGCGCCTGAAATCGGCGGCGTGGCGCACACCTCTATGTGCAGCATCTACTGAAATTATCATATTCAGAGATACTTTTTGGTACTTGTTCTGTTTCTTCTATGTGACTGAAAATCCGATTCATGCCCTAATCACACCAAAAACCACGCCTGTACGAGCCCGTACGACACCAACTCGTTTGAACTTACAATAGATAATTTTAATCTCCGACCGTAAGCCCACTACCTACCATGAGGAATGATCGATCTCCAACGTTCCGCCTAACCGTATTGGTAGCGAGTCCCGGGGTACATGAAGGCTCAGCTGTGGTATCGATACGGTGAACACCCGCTCCCGTAGCTTTTCCCGCACGAACAATCGAAGGATTTTGAACGGGGCCTTAAACCATAGCGGGGCGGTCACGATTAGCACTTTCTTCAGTCTCGCTGGATAGCCGCCCTGAAAGAGGAAGGATAGAAAAAAAGAGACATTATTTAGTGAACGAACAAGAAAGGTAACACAACATGGATTGAAGGAAGAAAAAATATTAACCGGGGTAAACATTTCCAGTGAAATTGCTCCATCTCTTCCGATATGAATTATTCAACGACGCTGAACTATCACTCACATTAAATACGCACACACAGGCGACATGATATTGTTCAACTGCTGTACCGGCTGTCAGTCAGTTGAAGGATACTTTTTCCAGTTCTAAGTAAATCGATGGACGCTGTTGTGTCGTTAGTCGATGCCGACAGGACAACAAGTGAAATGGGTTGCTTGTATATGTGGCAAGGTTATGTTCACGTGGGTAGAAAGTAAATATTGATTTCTTCCGGTTGTAGGTCGCTAACGACACTTGCGTGATGTGGAATTGACATGAAGGATACTAAATACGTGCATTTGGCATTTGTTGTTTCATATTTGCTGTGGATGTGCGGAAAATATCGGAAGTATTGGTTCCGATACGAATGTGAATTTATATGTTCCAATATTTCATAGTTCCTGGATAGTGTTTGGAAACAAAATTTAAGTTATGTTATAAATCTAGTCTTTTTGTAAGAATAATTGGTCGGTGTTAAGTCAGATCGGACTGAGTGGCATTGGTAGCCGGTAGCTTAACGGAGCCGTGGATCTTTGATATATTTACAATATGTAAAATACATAAATAAAAACAAATCTTTATTACTCGTTGGATCTCGTGCACATGTAACTTTCTATTGCGCTCGGAGATCTTCTGCGTCATAGCGGGTCCTTCCGTTCTCTCGTGTTTTTCATGTCAAGCTTTCTTGGTGCCCGCCATCAGATGTTCTTCCGTGCTTCTTGTACTTACGGGTGACCACTGTAAACCCGTCGTCATTGTTATTAACTTCCTCGCCGATGTCGCTTTCAGCTGATTTTGGGTGCATTTTTCTTTTGTGGTAGTCATTATGGCCTGGACAGCTGCCACAAATTTGGCCACCGTTTGTGGTTCAGGTATTGGTATTGAAAATTTTGTTTTGGACTGCTTTTCCGTTGTCCATAGCGCGCTGTCTGACTAAAATTCTTGCACGTTTAATAATAGCTCCGTGAGTTTTGAGTTTCATGGTCTAGTAGGAGGGATTAGGTCTTTGACCCGTATCCTCACCACAAGAACTCCGTCAGGAATACCCGGAATGAAGTTTCTCCAAGTATCAGATGTAACTGATTCGACTTCTCAGGATGAGTATGCGATGATAGATCATGCAACCTTACCTCTATATAGTCATTTTCTATATACACAAGAATCTTAATTCCAACGTTTTCACTTTCAATCCGGTGTGTTAAGTTGCTCTGCAAAACAAATCGTTCGATTTGCGCTAACGTGTTGAACGATAGAAGATGATGATACTAAACGTAGGCGACTTCCGTAAGCCTACATGGCATTTTTACCTTCAGAATCTTCTCGACGAAAAATCGGTCACTTTGAACAAAATTTAAAGTTAAAGACCGCGGTGTTAGGTCGGAGAAGAGATTTTTCGTCAACTTTACATATGTTAGAAAGAATGAATAGAATGTCTCCTTTGTTTTTGAGACAATGCACACTAAATCGAAAGGTTACTAGTTTCCGTTCACTTGGCCTGGATTCTAGATCTGACTCAGGCAGAAGTAGAAAGTAGACTCCAAATAAGTCTTATGCACGGTCGTATTACAGTATTTCATATTGTGGCAGAACACTTGATATGTGGCTGCCTGTTTTGGCTTATGTTGCTAACTGTGGAGATTGGAATCAATTAGTTGCACATCCTTTTTAATCTGGGTTTTCTCGTTTATCAGCTATCCAGTGAATTCTCAGCGCAAATCGTTGCTCTCGTGTACAGTGTTAGCTCTCAGTGAACTTAGATAACGCACGACTGCTTCGCGCACGTTGGTTGCATCTGATCTTCGGACTCAGCTGAAAACTTCTGTCTGCTCCGTTCGCCAGCCAAATATAAAAAACAGCTACTGTATCGGCGTTTGTGTAGCGTAGGTAAAAACTTATCAACAAATCGAATGAAGTTAAGAATCGCTTACAGCAAACCGAATAAAGTAGTGGATCACATTACTCGAAACCATTCCGTTCTAGATAAGATTGTGTCATAACGATAAAAAGCAATCTTCAGAGGTAATTCCAAGAGTTTTGCTACGACGAAATTGAAGTTTGTAAATATTTCCATAGTACTGAACGTACTGCACGAACGCATCCGGTTGCTTGCTTATAGTAAAGTCCACAAAGTCGATGAATTGCTGATTTCAAGACACATAGGAATGCTTAAAATTGGCAATGATATGAGTATTTCAGTCTTGCGGGTACCCGTCAGCCTCTTATAGGGTAATAGATACACAAGAACATCTTCTCAATACATATAAGGACGGATTCGACAATATTTACAATCAACCGCTACTATAAGAACCATCCGGAAGTCGCGTAAATGTCTTCCTGAATAAGCAGCCGCTAGTGCTTAAAGACGATTTAGCTTGATTTTCAAAGCTTATTTATAGCATCAACGATTTGCCAACGCATATTTATCTGTAAATGCTAGTTCATACAGATCATATGCACTACGGAAGTAACCTAGGACGAAACCCTCGATGTTTTTGGCGATTTATAAATTCTAAAAGAAAAAGCTCATCGTCTAATGAAATGTCTTTTTTGATAATATGGCCGCCACGTCAGTTTCAGAGTCATGTGAGCTGTTTGCAAGGTATTTCGCTGAAGCATTTTCGAGCGGGTTTACTTCTAGAGAAAAGACGGAAGATGCTGCTTTCAACGTTCCAACCAGTATAATTAATTTGAGTGCTTTTGTAGTTACACTAAAATTGGTTGAAAATGCGTCAAAGAAACTGAATGCCCTTTCGCTTCTGGACTTGACAGCCAGCCGGCAGTTGTTTTACTTCGATGTATTACAGTTTTGGCAGGACCGAAATTCCCTCGCCTATGAAAGCGACCATACATGTGCCCCATTTTCAAGGATGGTGATCGACGGATGGTTGCTTATTATCCTGGAATCACCCGTCTTTCGGTTTTCACGAAACTTTTTGAAATTATTGTGAGTGGTGTTGTGGTAGACTGTACAAACAATTACATCTCATTCGATCAACATGGATTTATGCCATGGGAGATCGGCCACGCAAAATATGTTCAGTTTCAGTTCAGTCTGTAATGTTCAAAAGATAGTCCCATTTGAGAATGGTTTGAAATATATCTCCGACGGGCTCTTCCCAATCTGTACATTTAGACTTTAGTCCGATAGAAACAAAACAATAAATAAAAAAAACCTAATGAAGTTAAAACGGGACTTACTTAATGGTAGGCCACCGGCTCAACAACGTCCTCATAAATACCATGAAATAGGATCTAAGTGTAGGTATTGGTACAGGATTCGCAAGCCGAAGACGATGAGATCTTGAAGCCATATTTTAATTTAATAATTTTGGAAAACGGAAAATTTTGTTTGAGTTTTATAATATTTGAATTGCATGTTAATTAAAAGAGCAGAAGTGAACTTATAGAAGATTCTTTCATTGAACAAGTGATGTATTTCAACAAGCAAAATTTCCCTTGTTTAGTTGTTCAATAAACAATGAAAATATATGATTTTACTATTCTATATTTCGTCAAAGGAGTAAAATTTGGGTGAAAACCAATTAGTTCTGTCACTATGTTGGTATCGGATTCTGATGAGACGAATTCGAAGCATAACTTCCATAACTAATTTATATGATTTTAATTTTTTTGCATGATGAGCTTGGGATATCTCTAAAAAGACCAACAAAATTTGGAAAATACAAGGAATTTTATTTTCAGAAACGATTAGATACATTGTTAAAATACTTAATTTAACATGATTGTTGATATTCCATAAAAAATATAAAAACAATGAGTGTTTCACAACCGCGCCTGACATCATTTTGCGACATGTTTGCCAACTTTTTCTAGTCAAGTACTTCATCAAAATTTTATAAATGATAAAACACAGAGCCGATACAACGCTAAATACAGATTATTAGACTCTAACATTTCAATCGATTCGCTTAATAAATGATATTAAAAGGTATTTTCTCCCCATTTTTCACAGCATTCTGAAGAAATATTGCAATAGGTGTTACCGGTTCTGTTAAAAAAACTTTTTTTGAATAGATTTAACGTAGAAATCGCTAGGCAAATAAACACTTAACCGTTGTGTATCCGACGCGGTACCCGGGTACCTTTTTAGGTTTCAATTAATAAAATTCCCATGTTTTATCCATAGCTGGAAATCGAAACTTTGCGACATCTTAGAACTTCACTAAGTCAAGCTTTTGGGTTAATAATATTGTTGATATAGTAAGGGAGGGAGTTAGGAGGGGCTCCTGAATTTTTTTACTACGTAACAGGCCGACGTGGTATAACTGAAATACCAATAACTAAGGTAATTTCCAACCGATTTTGATGCTTTTGGGTGTTTTGGATTCAGGAACTCATCCGCTTTTGGACTTGGTAAAAATGAATCGGGTTACTTCATTCAGTTTCCGGGAATCCGGATTTCCGGAAGCAGGTTCCAGTACTGGGATACTATTTGTGACCTTCAATGGAATACTGGCAATATGGGTATCAAAATTCTTGGAATTGTATCAGTAGGCTGTATCTCGTGGTTTTGGAACCATTTGGTGATTTGACCCCGGAACGGACATTCCGGAGCAGGTTCCCGTGGGGCCGTGAGTGGCCATTCCATTCCAATTCCATTTTTTAAATTGCCGTAGGGTCCCGTAACAATAAATAACAGACTTCCGAGACAATTTGAAGAGTTTTGATACTAATATTGCTAGGACATTATTAAAATTTACAAATCATACCCTAGTTCTGGAACATTACCCCGGAAAATCCGGATTACCAAGAACCAGATCCATTGATCCGGTTCAACTTTACAGAACATAGTAACACAGAATCAAAAAGTGGACGAGTTTCTGAATCCAAAACATCTAAAAGTGTCCCAATCGGTTAAAGGAAGCCATAGTTATGAGCATTTCAAATTGTGGGTACCCGGGTACCCACGTTGGCCTGTTAAAGGTGTTTTTTTTTGTTGGGCACATAACTGTTAAAAAATAATGAGTAGTTCACAGCCGGAGACATCCCCCTACTTTAAAAACACAGCATTCAAGCAACGAGGTTAAATCAAACAAGAAAAAATAAATACTAAATAGTTCACGACCATCGTTCCGGGGCACCATAAATTATGGGAACTATATTGTGTTGAAATGATGGCCACAACCACTTGGATAAAAATAACTTTAAGCGACACAAACCAACAAATTTGACTCAAATACGATTTAATTGTTATGAATATACAATTTACCAATGCATCTACTTTTCAAAGTTGAAGGTAACGATTTTGCCGTTTGACGGAAGAAAAAAAAACGCGTTCGGTATACAATGATAGCAGTGTCATTAGTTAACGTTTTGTTTCCTCTTCTTTGAAGGATGCATAACTTCTCCGTGAGTTGTCGATAGAGGAACGATTCGCCGAGCAGAATGACAACTGATGACTGATTGAATATCTCTTTCTATATTTGGAGAGAGAACTTCGTTAACATTTCGAAAAAACGAATGTAGACTGTGTCCAGTTATTCAGTAGATAAAAACCCGTTGAATTCTAAGTACCAATAAATACCATGTTTGTGATTCTATTGGAATAGATGCAAAAAGTGAATAAAGTTCAGTTGCAGGACTTCCATTTGTAAATCTGGCTCAATTGAGTAGTCAAAAGGAAGCAATTTGTGGTTAGTATGATAGAATCACAGCCATAGCCAGTTGTTTCGAAACTCTGACTGTGATTTTTTGTTGAATCTTTAAACACCTAACGAAACGCCAGCGGAAAACTACGGAAATAAGAAAAACTCTGGGCTTCCAAACATATTTCTGTCCTGGACAAGATATGTTCAAGAGTTGCTGCTTTACCTTTTAATTCTAGACAGTGCCAATGATTCAACGATCAGCCGATTTTATTCACATCAAAGAAATTTCCTTTTCGGTGCCTTCTACCACCATTCGGTAAACATTTTCTTTCAATTTGTGATCAACGACGACAGCCGCCAAAAGATTATCTCCTGACACAAATAGCCCGCCATGCAGTCACGTGCTGAGCGCCACTGCTCTAGAATATATGAATGTGCTCTAAAAAGGATGCGCTAAATAAAAAACACAAGCTCATTCCTCGTTCCTGCTTTACCCTTAGGAAACGGCATTTTTCCTAACCCAGAAATGTCAGTTTCATACGGGTTACATAGCTTTTATTTGAACGTCAAATGAAGGGCTACAAATTTGCTTGTTTCAACTCGGACAGGCGAATTATTGTGCTGTGCTCGTATCTTGTAGTACAGGGACAAAGGAGTAAAAAAGTGCAGTCAGCATATTTTTTCAATTAATAAAGAACAGGGCTGATAATATTTGTCATGATATGAACTTGCGTAAATTATTTCTTTTTTGATATGGCAAAATAATATTTTGAGCCAGTATCACTAATCGTGCAGAACGGTTTAACTGAACAAAAAGTCGTTTTATTCTAAAATAATCGGAATTCACAAGAAACAATATGAAACACTTTGTAATTTTCAAAATTACAAAAACTCAAAGATAACATTTTACTCCTCCCTGTCATCCACGTGCATTTCGTGTTCTGCGATGCAACAGAGCGTTTGTCAACAAACAAAATGAGGTCGAGTACAAACGGCTAATGTCCTCTGATAGTTTTTTTTTCCTTAAACGGGCAGCGAAAAAAAAGCGGGGCAAGGTTCCTTGAGCAGCAGCTCAACAAAAAAGCAGTAAGGATTGTTTAATCTTGCAGGTTAATTTTCGTTGCTCAGCCCTCTCTACGCTGCTCGTATGCACTCAAGTAGCAATTTGAATGGCAATCGGCTTAATTGCACTTTTGCCGAGAGGAGAGCCACTTTTAGTACAAAGCTTCCCGTAGCTCACATAGTCCTTGTCACAGTATGCACAACAGGCACACAAAGTAGGCGCATGTACAAAGCTAGTAAGCATGGAAAGAAGTAGTGTGGCACGGAAAAACAAACAACGTGCTACATATAACCGAGTAGGAGATTATCCTTTAATTAGATTCAAAGTTAATGTCTGTGTGGCGGATTTCGCTTTTATACGCAAATGAGATGGCTTCGCCAAGGTATGTATGGGAGGCATTTTCCAGCGCTAGTAACAGCGCAAATAACAGGCACGAGGCGAGCTTTTGAATAGTTAGTTAATTGAATTTCCATAATATCCTGGCGTGTTGCAGCAGATCAATAGACGATCGATCGGAATCCTACGAAACATGTGTCTTATTTGCTTCGCTGCAAAATTTTAGCATGAACAACCGAGTTCCTTAATTTATACAGGGAAGAACCCATCAGGAGAGGAAATTAATGCCAAGGACCGCACTGCATTATGTTTGATTACAGTTTTCGCAGCATCCAAAGGAGCCAGTATGTAGGTCAGATGTGATGCCATCGCTCAAGCAAACCCCTCGAGTAGAAGTAAAGGCGACCTGCAATTCAACGGCTGAGAAAAAGGGTGGAATACTGTCAACCTTTTCCCAGCGGATGGTTATTTTTTGATTGAAAATTGTGAATAAAATCCTGTTTTGGCACGCTATTAGTGGTGGTAGTAAAAATGGACCTTAACGTTCCACTTTTATTTTGAATGTTTATTATATTCTAGACACGAAAAAGTGCGAAAAATCCTGAAATGAGCTTTTTTATGGAACCAATTTATACGAGAGTGCACTATACTTAACTTAAAATTAAATTTTTGCATTTCGGATTCTCATCAGTAGCTGCCACCAACATGGGCCAGTTAGACGATAAATCAATAAGTCATACATATTTCAGGAGCGCGAATGATGTCTCAGGTAGCCAAGCTCAGAAGTTTTCGTTTACTGATGGTCTTCTGGTTTGAGATCTCGTCCAACTGGCCCAAAGTTGGTGCCAGTTACTGATGAGGAGAATCCGAAACACAAAAATCTAACTATAAGTTCACTGATTGTTCCTCCGAGCAATGGAATGAAAAAATCATCTTTTCAACCAATTTAAGGAGCTCTTATATATTACGTTCCGGGTAAAAACATCGAAATTTTTTTATTGCATATTCTGAATGAACATGCGACATTTCATCCAGATCCTCCAGATCGTAGCACTAGATTTCAAATAACAGCGCGCAAATTCCATCAATAAGTACTTGGCGAGCAGAACTTTAACCTTTATGGTACCAGGTTACAACATCTCTGAAAAAAAAAATTGATTTTGCTCTTATTTCGTTCATTCTTGACTGATAATGGATAGAACCGGTTTTAAATGATCTGGAATATAGTCCACTTTCTGTGTCTCTATCGGCGTTCGAATCCGTTAACTGATTCCGGAATTTATCCGGCATCGAAGTGGGGTGACGGATGAAACATCCATAAATTTAAGTAGATTTTTTTTAAATGGCCTACATCATATGACTATTTTTCATGGATCCTTCACAATGGACATGAATAGAACCAATCTTGGCCACCGGAAAACTGAACTTTGGAAAATGTATACACTTTTCTATCATTCCACCTTTTTGAACTCATAGATATATACAAAATGTGAAGTTCTTCAAAGCATACACTCCCACAGCTCCCTCAACTTTGGTATGGCCATTCCGGCACCAGTTTCGGATGGAATCAAATAAGGACATTTGACGCCATCTTAAAAACCAGGATGGTGGTTTCAGGTTACCACGAAGCAGTGAAAATCATCATCAATAATGGTGTCATTGTGAAGCGGGTGATCAGCAGAAGACGGAAATTGGTGACTGACACCATTTTGAAAACCAACATGGCGATTGAGGTTAGCACAAAATAGTGAAAAACATTGTCAATATGGATATCATTCGACAGGGGTGAACAATGAAAACTATCATCAATATGAGTATTAGAAAACAGAAATTGATTTTGACGCAATTTTGAAAACCAATTATTGCAATATTGAAAACCATTTGATTATAATTGCAATTTTGACCATGCGATTGAAGCTATTTTGAAAACCAAGATGCCGGTTTCAGGTTACCACGAAACAGTGAAAACCGTCATCAATAATGGTGTAATTGTCAAGCGGATGGTCAGCAGAAGGAGTACATTGATGATTGACGCCATTTCGAAAACCAAGATGCCGGCTTACGGTTACCACAAAACAGTAAAAACCATCATCAATATGGGTAACGTTTTATAGGGGGTGGTCAGTAGAAAACAGCTATTGATTTTGACACTATTTTGAAAACTTGGTGGCATCCACAAAACATTGAAAACCATCGTTAATGTGGGTATCATTTAAAGGGGGTGGTCAGTTGAAAATAGCAACTGATTTTTTATGCAATTTTGAAAACCAAGATGGTGACTTCCGGTTACCAAACCATCATCAATAATGATATCGTTGTAAAGCGGGTGGTCAGCAGAAGAGGTAATTGATGCCATTAGGGTGCCGGTTACCACAAAACAGTAAAAACCATCATCACTAGGGTATCATTTGAAAGAGGATGGTCAGTAAAAACAACAATTGATTTTCGACACCATTTTAAAAATCAAGATGGCGGCTTCCAGTAGCTACAAAACAGCGCAACCTAGAGATGAGCGAATAAATCGCTAATCGATCAAAAATCGGTTTTACAAAAAGAATGAATGAGCCACTACTCCTTTTTGAAGGGATGCGATATTTTTGAAAAAAAAAATGTGGGTGATCGACTTAGTAATATGTAGGAATAATTACAACAATACTTTTTGTAAAAGTTGTAGTCGCTATTCACTAACCCTAGAACGTTGCACTTCTGTCTTCCACCCTAGAACGTTGCACTGGGGTACAAATGTACCCCATGATTTGATCACAATTTTCGCAGGTTAAAATCAAAACAAAAGAAATGTATAGTACGTCATTTTCTTCGTTTTTTAATTGCAAAAACAGCTGTGTAAGTGAAAGTATGGAATTTATTGAATTAATGATACATAAATCGGTTTGTACAATAACAAGCGAAAAAATCGCTGTTTTCACTTTTTTCACAAAAAAATACTATAACTGCGAATTTTCAATCGATTTGAAAAAAATCAAATGATTCTAAAAGTTGAAAGAATGGTCTAGAAATAGTATACAATGGAATTTCGATATTTTTGAAAAAGAGAAATTCAAGGAAGGGGTCCAAAATTTCGACTTTGAAATGTCCATTGTACAATACGTAATATGTAATACCCTCATTCAATTAAAATCAGTTTTGGTAATCGAATCTGGTTTGGAATGATTTTGAACTTAGAACGAATTTAAAATAGAAACTATTTAAAAATTTCTCAAGAAGCTCAAAATTTTCGGAACGGGGGGGGTCCGAACCCCCAAGACCCTTCCTCTGGATCCGCCAATGGTGAAGTTATTTGGAAGAGGGAAAGTTTAAAAATCGAGGTTTTGAACATACCGCGAAATAGGGTGGAAATTGAAATGAAAAAAAAAAAAATTCTGAACAGTAATACATTGGTAACACGCAACGTTACTGTTGCAGCAGTTACTGTGCGCCAAATTATATTTGCAAGTCATTGTTCTGAAAAACTATAAAAAATAAACAATAAAACAATCAAAATCAGCAAAAATGAGAACGATTTTTTCTACTTCAAAATTACATTAAATTATGTGAATAAATGATTGAAAACGATGATATAATACAAGTTGTTACTTATGTAGTTAAAACAACCAGTATTTAAACTGGGATTGTCACGAGTCACAATTTCCACTGACAACACGAAACCTGACGAAACGCTAACGGCAACTGCGGTACAAATGTACCCCCACGCCAAATTTGACACCAGCTTCCACTAAGGTTATAAGCAAGCTGGCTAAACCACCTTTTCCTACTCTTACTAGGAACTCTGAATTATGGTTAGGGTCCCAGGTCGATAAATGGCGAATTCTCGTCTTCACGCGACTCCAAAAATTGTGTGGGGTACATTTGTACCCCAGTGCAACGTTCTAAGGCTAATGGAGTGATAGATGATTATCAGTGGTACGAAATCTTATATTCAGTTGTCCGCGTATGCGAGCATTTACCGACACCAACAAAATCATTTATGTGTTGTGAGGACAAATTGAAGCAGAAGGTGGTAACTTTTACATTTAGGAGCATAAGTGAACTGCGTAATCTATATGTAGATCTAGTGCATTTCTGCTATATAATCCCACTCAGAGCAAGCGTAGAAACAAAATTCAGTTTGCTACTGAAGTTGAATTGGAGCCGAAAATAACCGAATGAATGCGGTGCACCAATAGAATGAAAGACTAGATAAACAACTGAATTTCGGTCTTCTTTCAAGCTCACCTGGGGTTGTCAATAATTCTGAGCTCTTATTATTGATGACTTAAAGTGCTAACAAATCGAGTGAGTAAACTGGGCAGCCTAATGTGAATTTGTTAAAAAAATAGGCACGATGAAAACATGATCACTTAGTTGTATAAATGGAATCAAAAAATCTACTCCAAATCAAATTCAAACAGAACATTTCCTTCATCTTCTCAAATCAATCACTGAATCGATTAAGAGTCGATTCTTTTTCGTGTGACTCGGACACGATTCTCTCTCTAAACTGGATCGGTTTGCTCAACTCTAGTGAAAACCATCATCAATATGGATGTCATTTGAAGTGAAGTGAATTTTGCAGTGAGTAAAAGACCGAAATTGATTATTGATGTTTCCGACTACCACAAAACAGTGAAAACCACCATCAATACGGGTGTCATTTGAGAGTGATCAGTAGAAAGCCGAAATTGATTATTGATGCAATTTTGGAACACAAGATGGCGGTTTCAGGTTATCACATAACAGTGACAACCATCATGAATATGGGTGTCAATTGAAAGGGAGATGTCAGTAGACGACCGAAACTTTCGGTTACCACAAAACAATAAAAACCATCATCAATATGGATGTCATTTGAAAGGGGGTAGTCAGTAGAAGACAGAAATGGACCAGTGATGCCATTTTTAAAACCAAGAAGACGACTTTCGGTTAGAACATGTGCGCCGCCGCCGCCGGTAATTTTTAACATAGGTCGACACTGTACCGGTTAACTAAAAATTGAGTTTTTTAACTAAATTTTATGAAAAGCACTGTGGCGGTGATCGTTTCACCCGATTTTCATAATATATTTAAATTGTTAGTACTTACAATCTCGTGTACTGAACGGTTACCTTTCCATCCAAAAATTACATCCCTTACAATCAATTTTTAAATCTTAGGAATCATTTTTTATTACTATGGTCATTTTATTGGAAAAAATGTGTTTAGGAAACCGAACCTTTCAAGTACACCACAATACATTTTTTCTTGATTTTTTTAAATTTTCACTTTAGCGGTTCGCGTTGGAGAGTGTGCATAAAAACGCATCATAACTCCGACAATTTTTACCAATGTTCATTTTTTCTTCGCTAGTACTTCCAACAAATTGTCTTTTGCTTTTTGAAATAAAATTTGCATAAAACCAAAGAGAAAAAAGTGAGCTACGTTCGACACTTTTTTCTCTCAACGTTGTACATAAGCTCTTTATTAAACATCTGATATGTCAAATAAAACTTCAGGGGAATCCATAACGAACAACGTTGTAGAAGACACCATAACTTCATACGTTCAGAGTGTCGATCGTGAAAGACTTCAAACACAGTACTTGGTTTCCCACACTTTACAATTCGGAGACAGCGTTGACACATATCAGTTTGACAATCGTACGCGCATAGCGTTTTCTGAGCATGAAACCATGCCCTGTACAAAGATGACGAACAATGGAATTGGTTTGACTAAACGCTTTCGCATAAGCCAATCAACGTTGTCGATGCAACGAAAGTAGTTATTTCTGGTTTCTTTCTCTCGTGGGAATCGTATTACCACATTGCATTATGAAAGATTCAATATAATGAAAGGAGGTACGAATTGAGAGGTGAAAGTGCACATCCTTTGCTTTCGTCGTGTATTTAAATATTGTTAGACGACGTGCTTTAGTTAGTTATTTTGAGTGAAGTTTTCTGCGTTGGAAGTTAAACCTTAAAAGCATAACTGTGACGTGATGGACAAGAATTAAAACTTTTAATGTACTTCGAGATGTTACATAAACTGAAAAATTTTGTGGTATAAACTATAAACTGGTGAGATATTTTGCAAATCATTATCATTCCCCTCGATACTCCCAATTCGGATGCAAACAAAGAGCATGTTCAATATTTGAAACCAATTAAATATGCGAACTGAATGGACCGACTGTATCGCCTAGTATACCATTCATACCGCCGGGGATGCATCAAAAATGACATAAATTGGTATGCGCCGTTATTTCGGTAGATTTAATTCAATATTCTAGCATAGCCCAATTAGAATCGTGCCATCCTGATTGAAACAGACCACAGTGTGGTGATGCTGATGGTGATAGCGATGATGATGATGATGCCGATGGAGGCGATGGTCACTTGGCAACAGTTTCAATGTTGGATAGCATCGTCGTCGTTGGTGCGCTACTGCAGTGTGGAATGTCAAATGCACACAAGAGCGGGGCCAACCTTGATTGGCCTAGTTTTGACGCTCGGGAGTGCTGATCCTGCAATATTTATCCACGGGCCACACAGTTTGCAGGAGTCATTTTCTGGGTCAACGACGTTCCGCTTGTGTTGTGGTGCGTTGGTGAGCCTTCACTGCTGGATCCGGATACGTGCTTTTTGCGCCAATTGAGGCCATTCGTATTGATTGCTGGTTGTTTGGAGAATTGGGTTAGAAAACTGATTTCTTGGCTGGCCTCCAGTGTTCCGGTTTATCGTAAATAAAGGTATTACTAAAATAGGCACTGTTTTTTTTCAAAAGCGCCATAAATTTCGCAACTTGAAGTTCCGAAATATTCACACGAACGACGTGTTTCGTTTACCTTGCAATAAAATTTCATTGAGTAAAAAATGTTTTGATTGTGCATAACCGTTTATTTGGCACAATTACGAACTACTAACGTGAAATACTCAGCTTTTTATGCGATCAGAATAGCCCTGTTTGTTAGTAATTTTGGTGTATGGATATAAACAACAGAATACTCGAATAAAAGATTTTGATCCAACACAGTTTGCGGTGTATTGTTAGTCTATTCACCATGTTATACAAATCAGTGATATCCTTTCATTATGCAGAAGCAGACGTATACGATAAAATTTATTTTCATTTTTCCAAGCATGTAATTAAATTCGATCTCAAGCCGTTGAAGGATACCATGCAGGCAATTATTCGGTTTTACATGCATTCACACGTAATGATAACTAATTCAATCTCACTGTACTGCATGGTTTAATCGCCGTAGCGATAGCATTGCGTTATAAATAATTCAGCAGAAACTCTCTGTTACAAATGACCGCATTTTCTTTCACCTATGCGTATGGTTTCACTATCTCTTTTAATTTTAATGCCTTACATGCCTATTATTGCCGGCACACGTACCAATCAGTGGTACTTTTTCTGGCTGATTGTTATTATGCATTCGGTGTATCTAAACTGTAGTGTGATGAACTGATTTGGCGAAGCCGTTCGATTGATTTTGTTATGCTTACATACCAAATCAATCGCATCGGTTGCTATGCAAACCGTACGTGTGAAGCAATTCTCTATTATCTCCCGTGCGCGTGTATGTCGATTTTATCGTTTGCGCATCTCATGTTTGTAAATCTGTGCTGCCTCGGTAGGCCGTCGTTCACCATCTGCCAAGTCGTTATTGAATGGGGTCGAAAAGAAGAAACCATTCAACTCACATTCCGACATGTACAACCTTCAAAAACACTTCTTCCATCCGAACGCACACTCACATCGACGAACCCTTCACCAAACAAAACAACCCCTGTAAAAGGACTATAGGGATGACTCATCTCGTTCTCTGCCAGGAGCGATACCATATCCAGCATAAAAAAAACACTCCAGCAAGCTAACTTTGAGCGGAAGTTGCGTTTGCTGGGTTCGATGGTGTAAGAAAGGTAAGCGCAGGAGAAACCGGCCTTTCCGTTTCGTGAACATTCTGCAATGAAAGAATTAATCAGCATATTTACTATCTTTTTGCTATTACAATTTTACTCTCAATTTAGTTGTTTTTTATAGCATTGAATGTAAGCAGCCATAATTCCTTCCATTGCATTTACTCCACGCTAACCCTGTGATGGTCTCCACGAGTGGATGAGGGTTATGTGTGATATGGTAGAAGTGCAAGACAACCACATCAGCACAGCACATGCTCCGGGTCACACTTCTTTTGGTAGAGAGACCTGACAGTAACAGGGTTATCTTGTTCCAGTACTTGTTTTTGTTGATAAACAAAGCGCCACTTGAGGTCCCCTATCTCCTCCTACCGAGCCTCGGTGACCGATTCTGATGATGACATTTGCATCCACAAAGTAAACCGACCGTGACTCCCATAGCGGCACTTGCGAAGGTCGCGTTCAGTGTTACGCGGTATCGCTTATTTTTCGGTACAGGAAATATTTCCCATTGCCAGGAAATTGGCACGTTGCACGATTTTTTTTCTAGGTTCGGATTTCTTCCGTTTCCTTCCGTTCAAGTGTCAGCGAGATAACTGTATCAGCTGGAGCGTAAGTTGTGCACAAAAGTCCGTCTACGGTAACAATGCAAGTATTTGCACATTTTCGCACATGTGACTGATAATTTGTAGGATGTGCAATACATTCGTTTTTGGAGGTTGACTACAGCGTTTGAAGTGTATGCCGGGCGGAATAATCTATTTCATATCACGTGTTGAAATGATTCGACTTCACAGTTGCATTCCACGTCTTTTAGAAACGTGGTTGAACTGATGGTAAAACTAAAGATAATAGACATCGCAAAAATGTTGTTACTAATGAGAAGAAAATAATGCCGTAATGTGCAGAAAGACGTACAAAACAAATTTAAGACAAGATACTACTCGGAATAGATGACAAAACCTACTATGATTGAAATAGTGAGTCTGAAAGATATGCAACAAAAAAACATCAGTTTGTGGCAAGCAATTTGTAGCTGCGGATTATACAACGGTTTTTTGTTACATTGAGAATCATAGCTCGTATTGCCTTTTTCGGAAGTGATTAGGCGAGTTTGTGGCAAAAATAAGGTGGTACGAAACATAGAGCCACCAATGAAGCGTTTAAAAAGTTTTTGAAATTGGCAAACGCTGGATTAACCATAACCCGTACAAAACAATCAAGGGATTCATTTTAAATTTTAAAGCCGATAAATTAGCACCGCAAAGCCGTATCAAGATAGCAAATCATACTAGGAAAATTGATCGTTCCCCAGCAACATTTGGATCTTCTATGTAAGAACAACAAACGCTTCAATCTCACAAAACATTTTATCAGTTCTCTAACTCTAGACAATTTTATACAAGCTACATCCATCTATTTGATCGACACTTTAGCTGAGCTGAGATCGATTTTACTAACGTTAGCTGATTGTGGACATCCACTTCCCGGATGTTGTTCATCATGAAACGCACGTTGAATGCGGCGAACAATCATCATATAATGGTATCTTATAACTCCACAGTGGTTTTTTTTGCCAAAAACGTGCAGAAAATTATTCACGCGGAAACGGTAAACCATATCATGTATAATCATATCCTCTGGAATTTTATGATGATTCAAGACTTTTATTTTGATGATATACAGGGTGTTTGGTTCATGGTAAAGAACCTCTCGAGGGATGATTGTAGGTCATATTTGGAGAAAAAAATCATTCTACGCATATCATCAAATCTCAATCGTTATTAAGGTATTGAACTTTTGGTGTTCAAAACTTAGTTAACTTAAAATACCTCTAACTCAGAAAGTATGCTTTGTATTTGAAATCTTCTAGATCCATTAGATAGGTGAGAAAATTTTCTTTTGAATGATGTCCTCACATGTTTAGGCTAATGAGGTTAAGTAACATTTTCACAGTAATTTATTTAAAATTTAACAATTTTGGTCGATTTTTCGTTCATTTCACGAAAATCTTAATAGTTAACATCACCATTTTAATAATTCAGAGAGAGCTGTATAATTTGTTCTTTGACATGATACACCTATCTTTTCTTGTTTTCATGTGTTTGGGTTATTGAACTTGGATATTTTTATCTCATTTTCACTAATACTAGCTCGTCGCTGTTGTGTTATGACAAACGCCATTTTGGGGTAAAATGAGTTAGATATGCCACATTACTAAACTAAAAATTCTCTACAAAATGGCGTTTTCAGAATTTTGACATTCTGCTTGGTTATTGAAATATAGCGAGAAACATGCTGAGAAAATTTAAATATTTTGCTTCAAACGACTTTGTCTGGGGATTGGCTCAAGTTATCTTGATGTATAACAAGTTTTTATGTGTGAAACTATTTGGGAAACACACTGGCATAATCTTTTTCAAAACGAAAATTCCCGAATTGTGAGAAAAATGCAGTTCAAGTTTTAAACTGAAAATATAGTATATTTGGCAACACTGTTTCCAAAAATAACTATTGTTTCTAGATTCCCTGACTCATTTCCTTCAAAATGCATCTCACAGATTGTTTCTAGACCAAATGAAGCCAAAGATATGAATAAAAGTTAATAAATGATGCTTTTTTGTATGGAAAATTTTCCATGCACCATTATGACACGCCATATAAATTTTGTCATCAATACCTATGACACGTGTGAGCGCGACTTTTGTTTACATTTATAGTAAAACCTCGCAACATAGTCAACCGATCTTCCCAATATTTGAGAGACTAATACAGAATAGATAGAAGCATCAATTGTCTTTTTTGAATTGCTTATACCATTTATAATTTTCAAGATATTCAATCTCAAACTTTAAAAATCGTTTTTCTCGAAAAGTGCTAAATGGCGCTTGTCATAAGATAGCACAACAGCGACGAGCTCTTATTGAAAAAGTATGGCACTTATTGTACTTTTTTCTTATTTTTATTCGAAAGTTAGGAAAATTTTGCAGAGAACAATGGATTAATATCTTTCAGTTAAGTGAATTTAGTATGCTTTTATAAGTTAATTGGTTGAAAGTTAGTAATATTATTAGCATTTTCGTTATTTTCTAAAAATAGTGAATAATAAACATCTCCATTATTATCATGGAATAAATGCATCTCAGCAAGTTCTACAACTTTTTCTTTGACTCCATTCAATTATCTCTTTTAGTTTCGAAGCAAAATCAGTTTTATCACATCGTTTCATATGCGAAAGCAACGATTTCGTACCCACTACATTTGTGTTAAGGTCATGCTGTGTTAACTATTAAATGGCAGCGAAATGAAATGCGATAGGGATAAAGTGTCAAAAAAAAAGTTATAGAGAATGTTAAGCGGCACCAAATGAACAATAGTAACGATACATTTATTTGATTAAAAATTAGAACAATTACAAAACTTTCCAAAAATCGCTAATTTTGGGTTATTTTACTAGTAAAAAGTCATTTAGTACACTTAACTAAAGGATATTTGTACATACATCGAAAGGAAATTTTCTCAGCTTTCCAATCAAGCCTAGGAAATAACATAAAGCATATTTTTTAGATTAGTGTCTTTTAAGCACTTGCAAATAGATTACAGGAAAAGTTTAGTAATGAAATTACAAAGAAACGAGAAGAGATAGGAATATGGTGTTGAAGAACAAATTATGAATCGTTCCTAAACCCAACTTTTGGATAATAGATATTGCTATTATCATAATTCATTATTTTGAGAAAATTAACAAAAACCTTATCAAAAACACCAACTTTTAACTACTTTACAACTAAACGATAATTAAAATTAATTAACTGAAAGATATGAGAACACCATTCAATAAGAAATTTTCTCGCCTTTCCAATGGGACTAGAAGTTTTAAAATACAAGTTTTACTTTTTGAGTTAGATGTATTTTAGGATAAATAAGTTTTTTACACAAAAAGTTCAATAACTCTGTAACGGTTGAGATTTATGGGATGTGCATAACGATTTTTTTCTCCAAATATGACGGTGAATTACCCCTCCAGAGATTCTTAATCTTAACCAAACACCCTGTATTAATAATAGTGATTAATCCCTCTTGAAGTGAGATATTTGCTACAATTTTTTAAAAGTAAGAAATACAAGATAAAGTATTCAGAAATGTCAAAGAACTTGTTTTTACGAGCATCATTAGTGAAGACCAAAAATCAATGGTACGCTAGAAGTTATTGACCGTTGTTTGTGAATGACCCCTTAAAAGCTTTTATTCAACATAACTTCTTTAATATCGTAGATACAGCTTCTGTGTGTTCAAGAAAGTTGTTCGTCTTATCAAGATACATATCATCGGTCAATCTCTTGCGACTTAGAAGTTATTGGGTAGTTTTTGGTAAAATTAGCAAAAGTTTAAAAAGCAATAACCTTTGAACGGCCAAAACCCGGCAGCCAGCTCTTATTGCAAGTAGAAATGCTGTATCAACACTATAAAACTCAATGGAGTTTACTTGTCTCTCGTAGTCTCCAGTAGAATTAACTATTGTTTTTCAGAAAATGTTAAATATCTCCGAAAATACTCGAGAAAAAAAATATGCGTTGATAAAAATTATGTATTTTGGCGATTGAAATAACTTCGTAGAATATATGAAACCCGTAGGATTGATGATTGAGTAGATATTTAAAAAAATATTTTTGGGGGTCTTCCAAATATAACGAGCTGTAGTTTCTTAAACATTCAAAGAAGAGACTTCGTGTATTCAGAAAAGATATTCGTGAATGCAGTCTACACAACTTTTCCAAAGACGTTATATCATTTCTTTTACCAAATAAAAAAATTAGTTGAAAGATCTCACTTATAGGTGGATTAATCACGTAAATTGTAGCAGCAAAGTTGTTGAAGTAGTCCGAAAACACTATTGACGTAATCTCACCCGTTTCTCCGTTAACAACCTATCGCCATTTTAAACAATTTATTTTTAAAAAATTTCCAAATTACTTTGAAAATACACGAGATTAGCCATTGTTGTGATATAGAAAGTTTTTCATCTTGATCATTCAAAGCTTTTTACTGAACATCTCGAACTTATTAGAATGATATTTCAAAAGTTATATTAATGAATTAGCTTTAAAAGGACCATCCACAAACAACTAGCAATAATTTCGAAGATATTAAAGATATAGACTTTGTGTCTTCAGCAAAGTTGTTGGCAAAATCTTGTTTTACAACTTGGCCGATGCCATAATTTTAATATATGCACTTGCAAGAAAATTATATCTCACTTTTAGGGACATTAGTCATTAAAATAACAACACCATACAAAAGGGCTTATAGTGTCGACAATTTCCCCCGAAAACGTCTTTGGCCCAAATTTAACGATTTGGGTGTATTGATAGATCGCATGATTTTGGCAAAAAAAACCACTGTGAACTGTAGCAATTTGTTGTAGATGTCTCCAGCTACTCAGTCAGTTTATATTCCGATAACAGATGATTTTTAATCAAATTCAGATCGAAATGTTTCGAATTCGGCTAGTCGGCTTATTCCGATGGGTATAAATAAATCCCTGCTGCACAGTAATGTTTGTTGTACAGATGAAACTCGACCGAATTTCACCATGAGGGTCGGTTTCTGCCTGTATTCAGGCGCAACCGAACTCGGGCAAATCTAATCCGAAATTGTTGCATTTGAGCCGAAACTCTTACTAAAACCACCAGGTGTAATTCTACTTTATTTCAATTGTATTCATTTTTGGTAGATTTCCTTGTCGTTGGCAGCTTAATTCCGTTGGATTCCGATTGATGCCGGCTCAACCCGGTTCAGTGAAATTCGGCAGAATTTTTCTATAGGGCCGGGATTAATATTCGAATTGGATACAGAAATCACTATTGAATTTTAAGCATACTATTACCTATCCTGTTCTCATTCGAGATTTTTTTTAATTCCCAGAAAGTTGATCGAAAGTGATCCTAATTATTTATATTATATGACAATTAAATTAATATTACGTGAGAGTTTGAAATTACATTGAAATGAAATGACATATATTGGGTATGTTCGGACTCGCTCGAAAATGTAGTGCAACATACACACACTCTGTGGAATCATTTGAAATCTATTTTAATGAGAACTGTAAAACTGTTTCAATTTGGTGTATTACAGATCTCAAGAGTAATAGATATGAAATTAATTAGATTTCAACAGTTTGTAATCACTTATATATGCACCAAGTCATATAAGATATGATTTAATTTTTCTGAACTCCAGAAAAAAACCGTTTTATAATCACAAACAAGTAAGGTTAAAACAAGTAAGGCTAATAACTGAGACTGTTACCATTCATTTGACTGTCAACCATCTGGGGTAGATTTTATTTAAATTCGTCTTAGAAAATTTTTTCACTGGAACAATGGGTCTTTGAAACAGTCAACCTCGTACTCCAACAGATACACTTAAGATAAACTTGAATCGTTGACTACACCGTTCATCTCAACTTTGTACGCGGGTATGTAGACATGGCAGTCCCTCACAAAATACTTGTCGCCAGTAACGCCATTTACTTGCTTTAGACTTAATATTAAAACTAATCTTACCGTAATTTCAAGATATATATCACGGCTAAATATTTCTGCATCAGTTCTTGCCATATCTTTAGAATATTTAGTGGTTTATCTTTGATTCGAAAGAAGACCAGATATGGTCTATCCAAATTCAATCTTGTTCGATATTTATTTTACTATCAGCTTGCTCTTTTGAAAAGAGTTTATTACTGAATAGGCCTACAGTGATAATTTAAAGAATACGAAGGAAGAGCCAGAAATTACGAAAAGATATCTTCACTCGATAATCATACAACGGATGCTACTGATTTTCTTAGCAAATGGCACGAAGAATGAGTATAAACCTTTATAAAGAAATAGATCATAAAAAAATCCGAACAATCCGTTTGAAATCTTGCATCACGTGCTTGAGCTCTATCAAGTTTTTAAATTTTCGATCATTTTGAAAAAAGTTATGAATTTGCATATAAAACATATGAAAAATAATAATTCCAATCTCAAAACTCCCATAGCTTGGGGCATGTGTTAATCATAAAATTTTATCCAATTTATTTTGATACTTTGATTCATTATTTGACCGGCGATGGACAAAATTGACTGCCACCTTAGTGAACAGTTCAGATGCGGATCTTTCATGATTGCATGGGAACCAGCGTTTATAAATATATTCGCGCTTAAGTCCTCCTTTAAAAATGTATAAGTGCTCAAACGTTGATTAACCAGGGCTTTCGATGTTTGCGAGATCGTGTGCGTTGATGCGCGTGGATGAATGCAAAGAATTCGAGCGTTTGTATGTTAACGTACTTGATCGCCAAGGGCGTATCGTATGTCACGCAGTGCTAGAGTGTAGTCCAAGAAGATAATATCTATCTATTTTGGTTCCTAATTATGTGTATAATAAATGAACAGAATATACAATCAGAGAAATTCAATCGGGGCTAGTTACTAGAACAAAATTGGAAACAATAAGAATGAAAAGAAACTAAGAGAATTTGTTTTTCGTGGTGATATAACTGCCGCAATTTGGTAACTGGTTTTCCATTCTTCTCGCAAATTGACAAATCTCAATCCTTAAACTTGACTCAACAGTCATCATTCCACTCAGACAAGACCATACGTATTCCCCACGCACAATAAATGCCAAATGGATTAGTTCCCAAGTTGGTCAAATAAACACTAAGGAAGCAAAGAAATTCGTTTGCTCAATCCAAAGAAATGTCAGTCTAGTTGGTATCACCCGGCGGATTCGTGTTTGCTTCCAGTGCCATCCGTAGAAGCATGATTTGTATCTATCATCAAAAACACACATGAATAGAATAAACATCTGGCATAAATTACCGCTGTCGCATGACCTCTGATGATGTTTCCTTTTCGGAATACATTGTCGAGGACACGAAAATAATGAACTGAGCTATTGTGTGCAGGCACGTAGAGCTTTGGTAGGGTTACTGTGTCCCTACTCACCTTTGCACCTATATTTATCACACTCGTTTGAAGACATAAGTTAGAGCAGTGTCTTTGTTCTACGCATTGATAGGATGAAAAGGGGTCCGTAGTACTCAACTGTTAGTTTCGCTCCAGCATGAATGATCTGCCATTGGCGAAACGTCAAAACTCGGTTTAAAAAGTCAGCTAAACTATGGATTGGCTTCTGGGTCGAGCAAAGCGACAGCTTTGAAACTTTTCATATTGGATCTGACGCTGATGGAGTATTCTTTTTGACCCATAAAGGACGAACCGATAAAATTAATACCTATTTAAGCGTAGTACATTCATTATAAGCAAAGTGATCAACGAAACTTTCTTATTAATGAGATGACACAGCTCGTCTATCTTATCTATCGTTGTATTTGCTTGACTCCGAAACTGCAACAAGGTTGCAACCATAGCCGCTGTTAGTTTATATATTTTGAAACGGCGTTAGTATCGCAAGGATCACAGCCTGCGCACCTATTATTATGTTACATCACTTCGATATTCGATGGCTGCTCTCGATGGTTGCCCAGAATTGTTGTTCTGATCACCACATGACTCAATAGAAAGGTTAAACTATACTTTTAATTATTGCAAAATTAGGGTAAATAAATCACAGAATCTTCTTCAGATTTCTAAAAACCTGACAGACCGGTTCTCGACTGAGACCGAAATTGCCAAGGTTCGCTCGGACTAGATAAGAATTTTGCTAGCCAACTCAAAACAGGCAAACCTTATTGCTTGCTGTGAGCACTTTACGCGGGATTATAATGTATATATTCCATCGGTAAGGGTAGAGATGGATGGCGTCGTCAACGATGAGTTTGACAAGTGAGGATCTGTAGCAGTACGGAGTTGGCTGTTTTAGAGACCGCTTACTTCAGCGGGTGAAATACTTGATTGCAATCCCAAATAAACTCTTTTCGGGTGGCCCGCTGTGTAGAATGCGGCGAGTATCATCTAGCTAGATGATTCGTGCAGTATGAATGCTGAAAAGTATTCTTACTGTGCAGATAGTCTTGCGTACAAACTACGCGGGGATAAAATAAAACGTTCCCTTGTGCGACGTTCCAAACATTATTTCGCAGAAATGCTAAAAAAAGCTTGGCCACTATTCTCAACAAACCTCTATGTTGTCTTGCCCCCTAACTAGGGTTAAGCTGATGACCTACAAGAGGGAACATCTACTAGGGTGCTATAGAAAGGAGGAATATTTCCTCTTCCAATCCTCCTTGGAAAGGCCAGAAGGTGTCCCTTAACGGGGATCCAAAAGTCTCTTGGAGGTGCTGCAACCAAACCGAAGCAAGTATAATAAATTGCGAAAAGTCGACTGCTTTAAGATGTTTTATACTGACGGATCGAACCTTGAAGAGTCCATTGGTTTCGGCATTTCAATGAAAAGTTCACCGCATTCAACAAACTGGGTCACCGAGTTCAGTTTACGCCGCAGAACTAGCTGCTATTCAGTATATCATTGGAGTCAGTGCCAAATTACCCGCAGACTATTTATTTACTTCACCGTTTCGGATAGCCTCAGTTCCATTGACGCTATTCGCGCGATGAAGCATGGGAAACACTCCTCGTATTTTTTGAGGAAGAAGTACTGAGTGTTTTAACCATCATATCTTTCCAGATTATCCAGGTTTAGGTCCCCGGGCAATGAGAAGGCGGACTCTTTAGCTAAGGTGGGAGCTCTATAATGTGACATTCATGAAAGACCAATTTGCTTCAACGAATTTTTGAAAATTACACATCAGAGAACCCTCGACTTCTTGGAGCAATTGTGAATTAGGAAGGTGGCTACATTCTATAGTCCCGAAGGTATCGACCAAAGTGTTCAAGGGGATGAATGTGAGTCGTGACTTCATTCGTGTGATGTCACTACATGCTGGATACACGTTTTTGGCGTACTGGGCTCGTGGGTAGTAGTGTCGGCGCTTGTGGCGACGGCGATCACGACATCGAACACATTGTCTGGGCGTGCAGCGAGTATAGTTTCGTCAGATCTCAGGTAATGGTTACTCTTCGGGCCCGAGGAATACCACCCAACGTCCCAGTTGGAAATGTTATGGCAAGCCGCTCTCCCTTATATGTCCCTCATCTCTTCATAACATCAATCAATATATGAAATTAGCCCTTCTTTTTCTCATTTTCAGAAGTCCCCTGTAATGCTTTTGTGACACGAAGTACGGGTTCGACGAGAACCAACCAACGTCCCGCTGCGAGCTATCTTGTCGGTCTAAGGCCGTTGATGTTTTACCACAAACTGCAAACTTGATGTTTTTCTTTTCTCTGCCACCGTTGTCCCCTCTCCCCTGTATCTGATATTGCTGTTACTCCGATGCTGAAATCAACCCGCGCTCCCTCCCCTCTGAAAATGTCTTTCTGAAGCAAATAGGCCTTCATGATAAAAAACTGAATTTGAATCTGCTTCCATTTAACTACAAGCAAATTTGAATCCGTTTCCCTTTCTCTTAGTCTTCCCTAATAACTGTAACAACTGATCCCCCATGTACTTTGAACTGTATTTCTAGTTTTAGGTTAAAAATGTCGTTTATCTTAATATAATCATAAATTTTTTTTTTTTTTTTTTTTTTCGAGAGTTGTCCTACTGGAGCTGTAGAGCTAGGTTCTCGGAAGGGCTCCCCGTCAGAATCACATACTACAATTTGCAGACGAGACAGGCAATGTCGCCCAATAAAACACTGCAATAGGCCAATTGTAGCGGGCCGTGATTCTGAATGTGATATTCTTTGTACGGTTCAGGCATGTGCGGGCGTAGGGACTCGGAATCGCGTGTATCATCGCGAAGGGCTCGAATATTTGTACGTTAATGTGCTCGATCGCGTGTGCGTTTGTATGTCGCGTGTGCTAACGTGTAACTTCGCGTGCATAAATTCTATTTCATAACCGTGTGCCTTTCGCATATTCGCGTGTGTTCTAGAATGATCGCGCGCGGACCGTGAATCTGATACTTAATTTTTTGTGTACGGTTCAGATTCCAGAAGGAAGTGGGCTCTTCCATATCATTAGAGATCCCAATCATGTCGTCGTAGAACGCGTGGTCTAGTGGATATGAGCTTTATTTTTTTTTTGATTGGTCCAACTGAATGTATGGACCTAAATTGCTAGAATAAAGGTTAAAGATTTCCAGACGTGACCGATTCATGATCGCGCATTTGCGGGTTTGCGTTTGAGATCGCGTTTGTAACTTCGTAAGTACTAAAACGTTCACACAATTGCCGCAGTGTTATCAAGTTTACGCGATCGCGGGCATAGGTGTGCGTAGATGATCGCGAAGGGCTTAAGCGTTCGTATGTTGACGTGTTTGTCCCGTGTGCTCGCGTGTATGTGACTTCGCGTGTATAAATTGGATTTTGAAACCCTGCGGCGATTTATATATTCACGGACCGTCATTCTGATCTTTAGTTTTCGGTGTACGGATCACATTCTGACAGGGAGAGAGTTACCCCATATCACTAGAGTTTCCGGTCATGTCGCCATGGAACGTTTTGTCTAGTGGATATGGTAGTTATTTTTCAATTTTATTATTTTTTTAATAATTAACAAGGACCTAGATTGTTTGTACCGAGGATAGATACTTCCGGACGATCCCGATTCATGATGGCGCGAGCGCGGGAGTTTGTAGGTTGACACTTGAGATCGTGTTGGTAAGTTTATGAGTGCTGAGATTTTCACCTTATCACCGGGGTGTAATCATGTTTGCGAGTTCGTAGGCTGCTTGGAAAATCGCGAGGGGCTCTAACGTTTGTGCGCTGACGTGATTTTGTAACGTGTGTTCTTGAATGGTTGCGCGAACCGTGAGTCTGATATTAAATTTTCAGTGCGCGGTTTGAATTCTGGCAGAGAGTGGGATCGTTTATATCGATAGGGTTCCCGGTCTTAATTGGTCCAGCTGAAGGCATGGACCTAGGCTTCTAGGATCAAGGATAGACTTTCGGACGTGACCGATTCGTAATCGCGTGCACGATGGCATTTTTGTAGGTTCCCGCTGAGACCGCGTTTGAGAATGTGTGAGTGTTAAGACGTTCACTATCACCATCGTTGTTGATTCAGCTGAAGGCGGGTGTAGAATGGCAGTATAGGACTCGAAAAGAAGAAATAAAAGACAATATATGAGAGACGTAATAGATTAGATAGGTACAAGATACAGCTGAAGTTATGATCATCACATGAGACATACATTAGTACTTCAAACACTACTAATACTTGAATAGCCAATCACCACACATAGCACATCCTTTCTCAATTATCTATTTGTTACTGGTTGATTGTTGGTTATGAGCTGGTGAATAGAGGAAAGGTATAGAACAGACAAAAGGCTCATATCAGCCCTCCCGGCCTCCTCGACACACCACTATCGAGGCGTATTGTAATCAACATCTTGAAGCGGGCTTCTTATATAAATCAAATCCTCAGTAGTCATAATGTTTGGTGGATTATTAACATGAGAACTAATTAACCTCTAGTAGTAGAACTTGGTGCAAATAAAAACTAAAAAGAGCGAAGGTCCTTATATTTACATAACTCTATTGAATATATTGTGGCTTGATGATGTTTACAATACCGTCAATCCCATCAACCTGCGAGAGGGTAATATAATCATAAAATTGTTTTAAAAAATACTTTATTGTAATTTCCTAGTTCAAAGAAATTTAAAATGTAAAATGCAATTGTATTGTGCTTTCTCAAATAAACAGACCGTAAAAAAAATCAACCCATGGTCTTGTAGATCCTATATGAAAACCATATGTTGACGTATTTATGGGTTATTAAGACCATTCTGTGGTGTTTTAATGGTTGTGAAATTTGACACGGGCCATATTTACGGTCTTCGTAAGGAGTTCGTGTGGAGTTTAAACCCACGAGGATCTGCTCGGATTCCCTGTACTATTTAGAAAATCTTATTGATTACAAAAATCAGCTCCAACAGGTCAACAAATAATTCGGAAGTTGATCATGTACAAAACTATTTAATTCGGCATACGTCGCTCACTTGAAACTGTGAATATATTATTTGAAATATATTTCTACCTTTTCGATTCCGATCCAAAGAACTCCAAAACACCCGACAACGAACTCACCTCTCACACAAAAGAAATCGCAGCAACAATTAGCATTTGCCAGATCTCCCCTAGTTCCGCACCGCTTCGCTCGGACTCACGAGTTTCGGATGTCAACTGCTTCGTTCACTGCCAGGCACGTCAACGTAGACACCGAGGCTACCACACTTGTACACACAGTTTATTTTTTTCCCGCACGGGGTCAAATTCTTCTACATATATTTAGAGAGGGCACAGCACAGTGTACACAAAATGGTAAATACTAAAATAGATTCACCCAAACCGACTGGTGCTTTTGACCGTTATGAACTTTATTTATTCAGTCCAAAAAACAAAAATGCACAAAAACTCATAAATTGCAAGGAACAATTACCTACTGATATCACGGACCGAAACACTTCGAAAGATATTTTCCGTCAATTTTCCCAACTTTGAGATCTGAACCAATCCAAGTAACGATGTTTGAGTATCTCTCACGCGCTGAACGGACACTCTGCGTTGAACATACTTTATTAGATTAAAATTCCGAAAATCGCTTCAACTCTTCGATTTTTGCTTCCACGAAAATTTACGCAGATATTTGCCTGCTCACAGCAACACTGACACACGCGCACACACAAGCTCAAAAGGAAGCCAATCGCTAGAACACATATTTTCCTTCCCTTTGCTTTGTCTGAGTAGAAATTTTCCACCAAAGCAAATTTCGTAATACACCAAAAATGGGGTTCGCTTGCTGCAGCACACACTGACTAATTTGACTTCTTCGACCTTTTGAATTGACTGCAAATTTTCCAAAGCTCACTTTAATTTTTTTTCTTGATTTTTCTCCTATTCCAGATAAAACCACAAAACGGCTACGCTTGCTAAGCTAGTTTGCTTCTGCAATAATGAATGGACCAGCAGCAAACGGTCGGGAAAATTCCTCCCATCTCTGATGATAGTTGCTGTGGGGTTGTTCCTTTAGCCGCACCGTTGTCGTTTGTCGAACTACACAGCCTTTCGTGCACTGATTTCTCCTGTTCGACTAGTGCAGTGCAATATTGGCTGAATTTGCCACAGTGAGAAAAATTCTTCTCCCGTGTCGCGACGGCGAGCAAGGATCTCTCGCACGATGAGACGTAACCAGACTCACCAAACACTGTGATGATGGTAGACTGCGATGCTATAGAACCGACACTGCAGGCGCAAAAAAAATCCCATCACCACCAGGTGCGAATGAATGGAAATGCTAAGGTGCTGCTCTACGGTACGTGGGCGGTACTCGGCACTGACCACTGGCGCAGCTAACTATTATTAGAATCTCGAATTGCGCGCCGGAGAATGTGACCGACTCGACACACGATGGATCGATAAGTTCGTCTCACCCGCGTATGTTTACCACCCAACAAAGTGCACACACGGCAATGGGGGGTGATGATTCAATGGCTACTACCGTTTTGCCTGCTGCCTGTGCACTGGGGCGATTCTAAAGCTAAACTGACGGACGGACGGTGAGAGTGAGAATACGTATTTTTTCGAAATTTGAGGGAGCCACACGCGAATTCAAATCGTCGTCGTCGTCGGCGAATTAACACGTCTCACACACGTCACGAGTCTGCGCACATTTTCACCCCTTCGATGTTTATAGAGGACCGCGGTCGGAAGGGGCCCCGAACT
Organism: Topomyia yanbarensis; assembly: GCF_030247195.1. Classification (NCBI taxonomy): domain Eukaryota; kingdom Metazoa; phylum Arthropoda; class Insecta; order Diptera; family Culicidae; genus Topomyia; species Topomyia yanbarensis. The sequence goes on from NC_080671.1 coordinate 412,178,059, forward strand.
TTGTTGAGAACGGTTTCTGTTTTCATCCGTTTGCGGTCGGTGTCTGCGTGTGTAGCAGTGGGTTTACATACCTTTCCTGTACGTGTGTATATTCTGGTCGGTGTGTGTGTTATTGTAGCATAGCGAAAAAGGGATGTTGTACGGATGCACGAAACAGCCGCTATTCGGTAGAAGCGGGAAATGACAAGAAGGAAACCTCGAGGGTGCCAAATGGTGATGAATTGTTACCTTTTTTTTCATTATGTAGTTCGAGGTTTGATCAAATGAAACTTGGGAAGCGCAGGGAAGCCGATGCTGAAACTATTAAATATATATATTTTTACATTTATAAGACTATAGTTTTGTAAGGTTTTTGAAATAGGGAAGTTTCATTCAAAGTTTACTGTGTACATTTTGGGTTACTAGATTACGTTATGTGATTCTTTAGCACCACAAAATATAGACTAGACTACTGAATCTACTGTATTTGCGAGTACCGTGCAGAGTACATTCACCGATCATTTTGAGCTTGAGCTTGTGCGGCGCCCCTGATTACTATTCCGTTATTGCTCGGAGCTAGCTGATATTGCTCAGAAAACTAATAGATGATAATGCCTGGGAACAACAAATCATCCTTCACTGTACAATTCTTGGCAATTCTAAGTGGTTTACATATTGCGCAAGATCGAGGCCGACCACACCCGAAAGTAGAAAAGGATAGGAATGTTAGTCCGAAACTTGCTTTCGCTAGGTTACTATGTACTACTAAGCCCTCCAAAAGAGTCACGGTCACCAGGAGACTCAGTGGGTGCCTAATATACGTTTTTGGAGTGTCGTGACGGGGAATAGCGAGAAAATGTCTAGAATATACTTTATTCATATTTTGATTTTACAGAACACAAATTAGCGAAAGGAAAAGTACCACATTTTCAAAACGAAAAAAAATGGAAGTGTAAAATATTATCTGGGGTTACAACTAAAAAATATCGATTGGTCTCACGACGAGAATACGAAATAATTTTGAGCGGCCCAAAACAAGCATTAACTGTATTGGAAACCTTACTTCTAACAGACATACTGGCAATTTCACGCGCGTCCTTTGTTGATATTTTAACTACTAGAAAGGGAAGCAAGCACGAAGAGCTAAGTAGAATGAACAGAATTAATTTAATAATTTAGTACAACAAATTAGAAAGTCTCAATGGTAATATTAAACTTCAAGTGAACATCAGCCCCTCGGCCTCCATTCACTGATCAGATTGGCACAACAGTCGTTTTATCTCCAACATTGCAAGGAATTTAGAAATGACAATTAATGCTAAACATGGAAGTAGTAAGTAAAACATCAATGCAATATAAATTTTCATTCTGCATCGTATCCCATTTCACTAATTAATAAATTTTGCATAATGTATCGCAAGCTTACTCAAAATTCAAGGCAATAAAACTGTTTTCTAATAATATTTCTAAGTCATTTATACATAAACGGATTAAAAATGGCATGATATGCATGTTTTGATCAATTTTTTTGTGAATGAAAAATTCTATATCACGAATTTTAAAAAATAAGTAATGAACGGTAGGGTGTCCCAAAATGACATCATACAGTAAGATTCCGTTTTTGGCATGCTCCCTTTTTGGCACACTCCGATTTTGGCAACAAGTGGGTTCCGTTTTTGGCAACATTTTTGTTGGTCATAGCAAGTCTTTTAGAAATGGGCAAAAGATATTTTTTGTATCAATTTATATCACATTTGACTTCATTTCCAAACATGGGAGTCATATTAACCCAAATATCATTTTTTTTTATATTGTGAAAGTTGTCTCATAGCTTCAATACATTACTGTGATAATTTTGAGATGTTTTTCGCAATGTTGTTTTAAAACAGTGTTATGTATTTAAGGGTTACCTATATTTTACACTACACGTGTTTTAGTTAATCATTACAATAAGTGTAGAGATGCATTATTTATGTAGGGGAATGTGTTCGGTTGTCGGAACACTTTTGTTTTTGGCTCACAACATTACTCCAATTTAACAATATATGGGAATAATCATACCAATAGAAAGCTAGAGGCCTTAGCTAATAACTTATCGAAAAATTTAATTTCATTTGTCAACTTAAAAAAAGTTATTAACAATTTAGTAAAATGATAACTGTTTACCATTTTGAAAAATGTGGTCAGTTGTCGGCACCCTAAAAAAATTTACTAAAAATGGAAAAATATGAATGATGATCATCACGATTCAAAGGGAAAAGGAAATTTATTCAGTTCAATACACTACAATATGTGTATGTAAAAAACTAGTTCGAATATTACGCACTGCTAATGCACTGACGGATCGCATTCACTGCCATTGAGTTATTTTCAGGCACTCCAGTTTTTTACCAAAGCTTCAGACAGATCAGATAGAAGTCAGTCAAAACGGGAGGGGGACTACAGGGTAACCCCGAGCCCCCCCCACCAAATTATCTGGTCGTGACATTCTGGTATATACGGTGCAACCTAGCGGGCTTTCTTCATGTAAATGTTAAACGCTAAACCGGAAGTCGCCATCCTGGTTTTCAGAATGGTGCCAAAGATCGATCTCTGGTATCTATTCGTAAAGCCCGTTCCAAAATACCTATATTGATTAGGTTATTGAGAGTATTTGCCACAAAAAATTGGGTGCCGACAAACGACCATGTTTGGGGGCCGACAACCGATTTTAGTAACCTTTTTGAAAACTGATCAAAAGAAAACTTGTGGCGAACATATCGGCGCCATTCAACGTTGAATCACAAAATAGAATGAATTCACATCGTAAATATTCAATGCGCATATTTTTTCGATCAATTTACTTCTTTTTGTAACACTAAGCAAATCATCAAAAAAAACTTTTGAATAGAGTTTCACTTGTTCAAAAAATATATTGGTTGTAGAACAGAACATTCGAGTCTGCTTCAGCAATCGGCACAAAAAGATCGCGCTAATACAAAACACAAATAATATTTATCAGAATGTCCATATCTGGTTTCTGTCAAAAGCTACATAGGGGTGCCGACAACTGACTGCTAAACGTTTCTTGCAAAGAATAAGCACAGCCTTATGACTAAACTACAATTCGGAAAACTGCAGAAAGGACTAGACACAGCAGTGATTTAAATAAGATTACTTTATAAATTACTTGATAAATTTATTCTCAGTTCGAAATATTATAGTTGAATTCGAAAACAAGAAAATATTTGCATATATTTTAGTTTACTCAAAAATTCTCTAGCGAAGTAGGAACTATTTAACTAGAATTATATTTTTTCCTCATTTCATTTGTCTGCAAAAGGCCCACCTTGTCCCACTTTTTTTTCTTCGTGGTTATAAAGTTAAAGGTTTTTACTAGTCACAAACAAAATTACAGCTGCCGCCATCTGCCGCTTCGTGGGTTATTACAAATTTTGTGGAACATATTTTTTAAATATTTTTGATGAAAACAACCTTAAAATGTCATGATAACATTTATCACTCTTTTAAGCATTTTTATTATTGTATATTTTCGAAGATTTAGGAATAAAACATTTATTTCTAGATATATTTTTCATAAACAAAATTCATTTTCTCGAGTATTTTTTTTTCAATGTCATGTAGCGCCATCTACATAGGTTATAAAGTATAAATGTCTTCATTACATGTGTTAAAAATATCAAAATAAACAACTTTGCCGAAGAAAGTTTTTTGATAGAACACCTCTATCAAAACTGATCTAGATCAGTTTCTACTTATCTAGATTAAAACCAAAGTTGTCAAAATAATGATCATGTCCATCTAAGATGCTTTGCTAAAGACACTAATCCTCCAGGATATATACCCAGGTCGGTAGAGGTTTTGAGCGTCGAAAGCTTGCCCCACTGTACGACGTCTGAATTTGATAAAATCATGAATAAAATTGAATTTGTTTATTTTTTCTTTCATCTCATTTCATTTCACATATGATAAAAAATCCTTGAAACATTTTTGAAGTCGTAAATTGAAAATCCAAACTTTAAAAATAAGGTTCCATTTTTGGCACGGTTCCGGTTTTAAGACACCCTAATGAAAGGTCTATGAAAAATTCCCATCATAAGTTTCCTCACCTATCGTTAAGTATCCTCAATAAGCCATCTGCGACGAGACCCCTGAAAGTGGTGACAGCATTTCACCGTCAGGGAACTTATTCTCGTCCATTCTCGTCAACCTTTGAGCATAAATTTATCAGGAATTTTCACTTTTTGTTAAAACTAAATAACTTAGTTTTACAATATGTTTCGGAAACTGGGTATACTTTACAAAGCTCTTCTTTTCGTTTAAACAGAAGTTAGATTGGTTCGAATTTTGGCAAGATTTAAAATTGGACTTACGGTTCAAGATAGAGCTTCAATGTCTTCGACGAAGTTGTAGAACAACAAATTAAACAAATTTGCGGAAGACACACAAGCTCGATCTTTCATACTTTTCATTCCACGAGAAATCCAAATGTGGTCTTTAGGGTGATCCTTAAAAATACGGCTTCATTTCTATAACTTTTGTAGTTTTTATCTTACGCTAAAGTATCCTTTGGACAAGTTTAATTATTTTAGGGCGCATAATTTGTTTTAAAACACCGGCTAAAATTTTTTTTTCGCTTCAAAGTCATGAGAACATTTATAAAAAAAAACTTTTTCAAATAGGAGCACTTAAGATTAAATACTGTTGCTGTCATATTAAATAGCATGATTTGTAGAATAGATAACCAAACAATAGCAAATATGATATTTTTATACCTTGCAAAACAGTTTATTTTTAGTTAACGAAAGAAGCTGCAGGTTCGGTATATTGTTGAGACAAACTTCTCTCCTTCAAAATATCTGAAAGTATTTCTAAAGTCATCTGAATGAAAAATCAAAACTGCGAAAGTAATATAAATAAAACTCCCAAATTATTTGGTAAATTTCTTGTAAAATGAAAAGTACAAGACATACAGTTCCAGTGTCTTTGACAAAGTTTATTTTTAATATAATTTTCTTCAATTTTCTGGAAGACAGCGGAACTATATTCCTAACCATTAAAAAGTTTATTTTCTGATTTTAATACATTTAGAACCATCCTACCCACAATTTTAACTAATAGAAAAGTCTTGTATAGTATATCTTTAATAAGTGAAAGCAATTTAGTGAAAATCCAAATTTTTAAGATAACTTCTGCAGTTTTCATTTTTTCTCTAACATATCCTTTAGATGTTTTTCGGAGTTTTTCAAGACAAGCATTTTCTTCTAATACATAGAAACTCTGGCTCCCATTATTCAAAAGATACAAGTACTTAATCATAAATTGAATTTTTGCAATCAATTTTGAGAAATTCTGAAAAATATCGTGATCGCCATTTTTTGCTCAATTATAACTCGAATCATGACCTTATAGGTAGTTGAAAAAGGATTATCCTTTGTTTGCCCCAATGAGTGATATTGGTATTCCAAAGAATCCCATTTTTGGCGAAAAAGTAGTCATAAATTTTCAACGATAATAGTTAGACAATATTCTCAAGGAGTTGTACTTTCAGATAAAGTAATAAAAAAATTCCGATAGTTTGAAAAATAAAAAGGTAACCCCTTAGGTAACTTTCCAATGCAAAAATTTCTTTTATGAAAATATGGTTCTTCAACCAAGCTATGGAAGCATTTCTCCTTTGGAACTTCGTTAGTTCCTCGCTATGCTGCGGATCGTAGGTTTTCCAACGGCAGAGATTATTCTCCATAGTTTTCTGTCTGAGGAACAATTTGAAAATTTTGAACCGTGTCACGATGGTTTATCAACGAGAGTATTCAAAATTAATTTTCTTTTTTTTTGGGTTGTAAGTAACACAACTTTTTTTTGAATGGGCGTATTTAGACAAAAACTTTAGCATCGGAGGATGAGTGCTTCTAAAACAAATTAACAAGTGAAAACATATCACCAAACCCTACCGTCCATTACAAAACTTTCCCCTGGTTACGCAAGCTTTGATAAGCTGTGTACAATTGCACGCCAAAAGCTGTTGGCACTTCCGAACGTGTTGGCCTGTTCGGTTTAATATTCCCTGAACGTTTATATATCCTTGTACTGGAAAGAACCGAAACACAAACACAAATACTAATCGGTACAAAGGTGCACTTTTTCCATGTGACAAGAAATTAGGAACAAAAGAAAAGCATTCCACCTTGCGTCCATGTACGTCTCGTTGAAACCGAGTCGTCTAGGACCGTCAATTGCAACGAAACGCGAACGAAACGTTGACTCATTGACGGCATTGTGCGAAAATGTGGCTTAGATGTTGGCTAGGGGGTGGTAGTGCGGAGTTTGGTAGTTTCTTGAACATATAGCCGGGCAACTTGGAAAACCAACAAAGGGTCAAGACCCATAGCGAGGATACGAGCAATCGCAGCTCGTTCGACTGTATTGTTCGAGAAAAAGTTGACTGTTAGCGGGGTTATGCTATTATATGACCTTATCAATGTTGACCCGGTTCGTCCTCGTTCTACAACTTCGGGTGGTTGTTCAATTACAAAACCAAACTGACACCTACATTCCATAGAATAATTGGCTATAATTACATAGGATTGTGTGTACATTTCGCAAGGTACATACTTTTATTCGGAGGTTGCGAAAGCATTCTGTTCTTCAGACATTTGCTTTCATCAATTGTACTATTAGTAATATAATTTATAAATTATTCTAAAACTGTAAAAAAAAATTATTGTGGATTATTTTTTACTGTTACAAAACCCATACCTGTCAATAGAACAATCAAATAATTGATTTTTTAACTGAATCGAATATAAATCGCAATTCATGCAAAAATAGTAATGAACAATACAAAAACGTGATCACCCCTATACTACACGCGAGGAAAGCTATCAAGTGAACCATCAAATAGAGTCGGGACGAAGTTTATATGTATTTAGTTAGGTTACATATATCTGTATGTTTGAAACTATATACTGTTTCTGTTTTGCTTTAATCCCTGACATTATACAACCAAATCTTTTGTTGCGCGGATTGTTTGCAAGATATGGCTTACACGAAATCAATGATCATAGACTCTATAATTCTACGTCTTTGAATTTTAGTTTAAAAGGGTTAAATTAAATGTGTTTGTTGGAACACTGAATTTTCTCTAATCAAATCAGGAATGGTGGTTAATGAATATTTTTATTGTAAACTGCATTTAAGCCAATATATGGGCCCGTCCCATCGCATCAGCGGTGGCAGACGCATCAGTCTTTGAACGCTGGATGGGATAAAACCAATTTACAAGACATCCGTGAATTGTTAAATATATGTCAGGACTTTTCATCCTCTGTTGCCAGACGTTCGTAGCCCCCCATACCATAAATTAGTGGCTGCAGATTGCACATCAACATGGATATGTATCCGTTTATATCATTCGTTGCTCGAATGTCAAACGAGCAACATCTCGACTATTAAATCTGGAGGGTACATTAACTGGGAGATGCTAAGGATTTTAGGCAGTAGTGCCATTAACCTGCACACAGTACCTTCACATTTGGACTTAAGTCCGGACTTTATAGCATTTTATAGCTTGATAGAATGGTTCTCCTTATGCAAAAAAGCGTGTGGAATCGAAATACAGGTATTCAAAAGGACAACACTACATTTTTTTGAAGTGGTTATTTTCAGTGTGGACTATACTGCCCATGATCGCTTATTTGTCCTATTTTCTATGGTATTTCCTATCTTTATGGGACAGATTTTCGATCATGGGCAGTATATAACTTGAAAAAGAATGCGACTGACCAAAAATAGTATTTCTTATGTTGAAAATACAAGGAAACTGAAGTAGATCATTAGAAGGACCTAATGAAACGTTTTAATTCAATTTAGAATTGGGGTAAAATAGGTTCACAGGTTTTCTAACTATCTGCAGTCGATTCCTTTGCACTTTTCAACATGATAAATTACTAATTTTTTCAGGAGCATTAAGCAGCGTTCCAACATGATGTGAGCCAAGTTTAACTACAAACTTTAGTGTTGGGTAGAATTAGGATAAAACGGACTAAAACGTTTCATTCGGTTCTTCCTATTTTCTGCATTTGATTCCCTGGACTTTTACATAAGAAATTCAAATTGTGATCGACCGTATTCAACTTTTTTCTAAAATATAGAACCAGGATTCATTTTAAACTATAGTTATGGGAAGAATCGGGGTAAAATGAGAGCACACGTTTCGTGCAGTCTTTCTAACTATCGGTAATCGATTCACTGAACCTTTTTAACAAAAAACTTCAGCTACTTCAGCGTCATACAGTCTCCTTTAAAAAGGTAGAGCCAGGTTCTACTGTAAACTTGTGCTATGCGAAAAAAGTTGGGGTAAATCGTGTTAAAGCGTTTCATGTGGTCTTTTTAATTATGTTCTACAGACTCCTTGTACTTTTCTACATAAGAAATACTATTTTTGGTCAGCCGCATTTAGCATAAAAAAGCATGTTTCTTGGCCAATTTTACCCAGCGTTCTCTAAAAAAAGTCGCATTTTCGACAGTTTTTTCCCACTGTCATGCGACACAAAAACTAGGAGTGGAGGAGTAATTTATTTCCTTTTACGAATACTACCTCCAAAATTGGTTCAAAAACTTAAGGTCGATTACAAGTTTGCACTTTTTTCGGTAGACTTCAAAAGTAAGCTGAACGGATCGGATGTCAATGTTAATAGACATTACTAAATTCAAGTCGCTATGAATATTTTTTTTATTTATATCGTCTTTGATGCGAAGCACCATACTGACTAGCACTTTACATAAAACTATAGTCTACAAAAACGAATTGTTGAAAAGTAGATGTATCCATGATTTCATACATGGTAGAGTACATACCATGTATGAAACAGAAATGTTTTGTTGTCTGTTGTGTATATGTGTGCGAGCCATATCACGCCGTTCAAAGATGCGATTACATGTTTAGCCCCGACCAGGTAGGATTCTCAGTGCCAGTAGGATACACTAAGTACGCCAAGTAAGTGAAAATTTTGCAAAGGAATTGTAGTTCCATTGCTTTGTTTTTATATGGTTGCAACTTCAAGCCGATAGAAGTATTTTGCTGTGCAATATCGCTCTTCATCGACATTGAGGGTGCGGAATGAAAGAGGATAGAACGTTCGACTGCAAAATAGATTACTGACATGTTGTGTTACTGAACTCTGTGCCAGCGTCGCTTGGGAGGCGGCGCTATAATCATGAGAACCACTAGAGGCTGTCCTTAAGAAGGACTGCTGTCACCCCTTGCGTGGTCCCTGGTAGTAGACGGACTCCTAAATGAACTAGAAGCTCTGAAATTGGCGGATACTCTTACAGGCAAAGATGACTCTACGATCTCGAACTGTACTAAAGCAGCTCTAAAAGAGACATGACAATGGCGTAAAAGGGAGAATCTTAATATAAATCTCCAAAAACTATTCGCAATTCCATTTACAAGAGAGATGTTAAAATGAAAGCCTTAAAGTACATGATGGGAGTCTCTTTTGGAAAAAATGGGACTTTAAACTAAAAATGCGCTGGCTTTGCACTTTTGTTATCAAATGTGAGCTTATTCTGACAACTCTAGTTCACTCATAAGAGAAGTTTCTGTATTTGAGGTCATGTAGTTAATTCCATAATGATCACTTTTGTTGACGGTTGCATATTGATTAGAGGTTATTGGACGAAGTTATTAAATTTTCAACGATTTTTTTGAAAATCTCCCATTCTAAGCACGTGCGAGAAAGAGAGGCAATACATAACTTTATATGAGAATATCTTTTTACTACATAATCGGATCAATCTGCAGCCTTTGGTAATGCTGACTCTTACACCTAAAACTATAAATCTGTGGATTTTGGAACGCACAAGATGATACTGGATTTTTTTCTGAATTTATTGTTTCTATTGCCGATTTTTCATATATTTTCACATACTAATTTAAAAATTCTTGTTAGTAAACCAGAAGCAACCACCCAAACTCATATTTGGCATCCGACTTATGGAGCCAATCATCGTTCGCTTGAGCAGTGCTCCGAAAAAAAAGTCAATTGTAGTGCTGGTCTATGCTTCAATAGTGTGATGGTGAAGAGTTTTCTCTATCAAACTACACAAAGGTACACAGAGTGGCTTGTCTAGCAATGACAATAGCGATGAAATCGGCCCCCACGAATAAGGAGGCAGCACACGGTGCCTTACAGATTCTTATATATCTGGCTACGCAAGTTTATAGTGATGTAGGTGGCAGGGCGATTCAAACGAGTAAGCTGACGAGCAGCACATGCTTGGATTTGGACCTATCAACCTTGAGGAAAAGTGCGATGACTGGCAGTATGGAACACTTTGATGCCCATCCTCAATCAAGATTGTTTATTCAATACTCAAAGAGGAAAATTAAAGAATTCCTCGCTTTACGTAACTTATGCGGCTGTTCGCCCATCTAAATATGGAAGCTGTTCTTCAATGTCAGCTTCTTTCACCGAACAGCCTAGATAAGCCGTGTAGTGTCGGTAGTGGTTGTTTCAACCGGCTAAGAATAACACTACGGACTACCTGTTTCAGTGGTAAAAATCTACCAAACAGGGAACCCCAATTCCATAGTGTCATGCGACCCGTGCTATGGGTAAAATTGTTGAGGGGGTTTAAAACATTCTCAATGGCGAACGGAGCCTGGGAAAAGTCGGGCGAACTCCCCAGTATGCTGCATTACGCAGCGGAACGTTCACTCTACACACCGATTTTTTTCACCGATGATCCACTTAATTTTGCCGAATTTTTGTTGGCTGGGGGTTTGCAGAGACTCTCGGCTGATGGTACTTCGGTGAAGTTTTGTTGAGTTTCGATTATCAAATTTCGATGTGTACAGATGAACCTGCCCAGAGGCCGTGTGGTATCCGGCCTAGAATTGAGCCACTGGAGTCCTGCTGCCATGTCGTAGGAGGCGACTGAAAGTAGGAGACCCTAAGTCAAGGTGTAGTTCCGTGCCGAGGACTTAATGATTGGAGGGTCTAAAATATGCCAGTCGCGCACGGAGCATTTTGGGTTTTGCCCTTGCTGTGTTATGCGAATCTCTGACACAGTGGACCATTATTTTCTTCGCAAATCGTGGGAATCAAATGATCATGTCCCATTTAAACCTGATATGGCTCGCTAAATGCGTTAACATCCCAACTCGCTTGGTGTCCTCTAGTTGTTGTGCAATTTGTGTTGGAGATGAAATGTACAGTTCTCTAATCAAAAATGGTTAGAATAGCACAAGTCAATCTCCAACATAAACGTACAGCAACTATGAATTTATCTCGACTCATGCAGGAAGGTAAAGCTTCCATAGCATTGGTTCAAGAACCGTATTTCCATAAAGGAAACTTCTATTTTGGAAAGTTACTTAACACTGCCTTCATTGCTTACAACAAGACAGGCATGACTAACCCACGTGAAATGCCTCGTGCTTGCATTCTTGCAAATAAGGCTATTGACGCGTGTCTCATATCGGAGCTCACAACTCGCGATATCTGTGTTGTCACAGTTACATTGACTGTCGAAAACGTAGACAAAAAATATATATATTGTTCAGCATACCTACCGCATAACGAATCATCTCCTTCTGATGATTTCAAAAGCATTGTATCATATTGTAGCAGAAATGGGCTTCCGCTCATTATCGGCAGTGATGCGAATGCTCATCACATCATTTGGGGCAGCTCAGACATCAATCTGAGAGGCTCTGAACTGATGGAGTACATAAGTAGTACAAATCTCCATATTCTGAATGTGGGAAACCGACCAACTTTTGCGAGGTCTGGGAGGGAGGAGGTGTTAGACATAACACTTTGCTCTGATAGAATTTTGCATGAACTGGGAAATTGGCAGGTTCCAAATGAAACTGAACCGTCTCTATCCGATCATAAATATATATTTTTCGAGCATTTTGATGTCACCTTCAATGTGGTGACCTATCGTAATCCTAAATCTACAAACTGGGACCTCTTTTTGGAAAACTTGGCGACTAAATTTCATGGATATTTTCCAACAATTAGTCAACTAGACGACTTAGATGACGTCGTGGATACGACAAACTCATTCATATTAGCATCCTACGAAGAAGCTTGTCCACTTCGTACTGTTAAATCGACTAGGGGAACCCCTTGGTGGAGGGCTGAGCTTGAAAGAATGAAGAAAGTTATGAGAAGAGCTTGGAATCGGCGTCAGCGTGATGACTCCAGGGCTTTCAGGTCAGCTCGTAGTGCATATAAGAAATGTCTTAGATCTGCAGAACGGGCTGGCTGGCAAAGCCTATGCACTAATGTCTCTAGTCTGAACGAGGCTAGCAGATTAAATAAAATTCTCTCCAAATCGAATGATTTTCAGATGAACTCCTTGAAAACCAGAGATGGTGTTTATGTGACGGACGAAAAAGATGTTCTTAATTGTCTCTTCGACACACACTTTCCAGGCTGTATCGATCCGGAGTTGATCAACGTTCACAGATCTCATTCTGGTGATTCGGACTCGTGGGCGTTAGCACGCACATTGGTTTCCACTGAATCGGTCAAGTGGGCAGTTGACAGCTTTGCTCCATACAAATCACCCGGAAAAGATGGGATACTTCCCGTGCTACTGCAAAAGGGATTTGATATTCTTAAACATGTCTTGAAAAAGATTTTGCTTTCCAGTCTTGCTACCGGGTATATCCCGAAAGCATGGCGAGAAATAACTGTTAGATTTATTCCCAAAGGGGGGCGCTCAAGCTATGAAGAAGCCAAGAGTTTTAGGCCAATCAGCTTAAGTTCTTTTCTTCTGAAAGCTTTGGAACGGATAATCGATCATCACATCAGGAACGTTAGTTTAGTTGAATATCCACTGCACAAAATGCAACATGCATATCAGTGTGGGAAATCCACGATCACTCTGCTTCACGATGTTGTTTACAACATTGAGAAAGCCTTCTCGCTCAAGCAATCTAGCTTGGGTGTATTCCTAGATATTGAGGGTGCTTTTGACAATGTGTCCTTCCAGTCTATTCTGGAAGCGACGCGCGGTCATGGGATACCTGCATGTATCTCAGGTTGGATAAACGCAATGCTTAGTAACCGCATGCTTTGCTCGTCACTGCGACAGGCTGAGATACGGAAGTTGAGTATTTGCGGTTGTCCTCAGGGCGGCGTTCTGTCACCTTTGTTATGGAACTTAGTAGCTGACGGCTTGTTGAAGAAACTCAATGAGCTTGGATTTCCAACCTACGGGTTTGCTGACGATTACCAAATACTAATTACTGGATTTTGCATCGGAACAATCTTTGACTTGATGCAACAGGCATTAAGAGCTGTCGAACAGTGGTGTCGACAAGTTAAACTATCAGTTAACCCAAGCAAAACTTCAATGGTTCTTTTCACGAAGAAGCGAATAACAACCGGGGTTCGTCCCTTGCAGTTCTTTGATTCTGAGCTACTGTGTGCGGATCAAGTCAAATACGTTGGAGTCATATTGGATTCCAAACTGAATTGGTCTGCTCACATTGAGTTCAGAGTCAAGAAAGCGTGCATGGCCTTCGGGCAGTGCAGACGAACTTTTGGAAAGACCTGGGGTCTCAAACCTAAATACATCTATTGGATTTACACGACAATTGTACGTCCAATACTGTCATACGGATGCCTTGTGTGGTGGCAGAGGGGAGAGGTGGTGACAGTCCAGTCAAAGCTAAACCATCTGCAAAGAATGGCGCTCATGGCGTTGACTGGTGCTTTCACCACGACTCCGACTGCTGCTCTTGAGGCACTTCTAAATATCAAACCATTACACATACACTTAAAACAAGAAGCACTATCATGTGCATACAGACTGCAGGTTACTGGGCTTTGGAACAGTAATCATGTTGATCTTGCTACCAGTCATATACGATTGTGGTCACAAATGGTTACATGGGGTGAAGATATTCTTGCTCCCAGCGATATTACACTCACTTGTAGTTTTCCTTACAGGACATTCCATGTGAAGATTCCCTCTCGAGAGGAGTGGTTGTCTGGCTTTATGGAAAGACAACAACAAACGCAAGTAGTCTGTTACACTGACGGTTCTCTGATGGAGGGACGTGCTGGTGCTGGTGTCTACTGTCGTGAAATGAGATTGGAACAATCTCACTCACTAGGTAGATATTGTACTGTATTCCAAGCAGAAATCTTTGCGATTATGTGCGGGGTGCAATCGGCCCTTCAACTGAGTTTGTCCGGCAGAGTTATAAACTTCTGCTCCGATAGTCAGGCTGCAATCAAGGCCCTTAGCTCAGACAAATCCCGGTCCAAGCTAGTGATCGCGTGCCGAACCCAAATCGAAGAACTAAGCATTGTCAACACTATCTACCTTGTCTGGGTGCCCGGACATTGCGGTATTACTGGAAATGAATGGGCTGACGAATTGGCCAGGGCAGGTTCAGCGATTGACTTCGTTGGTCCTGAGCCCGCCCTGCCAATTTCGACAAGTTGGATAAGGGAAAAAATACGGTCCTGGGCTTTGTCCGAGCACCGCAATTATTGGAGAAATCTACAAACGTGTCGCCAAACAAAGGCGTTTCTAGAACAACCATGCCCAGTGGTTTCGAAAAATCTCTTACATTTTTCGAAGCTCCACTGCGGCATGCTGACCAGGGCTTTAACCGGCCACTGCAAACTCAATTATCACATGGCAACTATTCAGCGCGCTGAGTCTTTTTCATGTGATCTTTGTGAATCCGACTACGGAACCTCATATCATCTGATATGCAACTGTCCAGCGGTAGCGCAATTGCGATTTCGAGTCTTCAGCCGTCCTTATATAGACGAAACCATGTTTGGTCGACTGAAACTCAGAGACATACTAAAGTTTCTTATCCAATGTGGTAAAGAGCTTTAGGATTATTCGCAGGCAAGTTGAACTACTTGTGAGTTTAACTTACCTGTTGTTTATTTTTGTTTTGTGCTGTTATTTTTCCCACCCTTCCAATTCTACTTCCCCACTCCTCCTTGTCCTTTCCTTCCACTCAGGAAATGATGAAAACACACGGCAAGGCACAAATCCCCGACTATGTACGGGGAACGTGCCATTTGAGGCAATATATTCTGATTCCTGATTCCTGAAACCTTTAGTTCAGCTAATCAATGACCTATAGATACATCGGCTAATTTTGCCCCAAGTTTATGCTAGTTACTGACGATATGAATTCGAAACATTAAAATCCAACTTAATTTTCAAGATAGTGCTTGCAGAAAATACCATCAAGCGAGAAAGCATCCAAACACATACTATGCGACTTCCTAGCTCTCGCCAGAACCAGTATGAGCTCAATGATCTTTGGTAAAGTATTCCCATATCCTGAAGAGATCAGGTCCTCTAGAAACCTTAACTTGACGAACGATTAAGCATTATCCAATGCGCGTCTGGGGGAATCACAATAATTTTATGTAAAGACGAATTGATCGATTTTCCCGCACGGTTTACTTAACCGTAACAGCAACAGTAACAGAGGATTGCATTGACCGAAATTACCGTCAGTGATTGTGATAAATTTTGATTGCGGTGTTTTTGTTGCGGATTTCAATGGCGTCCAAATTAGACTCCTTCTTCGGAAAGTGGAGCACTTTTTAAGGATAAAATATGTATTGCGAATATAACGTTCATACAATTTAGTTCCAATATATACACAAATTTTTGTCCTGATAGAATTCGATAGTTTGGGCGTCATAGACCTTTCTTTTATGCGACAACATGAAATGCTTCTTTGGGCATTAGAGTCAAGCTGCCAATCTACGTTGAAGATAATGCAGTAGAAGTAAGAATGCACGATCTGTCTCCGGAACTCGGGTGTTTCTGGAGATAGATCGTACAGTCTTAGTCACCTGTATTATCTCCAACGTAGTTTTGGTGTATGACTCTAGCATTTCGGTTTGAAAAGCGTAGATTGGGAGCTGCTGTTATTAAAATAATTACGTCGCATTATAAAGAAATTCTCTCCGTCAAGGAGGATAAGTGAAAGTTGTTTTCCCAGGTATTCTCAATAATGTTAAAATAACCCACATCACTCTTCCTAACCCCTTGCTGTTGTGTATCCCCAGGCACGGTACTGCGTATGACCATAATAATCAAAATGACAAATTTTGTTTGGCGACATCTGTTGAGTACGATTTTAACCTTTTCCAGCATAGGTATAGTTGGTAATAAGAAATAGAAGATTTTAAAAATAAATGAATAGTAAAAAATACAAACTGTCCAATAAACAATAACACAGATTACTTCACCGTGTTTTCTAAAAAAAAACAATTTTTTCTCACTGGACCCCTTGAAGAAAGAGATTCCGGTGTATTGTGTTGGTCGGTAATGCAACCGGATCTAGATGTTTCGATGTTACAGTCACTTATGTGTGCAGGCGCATATGTACTGTAGCTCTTTTTGCTATGTATGGCCTATTTCAGTGGGAAGCACTGCGAAGCTTCGACCAGAGCAGCTGTTTTGCACTCGCATGATATTTCATCATAATATACCAGTGTTTGTTCAGTAATTAAAATGCATGCCCCATTCTGTGCCATTGGATCATGTGACCCGCTTTAACTAATAGGGAAGCTTTAATAGGTATATTTCAGAATATTTTATATCAAAAATCTTTTAAAAACTACCAGTTTTTTTATTAAATCGACACACCTGTTAGGAAAGTTTTTAGACTAAAATTAAGGAGTGTATTCTACTGGATAAAAAAACTCAAAAATGGCAACCAATGCACTTCTCATACTTAACTGTACTCCTACTGCACTTTAGCCTCAAATTGCGTAGTTGTCTGCAAATAAAATTGTTTAAGCTTAATTCAAGTAAATCTGTCGTCAACCTGTTTGGACGATTCAGCACAAAAGAAATTCTTCAAGTGTTCAAAGGCAAGCTAATCTCGCGAGCAACTATTTTCAATGTATTGAAGGAATTTCGTGATGATAAAAAACCGAAAAATAAAAAAATGCGCTCATCACCAAAATGAAGTGCCGGAACACAGAGAAATGTGCTGTCACGTGCCAAAAACAAGGTTGGTCAGTCAACACGCCAATTGGCACGATTATTTGGTATTTAAAACTCAACTGTCCACTGTATTTTTAAGGTAAACATTTTCTCAGAAACACAAGCGAGCTTCAAAATATGCAGCTAAGTAATTCGAAAAAATTACCAATTTGGTGCCGTACACTTCACCGTAAACACTTTGCAAATGGAAAATTCATCATTTTAGATGGCAAATAGTATTTTACATTTTCGCGTCATGGATTAAGTGAAAACGATGACAACTCCAGACGATTTTAAATATGCGACAAATCGAAGTTCGAGCCGAAGGGTGTAGTTTGGAATCATAAACCGATTGCAATAGTCAATATGACGACGGGTTGAAACTAACGATATCGAAGATTTCAAG
The DNA here is from genome assembly GCF_030247195.1 of Topomyia yanbarensis. Classification (NCBI taxonomy): domain Eukaryota; kingdom Metazoa; phylum Arthropoda; class Insecta; order Diptera; family Culicidae; genus Topomyia; species Topomyia yanbarensis. Next base: position 412,195,451 of record NC_080671.1, read on the forward strand.
GGTTGCATATCTTGTACTCTAATTTTTGTGCGCAAGCACAAACTAAATTTGAGCTAAAAAGTTTCTTTTTATGTTCGCCAGGAGGTGCCAAGCTTACCAGACTCACAAAAAATGTCTCGCACGCCGGCAGACACATGAAACTTTGAAAAATGAATAATCGTACAATGAATATGTAATTGGAGACAACCCGCCACCTACACACCGATCGCCGCAAAAGGCGCGCGACAGGTACGATGACAAACTTCACAAAACAGTCACCCCGTAGGTTTTTGGTTTGGAACAATGATAGACCTGCCTATATCGACGCGGTAATTGTAATCGACCGTGTTCGGTCGGATCGACCGGGCGGAGCGCCAAATCTAAACCCATCAATCACATGCAGGGCTAAACAAAGATGGAAAGTATGCGTAATAATTTTTTGAATGTTGATATAATTTGCTACGCGAAGAAGAATAGCGTCACGCATTAGCTTTAGTGCGTGCGGCTAGATTCGTTTTTTTATTCGAAAGGAGTATCCGAAACCGGTAATGTTTGAAGCAGACTAAATGGCGTGCTGAAAATAGCTTCGATTGTTTTATTTTTGGGAAAACGTGACAAACAACTGGCGGATGTTTGTTACTTAATTGTTACTTATATGTAGATAGAAGCTGATGAATCATGTTTTTTGAAAATTAATTTCCAGTTGGTGAGGTAACACTTGATTTAATGGATGTGGTTTACTTTAACCTATAATGACCTATTTTAAAAATTGTTCATAGCCAGGTTCATGCATCGTTGACAAAGTCATGAGTCGTCGAGCAAATTTTACGTACTACCAAAAATACTGAAGGACGTTTTCATTTTCATTATTTGTTTAACGTATTAGGCAGGTTTGTTTCTGTTTTTGAATGATTTGAGAGACCCTCCAACAACTATTGATCTTTTTTTTAATTTAAAAGAAACAGATTTATATATTTTTTGTTACTTAATCTTTATTTGATTGGCTTATGAACCTATCGGTGATTAAGAGCCGGGGTAAAGTTATATCATTAACATATGACATGCACCTAAGATAATCGACTAACTAACTACGTTATGCCCGGCCTACCTTCAAATTTTATCACTCGTGTGAAACACTTAAAGTACTCACAATATAGCAGGTTGTGCATGTATTTGTATAACACGAACACATCGTTAACAACTGTGATTACGAAACGAGTATTTCCATGTCGTGTTTTTAGGTATTATTGTTTTAAATAAACCGGGAAAACATTATAAATAATTCGAAAGAGCAGCTCATGATCAAAAGAAGGATAATTAACAAACAATTTTAATGATCGAAACGCTGTCTTGAAATGCGACAACTCATTGGTGGAAAGGTTCGGGAAACATTAAGAGATTCGTCTAATTGAGATATGAAAATTTAGCACAAACCAAGAAGATCCTAGTGCTCTGCAGGACAAGATTCGACTGTACACATGTTTATCGCTGGAGACGAGAGGTGATAGCTCTACTGTACATCCAACGACCCATTTCAAGATTGTCTGTTCATACACGCCCTCATGTACAATAAGCCCCGTGTAAATACATCCTTGTATCAATAAGATATTTGCAATATATTCGCACTTTCAGAATGAAAAATAATATTTTTGATACTGACATGTATTTACGAAAAGCAAAACATATGTATTAAATGTATTAAAATTGAACAATACCATAAAACGATCTTCAGCGCGGTACTCTGAATAAATTAATTCATGGCATTTCTGCGAAGAGTTCTCCTCCATCATCCATGAAATCGTTACATGTCTAGATGGCACTGTAGACACTAAGCGGAATGAACGGGCGTATTTTTCGGCGGCTTAATTCACGTATGTCCATGGTAAAGTTGTTAGGGTGTGACGATAAAATGACTGACACATAATTTCAACAATTTCACCACAGGAAAAACGACCTACCGAATCCCGGTGCTGAAATTCTCGCGGCAAGGTTGTAGGCAGATTGAAGATAGTTTTCGTGGGTATGTTTGCGAAAAAAATTGTGATTTGGCAAAAGAGAGAGAAAGAGAAAGAGAGAAAGCCAGATTTTTGTCACGGATAAGAGTATGAATTCGGAAGTATACAAAAAGGAATGCACCAACAACACTATTTTTTGTTTTTATTAACTTCTTATTAACTGATGATCCATTTCCATTTTGGCCCGACCTAACCAGCTGAAAAGCAAGGACATGCTGCAATGATGCAACGAAAAGGGGGTGCAGTTCATTTCGAATGAGCTGAATCCACCAAATTGTCCCGAGGTTATTCGTTCAGTAGAATTGGGCAATAATGAAGCGGAAACTGAAGATAAAGAAGGAATCCGCTTGCCAAAACTGTGATTGAACAAAGTGTGCGTCGCACAATGGTTCTTAATTGTTAAAAGCTGACCAAAAATAATTTTTATGAGTTTTAGTATTCCAGTAATGTGGTGTCTTTGAGAAAGTTTCAGTACAAGAAAGAAGAGAAATTCCACGAATATTCGCTAGAAAATCTTTGAAATTGTGACCGAGCATCTTCGATTCCGATGGAACTTTTCACGTTTCGCCGGCATGGACGACTAAACATTTTCCACTGGCAGTGAGATAATTTTGGCTGAATAGCAATTTTTTAAAAGGGTGTAGATGTTTTTGCATGCAATGTTTTACAGTAAAACTATCTGAGAAAGAGTTACAGGAAATGGATACATATGCTCGAAAAAAAATGCATAGAAAAAAAGTTGCGCAATTTTTCACAAAATTTATGTTGAAAAATTAAATTGCAAAAAATCCCATTTTTCTAATTCTTATCTTACGTTGGCAAAAAACGCGAATAAATTATGAGAAGATCTTAATAAAACAAAATGATTGTTTTTGTTGAAACAAAATTCAAAATATCTAGAAAACTACTACATTTTCGATTTTTTTGTAATGAGCACTTTGATTTCAAATGGCATATTCAAATGATCCAAATACACTAAAAATTTCGTGTTTAAAACAATAATCATTTAATTGTTGATTTGTTCATAATTTTTCCAATTAATTGTTTTTGTTGAAATAAATATCCAAACATCTCGAAAATTATCACATTGTGGAAGATTTTCGTCAAATGCATTTTTCTTTGAAATGACATTTTGAATCATATTTAATAACAAAGTTACTATTTTGCCTGTCAATTAGTATTACTGTTTTACCTGTCAATATTTAAAACAGGTATAAACTTATTGTTGCAAAACTTTTTTACTGGTAAGTTCTCCATGATGCAATGGCACTTAAAAGGTTACCTTTCTTTTACGGATTTTGGTAACAAAAAAAACCAAAAAATTAAAAAACGTTTTTTTGTGATTTAATTTTTAACACAACTTTTTGTTTTTGTAAAAAAATATATGATCTTTTTTCACGCAAAATTTCCCTTTAACTTTTCCCCAGATAGTTTTGCTGTACAAAATACGTTAACGAAACATTTTTTTAAAGTCATGCATGCAAAAACTTCTACGCCCTTTTGAAAAATTACTCTTGTGTCAAAATGTTCTAATTGCCAGAGGAAATCATGGAGATACATCAACCGAGCACAGCTGCAAAGTTTTGTTCGAATTAGCGGCCGCTTTCTCACGGAATCCCTCAGGGTGAAATCTACTTTTTTTAAAAGTTCATATTCAAGACCGGTGTCTTCGACAAAGTTTTAGAAAATATTAGACCAAAAGACGTTGCTGAAGACACTAAGTGTTTTTGCCTCTTTTTATTAAAATATTGAACTTGTTTTGTGAAGAAATTAAAAAAAAATTGTACGTTAAACTTATTCGAAATTTCACGGATTTGAAATGTTCTATAAAATTATTCAACACATACACATCAATTCCCTGAATATTGTAGTCCACCAAGGCGTGCCTGGATTAGTTCCCCGTTTCAAGTGTATTACCGATTGGTTCTAGAATATCGATCGTTTTTCATTTGGCGAAAACATACATTGGATTAAATGGGTAACTGGCGCCAATTTGGTGTTAGTTTGGATCTATATAGTCTAACTGACAGCAAGTTGGTGTCAGTTACTGTCGAGTAGAATACGAAATATTCAAATCCAACTTTTCAATAAATTAAATGCAAAACAGTAATTAAACGTACATGCAGATTATGTGAAGTTTATTTATATCACATAGTGGTAATAAAACTAAAAACAAATAAGGGAGGTATGTCATCATTAAATCATCAACTCTTAAAAAAGTAACATAAATTAAACGTTTTCTTCACAATTTACCTCACAGTTCTACACGCAAATCCGTTATACCAAATTAGCGCCCTTGTTGAGAAACAAAACAATAGAAAAACTTCCATAGCAAAAGTAAGTGAAAGTAGAGATGTCTGTGCATGTTGCCGTAAATATTTAATTGCAAGGTTAATTTTTAAACGGCTTGATGAACATACTCACCACCATTAGCAAAAAGCAGCCTGTCGACAGGAATGGTGTAGAAATCCACCGCACTAGTCACCCGATAATTATCTTTTTGGGAGCTCTTTGGTATGAATCAACGTAAGGTTACGTTGCGCCAAAAATCGCAAATGATTACAAGATTCACTTAGCACACCATTACTCACTTGTTTCGCTAGTCAGCTGTCACGAAGCTGATAACGTAACTATGACCACTGAAACAGAACAGTGTCAATGCGCTTTCGGCAAGTGTCACCTGATTTGAATTAATCAACCGCAACTAACACACGTATTCAGTCAATATAGCGTTCACCCCACTAAAAACCACAAACTTTGTCAATGGTGACTGAATTCGATGATATATCTTCTCATCGGTGTTGCCGACTTGTAACTGGAACCCGATGGGAAATGTTTCCGCAGTAACAAATTTTCGAGGATGTAGGTTTCTGTGTTTCACTCTCACTTGATTCGCTTTAATTATTAACCACATCACCACATTGCGTCACGGTGAGAGCACTTTGCACTCCCTCACTGTCTGAAGGCAGCTCTCTTAACCAGGTAAGTTGATCATGGATCACCCTAATGACATCATGAGCTTTTTTTAATCGGTCTTTGTAATACGACACTTTCCGCCAGTAATCGTGGGATATGTAGAAAACTGCACAAATGCAGCCGTTTGAATAATAACTGCACGACGGAATGCAACGGACAACAATGGCAGCGATCTGGTGCGGGATAAAGCTGACTCACGCTTAGAACACAGCACACGCCGAAGATCTAGCAGGTGCCTACCTCATTACTAGCCGCCGTGATAGAATGCAACGAATGGAACGGAACGAATGTCTTTGATAGAGATGACGGACACTTCGTGGGTGAACCGATATCAACTTAAAAATGATTTATGAATGACAATTATTTTTTTTTTTATTTTGCTCAAACTATCATTCGTTGGAATAAAAAATATAACCGCAACAAGTGCTGTGTCAGACTAAGGAAGTACAACAAGCCAATACTTAATCGTCAAACCCCTCGGCTGCACTGTACAGTGGTGATTCCGAAGCCGCGTGCAAACACTCTTCCTCGTTATCTAATCACCGAATCGCGATCGGGCGGAACACACCTCTTGCAGGAATTTGCAGTTTCCTCTCGAGTTGTATTGTAGTTGCACAAACACACTTCTAGCTTTGGAGTGATTGTTTACACAGTCACATTCGTTCCACCGCCGCACGAGCTAAACACTAACCGTTCGTATCAAGTAAGTCATCGCGAACTACCAAACAGCTGCGATGATGGCGAAGCACTAAATGTTAATGACAAATTTACGCACTCGCAAGTTTTGGGGGACAAACGGAGAGATCAAGATCAAGTTAACGCAGATCAGTCCCAGCCTATAGCGCTTTGATCTATTCAACTCTAGCCCAATTGTGGCCGATCTCCAGAGCAAGTATTCAATTCAAACACTCTTCACTTCGACAGCTCAATTATGACAACTACGCATTCTCCGAAACTCAGCCGAAAACGCGCGCTCTCGTACCATCCGCAACTTACTGTTGGATAAGCGGGTTCACGAAAGCCCCGCAATGAAGCTGATGATGATCCCACACAATGAAATATAATGCGTACGGACTGCTTCTTGAATGCTACCACTCCGGCCGGCCGGAAACAGGTTTCAGCGAAGCACACGTTACGTTAGAATATTTCGGCGAAATTACACTACTAAGCAACGGCAGCGGTGCAACCTTATAGGAATTCGCTTAGTGACAAACTAAGCGACCACCCCTCCCTTACTGACTTGCTTGCTCGCTCGCTCGCTCGCGCACGCGCTGTCCCGGGGATTAATATACCAACAGTCACGGCCAATAAATGCGCGACAAACACGCGACTGCTGCCAGTGTTGGCAGATTATATCAATGTGTGTTTCATTTCGAATCAGGTTTTCAGTCCACTAATGATTCATTGAGTGTTAAATTGAGATACGAGATTTGAGTTCATTGTGTTAATTGGGAACTGATGGCAAAAGTGGTCCAATCATGATCATGGATCAATTATTTACAGAATTTGTGTACGGGTGTCTATGAAAAATTCTCATATTGTCGAATCAGCAAATCATTTGTGAACAGATTTTGTACATTTACAATGAAGACCAAGAAGCTTTTCTTGATCGAAGCTAAGAAACTTTGAAGCACTGATACCATGTTTCGAATGATTAGAAGAGCTATTTTCAACATAAACTAGGACAGTGATAGTAAAAATATACTCAACAGTGTTGACAGAATCCTGAATGTTGCGACAAATGCAAGATGTCAGATGGCTTGGTCTAGATAATCAAAAATACACGCTAGGAAACTTTACACGATGTTGTGACGCATTCATGTTGCATCATGATGGATGATAAAACATACGTCAAATTCGACTTTGGTCAATTCCCTGGGCAGCCACTTCAGCTGTATAAGGGTATAAGGGTCATCGTCCGCGCATAGTGATGAAAAAAGGCGAATTTGAAATCGTTTTTCACGCATTTGACCCAGTTTTTGGAGGAAATGTTATTCTAGGGCCTTTTTACAAGAAGAATACCTTTTTACAAGAAAAAAATTAAGTAAGTTTTGAATGAAGCATTGATTTTATTTCCTCAATGAAATCAATAAATTGATAATTCGGGATTTTTTTCCGAAACCATTTTTATTTAAGAGGATTGCGGTGATCACGATGGGAGCCCAACAGATCAACTTAAATCCCAAAAATCCATTAGTAAAAGAGTATTCCTCGTACCTTAACGATAATTAAGGGGGTCATCTTATATAATTATCGCAAAAAGTACTTAATGCTAATTTCTTTTTTTTAAGCAGTAAAATGACTTAGACATGTTTGCTATTCATTAAGGGTTCATCTATAAAATCAAAATTTTCGAGTGTAAGGTGTCAAAAATGGCATCCAAAATGGCGGCTTTCTCGGAACAAGATTTTTTGAGTCTGCGGGCATTTTCGTTTTTGAACCATTCAACCAATCAACTTCGAGTTTTACCCGCCTAAAAGAATACAACATCCTCGGGCGCTGTAACCTACAAAATCGCAATATTTTGATCATTAACATTTTTTACAGCCGCCAAGCCAAAGTGGAAAAATCATGCGAAAAACGATACTTTATTTTCAAGTGGCTGCCATTTTGTTTCTATATCGAATTTTTCATGTTTTAGGTTGGGGCGCCTCTACGGAATGTAATCTAAAAAATCGTTTTGGTTTGTTGCTTGTAAACGTCGAATTGCGACCTGTATCGTGCCCGCAGATGAGGTCGATTTTCAAAACACCTTTTGCTGGAACCACCATTTTGGACGCCAATTTTGACACCCTAAACTCGAAAATTTTCTTTTTATAGTTGAAACCCTAATAAACATTTTGCAGAATAGCACACATGTCTAAGTCATTTTACTTCTTCAAAAAAAAATTATCAAACATTAGGTACTTTTTGCACAATTATATAAGAGAACCCCCTTAAATAAATATTTTCTCCAGCATACGGGAACGTTTTTTTCCAAATAGCGATGCTTTGGGCTCCAAAAATTGTGCTAAAAAATTCTTATCTAGAAAACAAAAATTTATTCATAAAAAAAAATCGTTTAGGTACGAGAAAAATTAATTACGAACAGTTGAAAAAGAAACTAAGAAAATCGGTTGAGTAGTTTTTCGGCAATCATGATAATGGAAAATCCATTTTTCGAAAAACGACATTTTAAGATAATCGAGTTCAAAGTTTCAAGATACCACTGCTCTCGGTAGACGAGGCACTTTGAATAGCTGTAACTTTCGATCTATTGCTTGGATTTTTATGGAAATTTGGGAAAACATACCAATAAACTACCATAAACATTGATCGATTTTCAATATGTGAACTGTTATTTATAAAGGACACTTTAATAGCACAGACTAACAGACACAACACTCGAAAACAATGCTTCGTCCGCTTCAACGGTCATTTTACATATATTTGTAATTTTAACTGTGGCCGCATTTGAAAATATGGCGCCACTAACATATGTAAAAACTCATGGGGGATAGACCACTAGTGACAAATTGTTCGCAAGCATGAGGGATAACCCACCAGCAAATGTGTGTTTGGGACCGTGAATAAACGGTGGAGCTAGTGTTCTGGGAAAATTGCCGGATCGATATTTTTAAGGGAATTTGCTCATAGTGTTATGTCTGTTAGTCTGCGTTAATACATCCACAGGCTGAAGCAATTTAAAGTAATCGTTATCCTGTTTGCGATACTAGGCAGACTGCGTGAAAAGCGTGGAATCGGCATTTTTTAGTTTAGTGGGGAGTTCTGGACCATTGAAAAAGCTAGGAGAAATGGAATGTTTTTGTGGTATATTTTTATTAGGGCTATAATAGATAAATTTTAAGATATTACTAAACTAATGGTGAGATGGAAAAGTTGTCTGATTCGCAATTAGCAGGTTACAACAAGATTCACGCTAAGCCACCTGAATTCGCGGTTGAAGTGCGGGGCGATTAATAGCATAAGCTAATGCAACATTTGCCAATGAGAAAGTGATGTCATGGCAGTAGAAACATTTAACAGTAGTTACCACATTTTTATAATTTATAACTTAGCGGGTATTGACGATGTTCACAGCTCCCCATGGTTCACAACTCCTCACCGTGCACTACGTGTGAAATCAGTATGCTCAAGTAGGTTTCTTTTTGTTTGGGTTTTTTATCTCAAAACGGTGTATCTCAGAACAGGTTTAAATTATAATAAGGTTATGAGTATTTTTTGTGTAAAATGTGTGCGGAACACTAAGGCATTAGAATTTTCACAATTGGTATATACTTACTGCGAGTAAAATGAACATTTTAGTTTTAACTGGCAGCACTGACGCCAAAAATAATTTTTTCTAGACTTCTTGAACAATTTTCGTCGAAAAACATCTCGCTGTGTAATTCTAGAGCAAATAAAACCTGATATATAATCAAAAGAAATTCAAGAGTTTTGGCAATTTTGTCAAAATACTAAAAGTGCAAATGGAGCTCAAGCTGACAGAAGTAATCACTCTGCAATTTCATCACATCAAACATAACATGCTGATTATGTTCAAGAATATTAACCAAGCAGAGTCATTCGTTTCGCAGCCCACAGGCAGCACGGAGTCGAATGCGGCAACGTTAAAATCAGCATCCCCGTATATATACATAGACTACGACTCTATAGTGGTACACCTGAATGATTCATCTCCATGCACCCCTGACACTGTTATTAAAAAATCAAGACACAAAGAAGTGGATTCCACCACAACTGATACTTGCAGAAATTTTTTCTCGGATGTTCCTAATGGGATCCGTGCTGATACATAACAATTTTATGTGGATCAACCGAAATTGGGAAACTTCATCAGACAACGCTGGTCACGCACCCAGAGCAGATTCCTGCGTGCCAATTCTGCAATGAGACAGCAAACTGTGCCAGTAAGATCCGACGACGGTGTTATTTTCTGTTTCATTTTTACACATGGATGGAAAAGGCGAATGACCCATCGAGATTAAAGCTCCAATGAACAATAATAATAAGATCGCAAACGCATTGAGCAGTATAAAAAAACTCTTTGGACGGGAGTATTTCGTCAAGTTCACGTTTGCCACTTTAGGGCATGGAGTCTAATATCGGTCGGAAGTTATGAGGGTTTTTAGAATTAAAACGTGTTATTTTCTATAACAAATATCTTGACATTAGAAATATTTCATTACACATTACATAAAGTTTCTTCCTTTAGGTGATATAAGATGAATATATAGTATCTAATAACTTTAATTTGCTAGAAATATTTTTAACAATCTAAGTGTTTCTTAGATAAGTTTGCTGTTTGCTTTTACACGTTTCGATGAATTAACTTAACTGAGCCGTAGATCTGTTTTATATTCACAGTACATAACTATAAAAAATATCAAGCTTCTTACATCTTATGCACGCGATTTGGTATTTCACAGATTATCTTTTTCGAAGTGGATCCATTCACAGGATCCGGTTTCAGAGTCAGTTAGTCCGCTTTCTATCGAGCAGTCTTACTCGTCGATAGTTTTTACGTAGACGAGACATTATTCATCTCATTAGTCGAAATGTCACACTATTTCGCTAATAACTCAGCATACAGTGATTGGGTTGCATTTAAATATGTATCCACATCTTTGCTTCGGTCCTAAGAAGCAGTACCATTAAAAATCTGACTTGGAAAATGTAAAATACTCCCGTTTGAGCGAAGCGAAAAATCGAGTACAGCGCACCCTTATTCATCCTACCATTTTCGCTAATGCGTTGAATAGAGATAGCAGGCACTGCTCTAACTAATGTGTTCAAATGGGTGGGATGAATAGAGGTGCTAAGATGAATTAGGGCACAATAACCCTACGATCCTTTGTGATTTAACTGAAGATGCTGATTATTGTAGGTGAGAATTGACTGGAGTGATGCATGTTCTTTACTAGCTTTCACGCAGAGTTTTCCGGTCCGATTATAAGACTGGTACAAAGGAATCTGTCCTTGATGGATACATAGTGTGGTTTGTGTAACGGTAGTTCCATGTATTTTGAATAGTATGGTAACGTAGGAAGAAATAGGTTTTTCCACAGGTATCTTCATGTTAGGAAGATCCGAGAAGAAGATTCTCCAAGTATCAAGTGTAACGGATTTCACATCTCTGTATTGCAGCACGTATTTTGCACTTAGTTCACTGAGGATGCGTGGTGCTTGGACGTGCAGTCGAAAACCTATTTTGTAGTCTTTCATATACAAGGTAATCAATAATTTAACGAACCACACTCATTTGCAGTCACTTGTTGTTCTGCAAAATGACATTCTGGATTTCTAAATTCGGTGTCTAACTGTCTGCGAAGAGAGTACAACTTACTGATGAGAAGAATGTGACACGCAAAATTCAAGTTTATGTATTTAAGTTAAATGCACTTCGTGCACGAATTTTGTGTAATTCAAATCTTTCGATAGTGTCAGCCCGATCAGAAACACATAACATAAACATATCAAAACTGGATCTTGCTCTGTTACTTGTAAAAATTTTTCTTTTATTTCAACTTCTAACGAGAGCAGATTTATAACACAGCTTACTGTGAAAATTGCATCCTGTTATAATATTGTTATGGCATTCTGATCGGGAGTCGTTTGGTTCGCAAGCCGATAACAAAATGTCGATTCCGCTTTCTCACCAGTAAACCAGAGCTTCTGTGCTCATTTCCCGAGATATCACTCGGGACCAGCCAGTTTGGATAGATGTTCACACATGACGATGACGTGGGATTTTTTTGATTTCGTGTTTAATTGGTTGCCAAAACAGTGCCAGTTACTGATGCGAAATATCCAACATGCAAAATCTTTTAGTTAGGTATTATGCACGAATTTGGATTAATCCATATTTTCCCTTTAGTACCAGACAAAAAAACAAAATTTGATGCCCAGCGGGCGCTGGCCGGAGCAATGCTATTTCATCACTATCACTCATGGTGGCAATAGGGAGAGAAATGGTGCCTTTGATATTTAAGCTATGCATACTAGATCGAATTGTGACTAGTGACTAATATCTAAGAAATCATAAACCCGTTCAGGAATACATGAATAATATTCCGAGTTTTGTGATCTTTTTTCTCGAACATATATTAGGAGTTATAGCGTTTTCTTGTTTTGTGGAAATTTCGCGGTAAAATATGATAATTTTGCAGTGTATTGAAATCTTGCCCATTCTTAGTAGGTTTATTCACCTTACTTCCACAAACCAACGTTGAAAGATTCATTAAAATCGGTACACAAGTTCAAGAAAATGCCATTTTGGGGTAAACTGAGTTATCTCTACAAAGTGACATTGTCAAGATTTTGAAATTCTGCTTGGTTACTGAGATACAGCGAAAAGCGATGAGTAATAGCGAGTTTTTGGCTTCACATCGGTGAATCTTGCGATTGGCTCAAGTTGTATCAAAGTTTTAGAAGTTTGTCTCTGCCTCTGTCTGAGAAAAACATTTGCATTAAAATTTAAAAAAAAACATGTGAGTTGCTAGAAAAATGCAGTTTCAGATATAAACTCGACATTTTGCAGATTCGGCAACACTGCCACCAAAAATTACTATTTGTTCTAGATTGCTTCAAAACTCATCTCGTCGATTGTTTCTAGACCAAATAATACCGGATATTGGAGCAAAAGTTATTAACTGATGTTTTATTTGCATATTATTTGCATATATTTACAATTATATTACGTCATACCTATTACGTGACTAATGCACACTTATGACACGTATCACTGTGACTTTGGTTTTGTTTTTTGCCATAAAATAGCACTACAGTGATGATTTATTATTAGTCATTTTCATAAAAAAAATGTCATAGGTTCTTATATCCCCGTATATATTAGTAATGGCATACGAATATGTTTATGTTAGACAAAAATTCATATATTTAAAAAAATTTAGACCCTACGATAGAACATTTCAAAGCTGGTCCCATATGAAACAGGAATATCTAAGCTCTCGTTTAGTGAGTCTTTTAGCGACACCAATTTATTGTGATAATATTGTTCTACCAGAGTTACCTTGTGTCACCTTTTGTGCTCCGAATTTGGTCGTGAAGTTTTGTTTGTCGTCTCGATTAGGTGTTAATAAAACCTCGTATGTAGACATAACCCGATTCTTTTATTTAGCACCTAATTTTGTTCCGAAATATCTAATTGAAACTTTAACAATATATTTGTACAGTTTCGTCATTGTTGAATACTGTAAAAATAGAACCAAAAGAAAATTCCGTAAAGCGTTGAGTAATTTCTCGTCGTTCCACCCTTTATTGATAATGCAAAAGTCGTAGATCTACCGTCGCTAAATTGGATAACACACAGCGTAAACTAAGATAATGAAAGCGGCTGACAACACTGCCCATTCAATCCTACCATCATCGTCGTTGTAAGACAGAGTGGATGAGTAAACAGCACAGCACCGAGTACAATTTGCTATCGGCATTTCACCATGCTTTAAGTAGCCAGTCTAGCTGACAGACAGGCACCGAAGAAGACGTCACCTATGTTTCCAAACACGCGCGCTCGATGTTTTTGTAGATCAGCAATGCGTAGGCAGTGCGACCAGTATGGGAAATACTATTGCGAAGTTGATATTCTAGGAAAATAGCGAAACTGAACTGAAGAACATGCATGCTACTTTAACGCAGGGAGGGGAGGCCTGGAATGTGCGCCTCTTTGATACTCTCGTGTTTACAAGTGTTCGACAGTTTTGCGACTGAAGCTAGCATAGCGGATGTGCGGAATAATGCGTGCTAGACGGAGTGCAATTCTCATTACAGATTTACTTTGTATTGTACGTTTTATAAAAACGATATAATAAATTTTAGAATAAAGGAACATATATCGCGATTTTATCTATATTTGTTACTTTTATTTTATTTCTAGAATAAAAGTATTAGTATGATACTAAATTACAAGCACATAGCAAAACGCAATAATCGTACTAGAGACGATAAAGCTGTAAAGTTGTGGCGCCTATTTACTCAAGGACGTTTTTGTACACAATACAAAGTCCGTTGTAAACAAAATTAATCTTCATGATTTAGATATTGATTTGGGTAGAAGCATGATAAATAATTAAATAAAGGTGGATGGTTTAGTCTTAATGTCTTGATCAAAGAGAAACATTATTTTACTTCAACTCTTCTGTTAGTTCAACAAGATTTGTATCTCTAAGACATTATTGTGGCTGTCGAGCAATAAACAATTTTTCGAACAGGCAACCGTTAGAAGATTCGACTGTCAAGTTTATAGAAACTAAAACATACAACAATAACTCCCAGTGGACAACTGATTTACGAAAAAACATCCGACCCTATTTATCGAATTGTACTTTCGACCTAAAAATCATATGTAAATATTTACAACTTACCTTCAACAGTGTGAGTATTTTCTGTGACAGATCGTAGTCGAAGTTGGAATACTTAGAGGTGCTCATGTCGTAGATGAACACCAGGCCGGCCTTTTGCGTCTCGGCACTCTGCAGGGCGACGTCCAGCTGGTACACAACCCCCTGTAGGGTGCTTTTGTGTGTGACCGTCATCGGGTAGTGCAGGTTGGCAGTGAACAGTGCGATCGCGGCGCCACTAGCATCTCGTCCGGGCTGCAAAGATCGTTAAACAAGATGAATTAATTAAAAGCTGCACAAAATACGCCAACACAACAAACGGATGGCTGCTGAATGTGTATGGTATCCTACGCTCGAGATGGGACCATAGCGGTTAAATTTCTCCAACGGATCATTTCTATGGATGTTTGAAATGGTGTGGTTAGTCTTAAAGTTACTGTCATCCAAAATTTAAATAGGGAAAAGAACAATGGTTGTGTAACTAATTAGCCGAAACAGAAGAATTGTGTCTGCATAAATAAAATTTCAGGATACTGAAATATGCGTTCAGAGCTGGCACATCCAGCGGTTTTGTACTTCGTTATTTATGGAATCTAACATCTAAACTGTGCTGCGGAGGCAGCTCAGACAAAAGGTTCCCAGTCACCGGACAGCATTAATTTTACTGTGAAATGACGAAGGTCTGACGATGTCTGTCGTAGACGTTTAGATCCTGGGGAGTACACCTTTCTCATTCGTTACGTCTACAGCCGCAACCTGCAGTTAACAGTTTATAAAACGGCACTCGATGGAGCTCGAAGCGGGTGTGTAAATTGCTAACTTTCTCCGGGTATCGAGTACCGCCAACCATTGTTGATTGCTGCCTTGCCTACTCGCACAATCCGTCTGGCTGCAATTGTAATGAGCCAATCAATCAGGAAAAACAGCAGTTTTCACTACGCGGAATCTACGCACAATGAAGCCACGCGGACCTCGAACGAGTTTCTACAATTAAGCTCATATGGGCCCCGCCTGTTTTGACTGAGTGTCGGTGTCGTTTTTGGCGCTTTATACTTATATGTTGTTGTACTTTATTCACGGGTTAACCTTTGTTGGTCATTTGCGGGCTATACGCAAATTTAAGCGCTAATCAAATCCTGCTTCGATAAACTCCATAGCCGACTCTGTACACATCAATTGCTGAGCTGATGCTACAAACCTATTAGCTTGATCTCGACTGCTTCAGTAGAGATAGGCAGGTATGCGTACAAAACTGTAACTAACATACATTTTTCAAGTTCATTATCCTGCAAAACTTCATGGTCCAATTTAAAGCATGCTCAAATTTCTGATGTAATAGATTGAAAGGAATGTCTTATTAGTTCATGTATTCAACAATACTGAAAATAGAACGTGAGCATAAGCATGACAGCACGATTCGTAGTTGCTACTCCACGATTGACCAGAACAAGTGAAATTGCACAAAGAATCAACGAATGAAGCCGATTCATTCTCAATGTGCCTGTTTCGAGAGTTCTAAACTAACTTATAAAAGGCCAATAAAAGCGTCAGCCGCATCCTTGCAGTCATCGGGGAAGGAGAGGAATGTTAGTGAGACAGCAGTTGTCATGTACATCGTGTATAGGTACTTCTGCATCTCTACGTTTATCGCTGAAAGGTATTTTTGTTGGAGGGATGGTATAGCAAGTTACATCAGTCTGGAATCACCTTTATAATTGATAATGCAACGATCATAAGTGTTACGCTGTTTTATTGCTCTGGGCAGCTGACTACCAAGATTTTCTGATAGGTTTATCATTTGTTGAATTATCACGAAAATTCTCAGTTTGTAAAATACGCTACTCAAGCTCCGTACAGCTGACTGTCGGGAGTGTTTCGTTTAAGACGATCCTCTACTCTTGAGGCCTGAAATTGAGCAGTTTTAGGGGAATAAAATGCAACGTATCTACTGAATAGATCTTGACTTTCTATTTTTTTTATTTTAAAGCTACATGCTTTGACCTTTAAATTTAAATTTTGAGGACCAAAAAACATAGATCCTGAAATGTCATTGGTTACATTGGCGTTGAAACTGTTGTGGCCAGTTGGGCAATCTTTTTTTGATTACAAAAATGATACTTTTCATGATCATAATTACGTTTACAAATTGTATAATATATGCAATGATTCGTCACTTTGCGTAGTTTTTCTACATATTAAAAATGGAACAAAATAAACTTTTGTAAATCATGCACGGGAAAACATAACAGTATGTTTACTGAATAATTTGAATATTGAAGTTAGACTAAAATTTTTATGGAAAATTGGTAGCAGTTTCAACATCAATGTAAACATGCAATGATATTTCAAAGTCGTTACTGTTTTTTTCTTGGCTTCAAAATTAAAGTTTAAAAGTCAAAACATGTAACTCCAAAATAAAAATTAAAAATCTATTCAATAGATACTTTGCAATTTATTCCCTAACATAACAGCTCAATTTCGGGCCTCGAGAGAAAAAGACCCCCTTAATCGAATGGTACATTTCTTCAAGCGGCGTGTAAACAATTTTATAATTGCATATTTCGTCATTCCGACGAGATGCGGCCGAATGGACATTAGACCGAATGGATATTAGACCGAATGGACATTAGACCGAATGGACATTAGAGAGAATGGTCATTGGACTAAATGGACATTAGACCAAATGGACATTAGACCGAAAAGGCATTAAATCGAATAGACATTACACCGAATGGACATTACACCGAATGAAAATTAGACCGAACGGACATGGTCATGGACGGTTTAATATCTATTCGGCCTAATATCCACTAGGCCTAATGTCCCCTCGGCCTAATGTCCATTCGGTATAATGTCCGTTCGGTCTGATGGCTGCACACCCTTTCAAACATAGTATTCCTTTAAACTCAACCATTTTAGTGCAAATGTAGTTTGTGGGAATGGACACATTGACACTAGATTGATTTTCAGTCTTCGACAAAGTTGTATCCCATAAAATAATATGTCTTATTCCTATTTGCAGTGATAATCTGACGTATACAGTGTCACCTAGCGGTGAAGCTATTAGGTTTTCTTCGTGTAAATGGTCGAAAAATCCATATAAACTTCAATTCCGTTGGTCCGGTAACTATAATTGTCCTATTTGGAGCAGAAGTCTGAAATACATTCGATCAGGATGCGGAACACCCGGATTGTTTGACCACGATGTAGAGGTGTGCGCTGCACCGCCGATTTCAGGTAAAGATCGGCGGCGTGCCGGCGTCACTCTTATTATTTTTACATGCAATCGTCGGCGTGGCGCGCACCTCTACCACGATGATGATTATAAAAAATGCTTCCCTTGTTCAAACAGCGGTGTTCCAATGATGGAAATGAACCTAGTTTGACCTATCGCATCGTTCAGTACTCTTATCTAAAGCACTCTTCACGCTCAGACGACTCTATGCACACACGAGGATCAAATTGCTATATGCCATTTAGGGAGTGCACTGCTCATTATACTATTATATTGACTATATATATAATTTTGCAACGATTCCCAACAGTCGAAAAGGTGCACGACTCTGGGAACAGTTCCAATATATGCTGTTATCGGTTTGATGAATCGTAAACGGTAACGGCACAGACCTTCGAAAATTAAGAACCAGTATAGATTTGTACATCAACAAAACCCTAATTTTCAGTGTATAACAGTATAGTCATTTTACCATTATTTGCAGTAAAATCTTATATTATGCTATAATGCAACAACAATAAATTTAACATTTCGGTAGCAATTTCAGCAAATTTTATTGACTATTACAATTAAAATGGGTGGTTATGCATCTTAACATTAAAAAAATGATTTTTTTTTCATTATTTTTTGCGGATACAGTAACATTTAATATTAATTTGTTGTATATTTTTTGTTGGACAGTAAAATATTTTGTTGCCAGAACGTTTGTATTATCGCGAAACGCTCGAGCGTTTGTGTATTATTTTGCACGGTCTTTTTATAGCGTGGTTATTTGTGTGTCGCATATGCTAGCGCTTTAGTAAATACCCATATACCAATGCGTCTCTAAAACCGCGTAGTCGTATGCATATTCCCGTGTGCTTTTTAGCGTGTATATGAGTAATGGGAATACAATGTACTGCATGTACTGATGAAGAATATTGCGATCAACATCTTTAAGCAACTATCTGTTAGATGTTAATAGGAAGAGCTACAATTATAGTCAATAGAACATTAGGGGCTTTTTTGCTAACATGAAAAGGAGATTTACGATTAAAGTAGCATTAATTGTTGATAAATCATGCACTAAATTTCGTCAAAATGATACATGTAATATAGCTTGAGGTTACCACCAGGTCCATTCAGCCTATGGGATGCATTTATTATCAGCGGGGAGGGGGTTTGTTTCGTTTAATCAATTTGTTAATCAATAAGTGATATGCTGGGGAGAGAGTTGGGTCATTTTACGTAGTTTTTGATCACATCATTCATTAGTGATTCCTAAAAACTGCCTAAACAAGACATTTACAGAAATGGAAACGAATGAAAAATACAAATAAAGAATTAGACGAACTGAATCGATTGGTATATGTCACTCGGCCCTCCGGGCCTCCGTTAAACAATCGGTTTTCAGAGCAATTGCAATACCTTTCTACTGAGAATTCTTTATTGAGAAAGGCAAAAATCGTTGTACGTCGAGATACATATCATTCATACACCACATCGCTCATGTTGTTAGTCAACATCTTATCTTCATAATCAAGACCAAAAACGCCTATAGAGCTTATTTATATCGATAAGAAATACAACAGCCCTTACCAATATCGTAAACTTCCCCGTTTCGAGCTCTGTCCGCAGAGGGTCAACTAGCGGGTCAAACCCGTACAGACCTTCGCGTTGCCGGATCTGCTCGTGCTGCTCGAATAGCGCCACCGCCCGGGGAATGTCGAACTTGCGTGCTAGGAGGAACTTGGTCGCAATCGCCGGTGTGACCGCTTTCCGGTTCGGGTCACTGCTGGAACTGTTTATCAGGTCTATGAACTGCTTCACCGCCTGTGTGTGGAATCGAAAGCAAAAAGGAGAAAAAGAAGGAAGGTTATTTATGGTCGCAATTATAAATAGTAGAAGATTATTGTGAGAAAAAAAGGTTCAATGTTGGAATAAATTTAGCTACGAAATCTTATCTCGAGAATCAACGGCACTTCCATTATTAAACTGAACCGGACCTAGATTGTCGTTACCGAAAATATCACTTGTACAATCCTGGTGCAATATTTGTGATATGTATTTGCAAACATCCGCGCTCCCTCAAGTGCTTGATTTGACGAATTGATAGGTGAACTGTAACAGTTATTGAACATAGAAGTATTTTTTGTGTGTTATGATTCATAGTACCGTAATTTATGAATGGCCCCCAAGTTATTTATTCTATAAATGCGTAGACTTACCTATGGTTCCCGTATTATTACATAGGAAAGGTTGGATGCCTGCTTGATTTTAATGAGCAGTTTTGGTTCAAACACATGAATTACCGATACAATTGTAACCAAATATTAATCACAATAATTAACACCAAAGTTAATTTTTTGGGAGCTATGAAAGCTTGCAACATTATGGATGGGCTAATCATTAAATTGAACATGGGAAGGAAATTATTGTAGAAGGAGCAATACTTGAGCAATTGAATAATAAAAATATTTAACATTCTTCAAAACATGAGCTGTTCTTCAAGACAACTGTTATAAACATGCATGTAAGCACTGACCACTGCATATGTGTATTTTCCATACCTAAATACCAGTGAGTTTACCCATGCTGGAAGCGTTCCGTTCGCTTCCTTTATTTGAGCAAGATTTCTTCAAGTTTATACAGCGGAATGAAAAGCCAATCGAGTTTAGTCAGCTTCCAGCATAATACTACAAGATAAAATATTGTGAACCTTTACGCCCTTATAATCCGACGACAGCACCGAATTCTACATACGCCGCTTTGTTTCTTACGAACTGTAGAAACTGTGTTCCGTTGCAATTATTGTAAGTGAACTGAGTGAACTATAAAATAAAGTGCACGCACCGAGGGACAATACAATACGTTTGAATTTAAACAAACTTTCTTTAGATCTACAATGTACGAGGTGGAAGAGTTACTGAAGGTGAAAATAGAAATTTTTCTTGCGGAAATGTCCCATTCAATGACGATGATGAAATTTCAGTTCGTCTACGCGACCTAGCACCCTGCACTAGAAAACAATAAAAAGCTTTGTCAAAATACGGTAAAATGGAAACCGCCACGAAAGACATTCGGAAAAGCTTTCTTCCGATGATTCCAACTATGTTTCTGTTGTTAGAATGCGGGTGATTAAACCTATTGACTTTTGAATGCAAGACATAAGTGGCTGTGTCTCAGAATAACTGTCACCATTTTTTACGTCACGGGCCTCTTACAAAAACTCATACAAATTGAATTTACATAAATTTATACGAGTTCTGCAATTGGCAGTTCGTAAGTCGTTGTCTTCCGCTTTTTGGAACAGTTCAAAGATACAAGAAGGATAAAAACTTTATACAATTGAGGTGCTAAACGGGTAGTAGGAACAAAGGTGACGATTAAACGAGTGCGGAAGAGAAACGTGCGTGCTACCTGTGACAATTTCAAAAAATGTTTACCTACAGCTATGTTAGAGAAAGGCGACTGATTTTAACTGAATCAATGTGAATTGTTTTTTGGAATAAACAAATTAATGAATAATTCGGTTAGTTAGATTTGTTACTATCCGATTTTGTTTTTGTGACAGCTTTTCAGAGCCATCCTGTATAATCAAACAGCGCAGATGATATACCCAAAACAGACTCCTACGGAAAAACATGCGCCGAAGCAACTAAAGAAAACTGATCTAGTAAAATAAATACAAACAATCAGCCACCAGCTTGTTGCCAAAGCACTGACAACCTCAATCAATAACTGCTGTCCCTAGTATTTCTAAACCAACAACCAGCACATCCAGCAACGTGCTACCAACAAAGATGACGACTAGACTATAGTGGCATAAAAAGTACCAGAAAACACAGGGCAGTGAAACCCAAGGCAGTAACGAACACGATATGGACGTGTACGAGAGCAAGAGATCGATCAACAAGCTGAAATGATAGTATATAGGGAGAACGTGCGTCGGCTAAGATGGCGAAAAAAAATTTCAAGAACGTTTTGAATAATTTATTATTATTTAATACAAATCGAAGACCATTGGATCGTTGTTCCAAAAATTCTAGATGCGTTTCTTTGCGAGTACAAGCTGACAGTAGAACTATCTACGTTGATAAAACACGCAAATTATTCTTGGCTGGACATGTAGCACGAGTACCAGAAGACCTCTCAAACAACAAAGAACCGGAAAGAAATGGTCAATATTGGACAAACTGGATGCTGGACAAGCTGTGTACGCACTTACGCCAGACGAAGTGCAAAAGACTATTCGTTAGCTGAAAAATGACGGCCGTTGAAAAGGACGGAATCCATGCCGATCTTCAAAAAGTCGGGAGTGAGCCCCTGTATGATGCAATCCACTGCGTGATCGGGGTGATCTGGGTGAGTAAAGAAATGCTTTCGGATTAGTTGGAAGGCTTCATATGCTCTTAGCTAGTTCAGAAGGACCACAAACGCGAGAGTAATAACTATCGAAGCATTACAATCTTTAATGCCACCTATAAGATTCTCTCGATAGTTATGTTTAGCAGAATGCGCTTATTTAATAAATCTTTAAAGCGGATTTCGAGAAGGACTATCAAAACCGGAGCAGATGTTTACCCTGCAACAAATTCTGGACAAATTTTAGGCATACTACTTAGGGACTCATCATCTGTTTGTAGATTTCAAGGCAGCGACCGATTCAGAGAAACAAAACGAGCTGTGACAGATAACGCTTAAACGTAACTTTCCGACAAGACTGATTAAGCTGATTCGTATTATGCTGGATTTAACGTTTAATCAGCCGGATAAACATCCGACTCGTTCGTGACGACGATATATGGTTTGTAGCAAGGCGATTCACTTTCTAACTTGTTGTTCAACATGGTGCTCGAAGGTGCGATACGAAGATCTGGTGTGCCAAGAAACGAAACTATCTTCACGAGATCTAAAATGCTTCTTGGCTTCGTCAACGTTATAGGAGTCGACCTCAGAGCAGTTGAAGAAGCGTTTGAGCCTTTCCAAAAGGAGACTGCGAGAATCGGACTACCCATACACTTCGAAAATAAAATGGTACCTGGTAGCAGGCATGTCCAAACACGCCACGGCACCGCGTGCTGCATTTTACCACCGCAACCGAGTGTATTGTAATGAGCACCCCAAGCCAGTGCTCGATGCGAAGCACCGATACACGATAAACGAAGCACCTGTGTCGGTGGCGGTGTTAAATTTTCGATCCGGTGCTTGGATGCTTCGGAAAACACTCGGGCCGGGTGCTTTAAAATTTCTGAAGCACCGGAGCCGAGCGCTTTCAACTTCGGATAACACCTCGGAAACTCTTTGACTTTGCACCCGTATCAAAGCGAGAATGTTTAAGCCCGCTAGCAATAACGGAATAAAAGAGAACAGCAAATATACTTCTATAACAGCAAATATACTTCTATTATCACGGCAGTTTGATTTTTAGTTAGATATGTAATTATGAAATATCCAAACTCGATGCAAGTATAGATCGCGGATGGTGGATTTTTTTTTAATTTTGCGTCTTGGAAATACTAGTCAACGAAAATTCTATTTCTTTATCTGCATGCAAATTTATATCTAATTGAAAGCAAAAGATATGAACTTTGCCATCGATAAACATCTTTTTTTTTATGATCCCAATCTATACGGATAACGCACATATGGTGCTTAGCTCAATTTGAATCTATTCCTATTGCCGCCATTTGGGGCACACGTTTCGAATTTTCGATCAATCAATCACAAGTATTTCACAGTATTTGGATAATTTTTACCAATTTTTAGACATTCTATCTATAGCTGGTCGTAATAATAAAGTATTGAGTCATTTCATGTCGCAAACTCTACAAGGTCATGTATAAGGTGATCATATTTCGCAAATATTTCATATTCATTCCAAGCACCCCGTCCTGGTAAGTTAAAAGGGAGGGAGGCTTCGCTTTACTCTAATGGAACTGGAATTGTTCATATCATTTGTAGCAAGTTACCTACTGCAGAGAACTTCAATTTTCAAAATTACTTGAAACACGTTATCGTATGTAAAGGCGTTAGGGCACAATCAAGGTGCGCCCATACGATTTATTTCCGCTTTATACGTCATTACCAGTGCCATTACAAAACTTTTAACACAGCACAATGCATAGAAATGAATTTTGGCCGGACTTCATTACTTTTCTGGCACATCCAACGGCGTCCGTGTGTTGACGTGCCGTTTGGTTCGCTGTACTATAGACTTATAGAGCATTATTCTAGAAAAAATCTACGTTATCATAAATATCGCTAGCTAGTGTCCTAGTCCTTATCAGTTCTTCGATAGTTATACTATATAAGCTATATTCATTATTCCGCATGTAAACTCAATAAAACAAAGACAAATTTAGTTGACAAGATGGTAAGTGATCAACCAAACCACATTCTGAAGTGATGCAGTTTGAAATCTGAAGACTAGATTTTTGTCTTGCTATATTCTGCATTTTTAATAATTGAACCGATACCTTGTCCTTTTTATATCTATTCTGCTTTAAGGTATAAAAAAGCCAGCTTCAAATGGGTTTTTACAATTTGATCGGCAAAATTTAATTTCTGCATGCATTTTAGATACATAAAATTTTATTCGACTGTCTAAAGAGATTTAAATTCTTGCACAGTATAGTGGGTGTGTAGACTTACCAGTCATAGAGAGTATAACTGTACTGGAAACAGTGATCGATGTAAGGATATGCGATGATTTTTGCTGAGACGGTCGGGCATCTATCATCGACATAACTTTTTATAGTCCGTCGGAGATGGCAAACATGAGTTGGAAAGTTTGTGAAAACTAAAAGCATATTGACCTCCAGACCATCCAGTACAATATTGGTCAATGAAGTTATGCTTTGTGTAAGCACTACGCACAGGACGAGACTCCTCTCACTTAAACGTCGAGAAGTTAGTTAAAGCATGTAACACCACAACACCAACGAAAAGCTCATTAATTTACTTTATTTTTTTAGTAGTTGAAAAATTAATTGACTTACACCAGAAAATCGAATAACAGACCAATGATTTCCAGGATAATGCGACCTGTAATGCATTAAATACACCTTAAGTTTGTTTGAGAATTCATGCACAAATAGCTATACAAAACTGAAATATATCATGAACCCATTAACAATATATTATATAAATGAAAAGCAACTGAAAAGACAAATCACACCTTGGAATTTTACAAATTGAATAGAGCCAAATTGATACATTTACATTTAACATACTTTATTTTAGATTCGATTACCCGGGGTAAGATTTTTTAAATCCCCGGATATTCGAATCTGATCTGTTTATTATTTGGAATAAATTTCCCTTTTTCCATAGCAAAACAAAAAAACTTTGCATCTATAAGATGTTAACAACGTTCTTAAGAAATGATACTTGAAATTGGCTTGGTTCGTCAATAGACGTCATCGGTATAATTTGTGTTGGGTTTGTGTAAGTCATAGAAATTTAAACGCGTATGTAAATGATATGTTCCCACGCGAGTTGACTTTATTCGCTTGCGTATTATCATATGATAAGTTGTTTCTTTTTACTTTTACTGTAAATTTTGACAAATGAACAGTATATTTGATTGAATTTATTAGAATGACAAAATAGGATGATTTGTATTGAACAAAAACCAAGATTAAAAAATTGCAATACAAACTAGTTGGACCCACTACCATTTGCCCGAAAAGTAGACTGAAAATATTGGTCCTAAAGTTTTTGTTTAATTCATACACGGCACTCATGAAGTCATTTGATGGTAGCTGAAGCTGCAACTTTAGAAATTTTACTAAAATACTACAATTTCATGTTTGATTTTACCTATGCGGAAACTAAAGAGAATTTCCACAGATTTTAAATATTGATCTTTCTACCTAGAGTTAAAAACTAAAATGTTTTCTCAATCAGTAACATATTCACTTTCCAGACTGATTTCTGGAAACATTATTTCTTTTCGAAGTTATGACTAAAGCTGAATACTTTAGAGGATACTTAACGACCTTGACTTATACTACTTTTTCAGAAATCATATTTTTATTAATTTTATAATGACGGGACATTATTTTGAGCATTTCGAGACAAATGAAACATACAACCGTCAAACTGGGAACTTGCAACACTTCTGACTTCCTCTGTTAATGTAAATTTAGCAACGGTAATAATAATTTTAACAATTTGGAGTCAAAAGTCTTAAAATTATGCAAAACATATGAAAGGTGTTGACCGAATAAAAATATTTAAAATCAACATTTTTTTCTATCACGCATTCCTATTTGCTTTTCAATTCAATTTAGGCGCATATGTATTTCCATACCTGAATAAAATTTTCAAACTGAGCTATTTAGTACTAAGTAGCGGAAAACTTTGACACTTTAGTCTTTCAATGATACTTTTAGTAATACAAATGTGAAGGTTACAATCTAATCTCTATTAATCGTTAAATAGTTAGTCTCAATATTAATTTTTTTTAGTTTTTAGAAGAGAATTTTCTCTTATTTTTAAAGAATACAAATGACCGGACGATATTTAAATTTCGAAGTGCAGAAGAATCTTTTTAATTTTGATACTGAATAAAGGTCAGTTGTGGTCTTCAAACGTAATACTCGGACTGAGGTTGTTTGATGTAAGAGTTGGCTAAGATGTACAATTCGACTTCAGTACCAACGCCAATTTAAATCCATTCATTCATCTATTTATAATTCCTACATGCATACCTACTTAATCCTTACTTACTGTATAATGCATTACAGATTCTTCATAAAGTACCAAGCTCGTTCATGCATATGAACGCACAAATTGCTTTGAGCCACTTACCAAGCGACAGCAATAGCGCGGCGATAATCGCTACCGAAATATAAGCTGCCGTGTTTTACGAATTTAAAAACACTCGGTACGGTGCCTGCCGATGTCAGAAACACCTCGGTTGCGGTGCCTGCCGATGTGAGATGCACCTCGGTTACGGTGCCTACCGAAGTCAGAAACACTCGGGTCGGTGCTTTGCCGAAGCAACGAGCACGGTGGTTAAATATCATGCGCTGGCATCGACACCGGTGCCTTGGTATCGGCGACCGGTGTCTGCTGTTGAGCACCGGTACGGCGTGCCAACTTCAATCCTCTTGGTGGCGTGTTTATTGGTAGAAGTGCCCACCGTGCAGCACCGTTCGGTGCTTTTGCCATGCCTGCCTGGTAGTAGTCTTCCCAAATCAACATCGTACACATTTCTAGCACTGGTTCTGTGCTCATGTTAAACTCACATTTTGTGTACGAACTTGTACAAGCTATTTCGTACCAAAACACGTGCACATGTTCGCCTGCACAATCGAACCCCATGTACGTACATGGTGTACGTACATGGTGTACTTACACCTGGTGAACACACAGGTTCGTGGTACCAATTCTCAACCTTGTGCAAATCGTTCTCGTGTACGTACCCGGTGTACGTACTCGGATGTTTGAACTAGAGTTTGTACATCGTTCGCTTGGGTTCGATGTTCGAGACGAACCTGTACATCGAAACGAAGCATGTTTGAGGATGAACGCGTGCACGAAATTTTTTACACAGGTGAAAACTTGTCGATGTTCATGGGAAGTCGGCCTGGTAGAGAACGAAGCAATCTGAACGGCGTCGGTTCCGAAGTTGAACTGAGAGATTGTCGACGAGTTTATATATCTTCGGACACTAGTGACATGTGATAACGATGCTAGTCGCGAAGTGAAAAGGTGTGTTGCGACTAAGAGTACGACTTTCTGTGGTTTGCGCAATCAGCTGAAGTTCCACAGAAGGGATGCCAACAAAACTGCAAACAAATTTCTGATGTTCCTTGTTGCTCTGTACGGTCATGAGGCGTGGTCGTTGACGGAGACAGACTATTGATTGCTCGGTATGTTTGAAAGAAAACGGCACAATAGGGAATGGGAATGGTGCAAACACATGAACCACGAAATTAACCAAGACCATGAACATACTGACATCAACAAGCTGATAAAGTACGGCTAACTGCAGTGGACTGGGCAAGTGACACGAATGCCGGAAGAGATCGAGCAACTTGGAGGTCTGGAATACGTTCGGCCATTATTACGAGCACCCAGGATGTTTGACCACAACGATGATGATGAAGACATATACGCATTTCATCGACATCTTTTCAACTTCTTTAGCAAACAGACACACAAAAGGCTGTCCAGACGTATACAAAATGTGCATATGTACATTTTAAGAAATACCTTCTAGAATTAAACGAATTCGTCTCATTTTAGACTGAATGAAGGAAATAATACCCAACCTTAATAAATCGGATTTTTGTATTTCCACTTCGTCTCATCAGTAACTGACAAACTGTCTTGACCATCAGCTATACGCTATATCCAAAAATGGCACAAATATAGGACAGCATTATTTTACAGATCTGATTCGAAAATGTATGAACTTAAACCGTCTTAAACCTCCAACAAACAAAATACCAAAAGTATAAACTACGCCTCATAAATCCTTCTCATTATTTAAAACAATCTAACAGCTAATTATACAGGGTCGGGCGCGTCAATTAATATAATCTGGTCCACTTTCCAATTGTGCCACCCACCTGAATTGGTCGACCGCAAACAACGCGAGCTCCCGCAAGCTTGAAAACACACTCACACACACCAACACAACAATCTACCGCGTCGTGATTAAGCATAATAGAAACATTACCGTCGAAAAATTGTGCCACTATAATGCCAAAATTAAAATGGAGCGAAACGAAACGCCTGCAGAAAGCGCAAAATAATGCGTGAATAAATATGTATGGGGATAACACAATGAAAAAAAAACTTGCTAATTACCTGCCTAGATAAACGCTAGCAGTATATGGTCAATAAAAGCACGAAATGGTCTGGCGGTTGTAGAAGAACACACGTGGGGTAGGGGAAATTATTACCGACTTGTAACTCGATGTATGTATATTTGGTTCGTTTTGTGGTAAACAGTACCTACTCTGGATCGAATGGTGATGAGGGATAATAACTCCAGATCAAGAAATGAAAAGGTTATATGACAATTCATGATACTAGAGATGTAGGTCTTTCATGTCACATTTCTACAAAAACTAATCATAATGCCTAATGGGAAAATGAGAGTCTCTGTGTTTATTTTCACGTCTGTTAAGTCTTTTATGTTTGCTTATCAACTCTTGACTTAATATGCTGAGAGATCACATAGTCTTTTGAAAGACGATGAAAAATGGCTAGAGTGTTTAATAATGGAACCGTAATTATCGAAAGAGAAAGTAAACAAAGATTCGTAATAGCACCTAGAACCTTTTGAATAAGTATTGTTGATTTATTTAATTTCATTAATCAGCAGCCATTTAAGCACAAGGTCTGAGAATACTGCGTTTCTTGGAGTGTTTTTGACATGCTGATTTCGAAAAATAACGATTTAGTTTTTCAATTGCAAGAAAACTATATTTGAAAATGATAAGGTATCATTTCTATTCAAATTTGAAACTCATCATAATTACCCATCCGTATTAAACAATTAATTCATATTTTCGATTTTGACGTAAAGGTCAATACCCTATTTAAGATTTTTTGGTGGTATTCAGCGAAAAAAAAACAGATCGAAATATTAAATTGAACGGACAAAATTGTATGAAAAAATCACCCCAGGGACATAATTAGAACATACAACCTTTGCACTAACCTTTATACTATCCCTGGGAAATATGCACGTCCCAGAAAGAACACATGATTAGCACATTGGCAACACTACTTCTAAAGTGAGATCCCACACCTGAGATACCTAGGCTCGAGGATTATTATCGTCTGGTACTTCACTGATTTTTAGTTCATTACTCATCGGACTTCGGTGGGAGACTGAGCTAATGGAGACTGTCGATATCTGCCCCTTGTCCACATTAACAGAAATATGACGGGAATGAACCCGCCGTTCGAATTAATTAATTAATTTTTTGGGTTTTGACGTATGTGTATTATAGTTTTTTTTAAATAATTGCTTCTGTTTTTTCGTTGGATGCCACCAAAAATTTTAGATAAGGCTGTAGAACATTTAAAATAGTTATTAACGCAAACACATGCAAAATATTCACAAAATTACATTATTCATAAAATCTTTTCCATTCTAATCAGGGCCGTCGAGAGCCGCGTCGGGCCTCAAGGCTTGTATTACTGCCGGGCCCCTTTAAACCTATGTCCTCTAGTGCAGTATGAGTTAGTATCTCTTCAGCCACGGGAAACTCATGAGTCCGTGATTTCTATTAGACTCCGGTTGACACATACTGCCACATCTACAGATAGCGTGCCAGACAGGCGAATTTCGACAGCTTCTTATTCCGTGGTATCAAAATAGCCATAGTTACAAGTTTTTAAATTTGTGTGTATTCAGGAATCAGCAGCGTCTGGCTCAAATGGCACATTCCCCATGTGGATCGGATATCTGTGCCTTGCCATGAATCGTTTTTTCATTATTTCCCTGATGGCAAGGATTGGGGAAGTAGTAAGGTTAGGGGTAAGGAAAACAGGATCTGCAGGTGCTACAATAGCGGGAATAATACTTCTAAACCACGGAGGGATTTAGAATTTGTATTTTAACAGTGAGCGGATATATTTTGTTTCGCGAAACAAACGCTTCTGTTCCATTGATGGTCTGGAACATAATCAGCACGCTATGTCTAACATGGTGAAATGGTATGGTGTAAACATTGGCCATCTTTAGCTCCATTTGTACTTTTAACAATAAATCTTAAGGAACGTCTCGAAAAGTAAATAGGAATATATTTTGACCGCAATAGGCCACTTTCTACTTGTAATCGTCACTCATTTTTTCGACACAGTAGCTTGGAACATAATATTTTGCTTCTACTGTGCAGACAAAGCGACACATGGATTGTTTTTTTTTTGCTGGTAGCGGTGGAGCAGTTTTTGGCTTTTGTTGTAAGAAAAATGAGAAGGTAGCAGATGCAGCTCAAAATTTTAGTTTAAAATTATCAAATCAAAAAGATTTTCTATTTACATAAGTAAACTGTGAGAATATGTGGGACGAGACAACAATATAAACACAGAACACAGTAATCAGACGCAAATAACACAACTGTGAGTACAGTAGGTAATTGAATACTGCTGCTGTTGGATTAGCTGAACTGATTTGATTTCTTTATTTTGCGCATCATAATTGGGTTCTTATAGACATCACACGCATCTTTGGTGAGGCCCAAAATCACCGTTCTATCTCAACACAATGCATTTTTAGAGGGAAAATACTAGTACGTTCTATAACAATACAAAAA
This sequence comes from Topomyia yanbarensis, assembly GCF_030247195.1. Lineage (NCBI taxonomy): Eukaryota > Metazoa > Arthropoda > Insecta > Diptera > Culicidae > Topomyia > Topomyia yanbarensis. Next base: position 412,226,283 of record NC_080671.1, read on the forward strand.
TATAAAAATTAACCTTTTATTCAACGGTTAGTTAAGGTCGGTCTACCTTCTCATCTTGCCCAGAGTAGAAACTGAAAATCGTCCCGCTATAGATACACGGTAAAAACGACTGCAGACTAATTGTGTTGATATTGATTTGGAAATGTCCTGTAAGATCAGCTACTTGGGAAGTGAAACAATTATTAAACGTATAGATTGTGAACAACGTTCAGCACACCAACGAAAGCTGCCACGTTAACAACATCATCCCAGTTTATATAGGCAAGGACTCTAGAGAGATACGCTTACATGAATTATCTCCACACGCCCCTGACATCGTGATTAACAAATTTATGTCAAGATACGGAGAAAAGCTTTTCATAACAGCTGAAACTTCGCATTTTCCCGGATGTCCCTAACGTTGTTCTTATGGTGAGAATGCTTCCGTACAAACCAACTCCTTCATACGTAACCATTTTATGCGGATCAACCGAAAATGGGACGTTTCATCAGGCAACACTGATTAATGATTATGCACCCATGGATGATTCCTATGAACGAATTCTGCAAAAAAACCACCACAGAATACTTTGTGCAAAAGAACAATAAGCCCATCTGCTATAACCGTAAACAGCACACCGTTATCTTATGCCAAACCACAAACGGCTACAAAATCAATATCTACAGCTCTGACAGGAACAAATATTCACTCAACAACAATCACGCCCAGTATTTCCACGCCAACAACCAGCACAACCAGCAAAGAAGCAAACGTAGAAGAGGACGGATGCGTTTGTCCGTGCGCTCGCATTCTTGTTTGATGTTTTATTGCTTTCTTCGAACATACTTTGAATTGGCTTCACAATATTTCGTAGTGTATTCCTCGATTCAAGTAATAAAACTCGCTTTTTAACTTGTACACAAAGTAGACAATTCCCTTAAGAACGTTTGTTTTAACAAATGTCAACTATCAAATAAAGTTTTCATTTTTTACGCCTCCATCATTTAATAATTTAATAAGACGAACGATTGCAAAGAAACTACTATTGATATTTTTATTTCTCTTCTATGAATACCGGACGTGTTCGCCCATCTACCGAGTAAAAACGCGGGCCCCCAAATACGACCCGGGCCCCAGGGCAATTGCCCTGGCTGACCCCCCCTCTCATCGGGCCTGATTCTAATATGAAATTCATCGCAACGCTCCACGCATATGTTAATATCAAAATGTTAGATTTTGTGTGAGAGATAAGTATTAGGATATTATAGTTGGTTTTTATTTAAAAAAACGCTGCCTTAAAATTGACCGTAATAACACCTACATGTTTTCGTAGCAACTGACAAAACAATCAAACTTGACATTTTGTGCAGAAGGGTATAGTTCTCGTTTCGATTTCATCTCATTAATACAGAACGCCAGCCACTCACATCGGTTGCCGCATACTGATGAGATGCAAATCTGCTATAAAGCCCCTACTGTACAAAATGGTCAATTTTCTCCTCAAGGAGATATAAAACAATATTCTCATTACGAGAATGAGCACAATAACCCACAAAGATTTGCAATTTTCTGCGCAATACCATTTGCTTCGCAAAGCGCGCAATCTGCAGCTACTGGAACGACTGGCAGTCGATAATAACCTCACCGATTGACGTATGTTGGCCCGTGCCGAATGCAAGCTATCATGCCATCGAGATACACGTGACGTATACACTTAAATCTTATTTCGACTACGCTGTTCGTATGCCCCGACTTGTGAGTATAATTGAACTTCCGCCTTTGTTTGGCCAGCATACCTTACGGTCACGCATTAAAAAACAAGGAAATCCCCAACTTTGCACTATTGTCGAAAAATAAATAAATAAATAAATAAATAACAATTATGGCTTTCATTTGGAAAGTCGATCGATAATTATATCGCACCTTCGTGGAAAACAAAATCGGCGTTAGGTGAGTTTGCGAGCAGTCGATAAGTAGTTTGATGCGATAACCGAAAAATTATAAACTAATTGGAGCTGATGCCCCGTGCCTTTCACTATTTTTGATGCTGGTGGTACATATTAGCAATTCGATTTTCTTCGGCAGTCGTCAAGCTGACGTAAGAAATGTAGGAGGGTGGCTGTACTCTAATTCGACTCAACCCCTCTATTGATCATATACATATTAAGAAGCGATCCATTGATTGTAGGCCAAATAATAAATAAAATAGTGTGGCATTCTTGATAATGAGAGGAATAAGTGAGCATTCACTCTATGCCAATGCACAGTGGTCGGAAACGCCAAAAACGTGAACTTAATTCACTAGAGGCAAAACCATCGAATATATTCACAGAGTGTCTTTGGAGGAATTGTTCTTATGAATGTTCCCCACAATCTGATAATAATTGAAATTAGGCATGGCTTACTATGATCAAACTAAAAAAAATAACTTTTTATACTGACGAGGTAGAAAGTTGGTGTCTTCGACAAAGTTTTAGAAATGCTCATAGTGAAGAATTTTGTTGAAGAACGTGAGTTTGTAGGATTAAAGGTTATCGATTTATAAGGCGTTTACACCACTTTCAACTACGTATAAGAAAGAAAGGTGCAAACCAAAATGCACGAACAGGCACTTTTTTAACTGTCTAAACTATGCACAATAAAGCTAAGAAGGTTTGGTGCGTGGCACTCTATGACCCTGTGAATAGGGTAAGCTTACTTTATCATGTTTTTTTTTTACTTTTTCCATACAAAAATCAACAAAAAAAAATTTGTTTTTTTGCCCCAAATTTTTGAAATTCTTGGTTTAATATTCAATTGCAAGTATTATTTTCACTTATACCTTAATATTTCAGATTTTATTAGCGTGGGAGCAAAAATGTGGAGTTTTTAATATCATTGGAGATCCCAAACTACTATATACTCAAATAGGCATGTCACAACGAATTTAACGCTTACAAAAGGATGTCATACCATTAATTACTAAATTGTGCGGAAAAAAAATAAAAAAATTTTTTGTTGATTTTTGTACGGAAAAAGTAAAAAAAAAGTGATAAAGTAAGCTAACCCTATTTATAAAGTTATAGAGTGACATGCACTAAACCTTCTTAGCTTTATTGTGCATAGTTTAGACAGTTAAAAAATGCCTGTTCGTGCATTTTGGTTTGCACCTTTCTTTCTTATACGTAGTTGAAGTTGGTGTAAAAAAATGTAAAAATTCTCAATAACTTTGAAATGAATGAGTATTTTTACATACAGTCTTCGACAAAATTATGTAGTTTTGATACCTACACATTTGTCTTGAACATAGTTTGCACTAAAAGTCACAATGAAAAAAGTTATATTAAAAAACTAGATTTAAGGGGGTTGCCATAGAAAACGCCTTATAAATCGTTAACCTTTAATCCTACAAGCTCAAGTTCTTCAACAAAAAATTGTTTCCTCCAAAGACACCCTGTGAATATATTCGATGGTTTGGCCTCTAGTGAATTAAGTTCACGATTTTGGCGTTTCCGACCACTGTGCAACGATGTCTTGGTGAAAAATTGTGTCTTCGTGTCAAAGTTTCGAGCGTTGACAAAGTCAAAGAATATTGAATGAAGCCTATGTGCGTAATCAGTTCTTTTTTATTTCGTTTATAGAGGTTTTAACTTTAAGGTCATACGCCTCCGTTTCCGTTTGAATAAATGTTTATCGCACTTGCTTGCTGCGCTTCCAATAATTATCATTTGATAATACGACCACAACCTGTAACAGTCATGCTGGTCCATGCGGGTTCGTGGCAATGCAAGCTGCTAAGGCCTTCAATCTGTTGTTAGAAGTCCGTGCGCGACGAAGTTCTGCGTGGAATAATTTTTGTTAAAATGGCGGGCCGTTTTTTCTTGGCGACATCTTTTTAAGTACTAAAAGGAGTATATGTTATTTTTGTTAATGAAAAGGAGGTCCAGAAGACTTTTTACACGTTGTAATAAACAATTCTTGAATAAAATAACTAAAATAAGACATTCCGCACAAGAAAAAAATTACGATTAATCTATATCTCTTGATGATTTTCTTGCTGATCAACTATTAAAATCAGTCAAATGGGTTGCCAGCAATAAATTTTTGAAACTAAACGGGTTAAACGGTAATATTTTCGCTAAAAAAATTTTGTTTGCAAAATCTATCTGAATTTGATTTTGCAATGGCAAATACTATTGAGGGATTCCATGAGAAACCGGCCGACCACAACATATGACCATCGTTGATTCGATCGAAACTTTGAAGTTGTGTTCGGTTTATGACTCTTCAAAAGGCCTTAAACTTTTCTACGCGCATAAATTTAATTTTTTTTTGTTCAAATGCTGTATTTTATATACCAAAACTTTCTGAGAACGAGTTTCAGGGAATGAATATTTCTGTATGAAAAAATACACTGAAAAAAATGTTGTGTCATTTTTCACAAAAACAAACATTTGTGTTAGAAATTTAAATTGCAAAAAACCCATTTTTTCTAATTTTTCATATTTTGATAACAAAAACCTTAAGAGAAAAGAAACATTATGAATGTGATTGTATGATAGAAAATTTATCGGTAAAAAAGTCTTTCTAACAATAACTTTATACATGTTTTTAAATTTCATACTAATTGACATACAAAACTAATTTTTCTACAGAATATAATTCTAAGGATCAATTTAAATAAAAAAGGATTTGACAAAAATCTTCCAAAATGCGGTAGTTTTCTAGATATTTGGAATTTTGTTCCAACAAAAACAATTAATTCGTGTGATTATGCCTTTTTTAAAGTTATTCACGTTACCCCATCATAAAATGTCAAAAATCAAATATTTTTCGTTTTAAAGACGTAAAATAAACTTTTTCAGTGCATTTGGATCATGGAGGAGATTTCAATAAAAATGTTTTCCTAACAACAACTTTTTACATATGTTTATAATTCATACTATTTGCAGTCAAAAATGCAATTTTCTTTTGGAATATGATTCTGAACGCCATTTTAAAACAAAATGCTCTTAACAAAAAAAAATCTGAAATGTATTTTAAATTTTGTTTTAACAATACAATTCTTTTAAATATCAAGGCAGTATTATAACCCATTTGAAAGCTACATGAAAACAACCAAAATATGATCGAACTCTTTAGTTTAATCATAAGACCCTATGATTGAATAGTATTTTGGTTGTTTTCGTATAGCTTTCAAATGGATTACAATATCGCCTTGATGTCAAAAAGAAAGTTACAGGAAATGTTATGAGCCTAAGGAAAAACATATTGTTGTTGATGGCGAAACGCGAACAACTTCTAAAAAGGTCGTAATAAAACAAAAGAATTGTGTTGTTAAAACAAAATTTAAAATATCTCGAAAACTACTACACTTCAGAAAATTTTTGTTAAGAGCATTTTGATTTAAAATAGCGTTTAGAATCATACTCAAAAAGAAAATTGTATTTTTGACTGCAAATAGTATGAATTATTAAAATATGTCAAAAGTTGTTATTAGGAAAATTATTTTATTGAAAGCTTCTCCATAATCACACGAATTAACTATTTTTGTTGGAACAAAATTCCAAATATCTCGAAAACTATCGCATTTTGGAAGATTTTTGTAAAATGCATTTTGATTTAAAATAACTATTACTGCTTGTATGTCAATTAGTATGAAATTTAAAAACATGCATAAAGTTATTGTTAGAAAAACTTTTTTACCGATAAGTTATCCATCATACAATCACATTCAAAATGTTGCTTTTCTCTTTAGGTTTTTGTTAACAAAATATGAAAAATTTAAAAAAATGGGAAATTTGCAATTTAAATTTTTATCACAAATTTTTGGTTGTGTGAAAAATGATACAACATTTTTTTCAGTGTATATTGTTCTCGCACATAAATATTTATTCCCTGAAATTCGTTCTCAGTAAGTTTTGCTATATAAAATACAGCAATAGAACAAAACAAAATTTAAAATTGATTCACGTAGAAATATCTACGCCCTTTTAAAAAATTACTCCTGAGTCAAAATAATCTTACTGATTGTGGAAAATGTTAAGTCTTCCATGCCAGAGAAACGTGTAAAGTTTCATAGGAATCTAAGATGGGCGGTCACGATTTTAAATATTTTCGGACAAATTGATCTTCCACTGAAATTGTAATTTTACCTATTTTGGGTGGCCCGTTAGGCAAATTTTTACCACAGTAAGATTCCGTTTTTGGCACTTCCGTTTTTGACATGCTCCGGCAACAAATAGGTTCCGTTTTTGGCAACATTGCTGTTGTACATAGTAAATCTTAAAAAAAAAATGCTCAATACACATTTTGTTGTAATAATTGAAATCACTTTTGACTTTATTTCCAAACATGAGAGACATTTATTATATTTTATTGGGGCAGGCATAGCGAAGAAAATTAAATTTGTTGATTTTATTCAATTTCACATATTCTTATATAATTCATGTTCTTGTAACATTTATAATGTTGAAAATTGAAAACAAAAGCTTTTAAAGAAAGGTTTCATTTCTGGCACGGTTCCAGTTTTGGCAACTGAAAAAAATAATGTTGCCAAAAACGGAATCCAGTACGACTATTTTTCTCCCTGAGGAGAAAAATTTTAGGGCGAAAACAAGTTTTTCTCCACTAATATATACCCTTTCTAATGGATGCAACAATTATTAATTCACTATGCTATATTTCTCTTTAAGAAGAAATAATTTGAGTGAGAACCAATTGTGTAAACCAAGTTTTTCGCGTGAAGAACATAACACATATAACTAAATTAGTTATAAAATTGCGTTTCGACTTCTTAGTCTGGCTGTAAGTTAGTGTCGGGTTCTGATGAGACAAAATCGATTCTAAGAGAGAAATATAGCATAAAGATTAAAGAATTGTTACATCCATTAGAAGGAGTATATAATTATTTTTCAAATAAAGAATTTATCACATATTTAAATTTAATAAAGGATTGTATTGGGGTGGACGGTGAATTTGGGCATCATACCAGATGTGTCTTGGATTAGTGTACGTAGACCCCCTGTCCCTAGTCAGATGATAATAATGTCTGAATAAATAAATGAAATAATTTATAAAATTTATTTTCTCGTGAACGGTGATGTAAAAATTCAATTTCATTATATAGCTGAAACCGCAAAAACTTATCAGAACGAGTACACTACATTTTACATCACAATTTGAACATGGGAACACGCGTGTTTGTATACTGCATGTGTTGCACTGGTCCTCAAAAACAAGTATTATGCTCCGACCGAATTAGGCTACAAAATAGCTTCACACGTCTGTTTCTTCCAATATGACCCCCTGTCTCCGAATCGAAAGATAATGTTTACTGATAATTGCTTTACTCAAATAATAATCGTGCATAAAGATTATTTTGAAAAATATATGAGAATTTAAACAAACATTTTTTATGAGTTGAGCCCACGATTTTGCACTCTGCCTAATAATGCTTTGGCATTATGTAGTTGTAGATGTCGGTTCTCACGGTAAAGAGGGACTGATCTGTCTTTGCCAGGAGACATGTTGGTAGACTTGAGTGATTCGTAGTTATGCTGCCTAAGCTTGACTCCTACCAGCAGCGGACAAAAGATTAGCCCGTAAAGTTTTAAGCCTGTTTCTAATAACCCTGCCATTTCTCACTTGACATCCTTGCTCTCACTTAGGTACTATAACTCTAAATTTTCATAACTCTCCCCAGTCAGTAATCTCTAGCTAATTGAAAGTCGTTAAAAAGTAAAAAAATATGTCGTTGTTTACATTGTTATCTGTACCGTCACAGTAAGCTTGACACGCTCTTCTCACACAAACCATCAGGCAGTAATGCCTCAACGAGTATGGAAAATGCCACTATTAAAACGACTAGATTTTATTGTTGAAAGTAAAGTTTCAGTTCCTATGGAGGGCGAATTAGAATTTCTGCTTATGGTTCTAACACTCTTTGGCAGGCCCGATGAGAGGGGGGGTCAGCCAGGGCAATTGCCCTGGGGCCCGGGTCGTATTTGGGGGCCCGCGTTTTTACTCGGTAGATGGGCGAACACGTCCGGTATTCATAGAAGAGAAATAAAAATATCAATAGTAGTTTCTTTGCAATCGTTCGTCTTATTAAATTATTAAATGATGGAGGCGTAAAAAATGAAAACTTTATTTGATAGTTGACATTTGTTAAAACAAACGTTCTTAAGGGAATTGTCTACTTTGTGTACAAGTTAAAAAGCGAGTTTTATTACTTGAATCGAGGAATACACTACGAAATATTGTGAAGCCAATTCAAAGTATGTTCGAAGAAAGCAATAAAACATCAAACAAGAATGCGAGCGCACGGACAAACGCATCCGTCCTCTTCTACGTTTGCTTCTTTGCTGGTTGTGCTGGTTGTTGGCGTGGAAATACTGGGCGTGATTGTTGTTGAGTGAATATTTGTTCCTGTCAGAGCTGTAGATATTGATTTTGTAGCCGTTTGTGGTTTGGCATAAGATAACGGTGTGCTGTTTACGGTTATAGCAGATGGGCTTATTGTTCTTTTGCACAAAGTATTCTGTGGTGGTTTTTTTGCAGAATTCGTTCATAGGAATCATCCATGGGTGCATAATCATTAATCAGTGTTGCCTGATGAAACGTCCCATTTTCGGTTGATCCGCATAAAATGGTTACGTATGAAGGAGTTGGTTTGTACGGAAGCATTCTCACCATAAGAACAACGTTAGGGACATCCGGGAAAATGCGAAGTTTCAGCTGTTATGAAAAGCTTTTCTCCGTATCTTGACATAAATTTGTTAATCACGATGTCAGGGGCGTGTGGAGATAATTCATGTAAGCGTATCTCTCTAGAGTCCTTGCCTATATAAACTGGGATGATGTTGTTAACGTGGCAGCTTTCGTTGGTGTGCTGAACGTTGTTCACAATCTATACGTTTAATAATTGTTTCACTTCCCAAGTAGCTGATCTTACAGGACATTTCCAAATCAATATCAACACAATTAGTCTGCAGTCGTTTTTACCGTGTATCTATAGCGGGACGATTTTCAGTTTCTACTCTGGGCAAGATGAGAAGGTAGACCGACCTTAACTAACCGTTGAATAAAAGGTTAATTTTTATATTTTTGTATTGTTATAGAACGTACTAGTATTTTCCCTCTAAAAATGCATTGTGTTGAGATAGAACGGTGATTTTGGGCCTCACCAAAGATGCGTGTGATGTCTATAAGAACCCAATTATGATGCGCAAAATAAAGAAATCAAATCAGTTCAGCTAATCCAACAGCAGCAGTATTCAATTACCTACTGTACTCACAGTTGTGTTATTTGCGTCTGATTACTGTGTTCTGTGTTTATATTGTTGTCTCGTCCCACATATTCTCACAGTTTACTTATGTAAATAGAAAATCTTTTTGATTTGATAATTTTAAACTAAAATTTTGAGCTGCATCTGCTACCTTCTCATTTTTCTTACAACAAAAGCCAAAAACTGCTCCACCGCTACCAGCAAAAAAAAAACAATCCATGTGTCGCTTTGTCTGCACAGTAGAAGCAAAATATTATGTTCCAAGCTACTGTGTCGAAAAAATGAGTGACGATTACAAGTAGAAAGTGGCCTATTGCGGTCAAAATATATTCCTATTTACTTTTCGAGACGTTCCTTAAGATTTATTGTTAAAAGTACAAATGGAGCTAAAGATGGCCAATGTTTACACCATACCATTTCACCATGTTAGACATAGCGTGCTGATTATGTTCCAGACCATCAATGGAACAGAAGCGTTTGTTTCGCGAAACAAAATATATCCGCTCACTGTTAAAATACAAATTCTAAATCCCTCCGTGGTTTAGAAGTATTATTCCCGCTATTGTAGCACCTGCAGATCCTGTTTTCCTTACCCCTAACCTTACTACTTCCCCAATCCTTGCCATCAGGGAAATAATGAAAAAACGATTCATGGCAAGGCACAGATATCCGATCCACATGGGGAATGTGCCATTTGAGCCAGACGCTGCTGATTCCTGAATACACACAAATTTAAAAACTTGTAACTATGGCTATTTTGATACCACGGAATAAGAAGCTGTCGAAATTCGCCTGTCTGGCACGCTATCTGTAGATGTGGCAGTATGTGTCAACCGGAGTCTAATAGAAATCACGGACTCATGAGTTTCCCGTGGCTGAAGAGATACTAACTCATACTGCACTAGAGGACATAGGTTTAAAGGGGCCCGGCAGTAATACAAGCCTTGAGGCCCGACGCGGCTCTCGACGGCCCTGCTCTTTGGGCCTTAGGAGTTCATACCAATTAAACCCATATTAAAACCTCAACAGCATGATAGCTACCATTGCATGCCGCCCCCATCTCCATCATTCACGGTAAGGGATAAATGATAGGGTAGACGGGAAGTGTTAATGATTCATCTACTTAACGGAAGGACGACGATTCAGCAGGCTCTTACATTGGTGTCGCGGGATTGCAGATTTAGAAGGGTTAAGGTCAAGGATTCGTTCCAAGCAAACGATGCGACCTGTAAAGCAGAGTTTTTTTATCTAGTTGTTTAGTTAGTCTTCGAGTATACGGTCACTCGAAAAGGGAAAGATCTTATTTAGTTTTTGAATTTTGAAAAACTCTAGGCAGCCGGCTACCGAGAGTTACCTATGTTTTCCGAACAAAGGCAATTTGAACTCCAAACAGCCGGAAGCATTGCACAGAAAAGCTAATCATATCTGAGTAATTGACCGTCACTACTTTTTGTGATAGTATTTATACAGATTTCATTATTTCAACTCTACCGTGTATTTATTGGGTTGGAAATATGGACAAATAGTAATCATAGCGTGAAATATTATAGATCAACGAAGGTATTTCCTGTTTATCATATTGTATACTAGTGATAATCACCTATTGCATGGTGTTGATAGCAATAACGGAATTTGAAGTATGACCCACAAATGCAGACGTGGCGAATTTTCAATGTATTTTGACCGTGATCATCAATACTAGTCACATTAACTAGATTGTGAGCACTACGCTATCTTACCTTTTGACGACCCGAAACCTTTTTACTTAGCTTAGCTTAGGTAGACTGCCCGTACTTCGTGATTGACCGAATGAGTGAAAATGCACAATCAACCAAAAATTATGCTTGTGAGGAGCAAATCATTCTCACTGTGCATATTTCACTGATTCAACACATTCATAAAATGGTCAATAACGACGCCGGTCACGTCCAAAGCTGTTCTACCGGGGAAGGAAAAAATGTTAGTTCGACACTCGCTGTTGGTAGAGACCGAGAATACCTCTGCGTCTCCATCACAGCAATCACAGGAAAGGAATTGTGTTAGTGGGATGGGGAAAAGATCAGAAGATGTCTTGGTAGACAATACGAGCTTATAAGTTCGTATTGTGTGATGAATCTTCAAAAAAAAATTATCGAGCAACTTGAACTCCGGACATTTATAGGGAAAAGATAAAATAGTCGCGAAAAATATAATCGAAGTTCGTAAACAAACCAAAGCAACAATAGGAAACTAAACTAAACAAAATGTATTAACTGACAGCTGTTGCTGCCAAAACCCTACCCAGCTCTAGCACAAACGGCACCAGCTGGTTCGCACTCCTGTTTGTACCGCGACGAGGTAAGGGATAGAAGTTCTGTAGCAGGGGTGAATGGCGACATAGTGGCTTCATGTCGCACAATAATACAGCTTTGCCAAACTAAACCATTTTCCAACTTAGAGCGATAAATTAAAAAGCATTTGCTTTTGCTACTAAAAGCGACTGCAGTTACTGGTTCACTCATATTCATCATCACCAGTGAAAACTTGGCTACCTTCGTTTACGGAGGCAACCCTTCAATGCATAGCCCAGATACAAGCTTCGGCGCTTTCGATAATGCGAACATTCCGCACATAAACCTAAGCATTTTGTAGGTCAATTAAATGAGGCGAGAAAATTGTTGAAAACTGCACTTGGCATCAGTGGTATATGGATACAATATGTGATGCGTTTCAATAAGACTAGTATGCCAACTATCGAATCAATAACCGCAATTCGAAGATTTTAGATATTTCACTATGTGATTGTGTAATGTGACCCCCGAGAGTTATATTTTTTGTGCAAATTAGCTGTGTTTTGTTCTTCAACGGTTATATTTTGTAAATGAGGTCATCAGCTAAAGCTCAAAAAGCAACTAATAAAAGTCATTTACACTACCCAACAGGGATCTACTCCAGTATGCTCCACAGCTGTCACTCTATGTGACAGATAAATGCAGCACACTGGTGCAGTAGGTCGTTCCACGCCTGTTCGTTCGACAAGAAAATAATAATATCCGAAGCACGTTCGGAAGAGGAAAACGCCGTCGTTAGAGCAAATGTAACGCTCCACGACCAAACTGGCTGGAATAGTTTCCTAGGACAAAGCGACAGCATAAACACGACAGAAAAGTTTTTGTTTACAATTTAAAATGATTCGAAATGACATCAAAAGATTTCTTTGTGTGGGAAGACTCGCCAACTGATTACAATTACGGAAAACTTCTTCAGCTCATTTAGGAATTAGTAACTCCAAAGCGAAACTGAGTGCAACAAAGTTGAAGGTAGATATAACATCCTCCAGTGCACCGGTTAGACCAATGTTTCCGAACGAGTTTCAAAAGCAGGAGGATCTCTCTGCACACAAAGTCAATGAACATTGTCGGAGCATGTAGATGCAAGAGATTGCTTTTTTTTATAAATGCATCCTGCCGCCCGCAAATGCTTTCTATTCCAAAACTTGTACCAGTGCGCGTTGAAGTTCGATGGCATACATGCGGTACATATGTATAATCTAGTGCAAGAAAAAGTAACTAACTATACACATTCAGGGAAGATCTTGGCTGTTGCAGATGAGAGATATCATTATGCGCTTTGCCAGCGGTGGCTTCCTTTCATTTGAATACTGGTTTTTATAATGTGCGGTGCTCGACGAGGCGGATGAATATCCCACTCATGCCGTGGGCATCCACCGAAATAGGTCAAATTGATTGAAATTTATGAATCGAAGTGAAGAATAGCAACAGCATCTTCCAGTCACGATGGGGTTAACCATGGTCGGTGTGATATAAATGCGAGAAATAGCGGAAGGTACGCACAGCGATAAAGGAAGTACAGTTTAGTACGAACTCCAGGGCGTCTGGTGGCCGCGTGGAACAACAGTTACCACTTGACGCTTCCCCTTCTCAACCAACGGTCCGGAACTGGGTCGGAATTATTTAATAAGGCAATTGTCTCAAAAAGGAAAAAAAATGGTTTGGTCGTGGAAGATGATTTTCACAATGACATTAGCTTATTTGGACTGCTTGTAAAAGTTGTGTGGGGAACAAATCTGATACGATCTTCTTCTCGTCGTGTTTTCGATGTTCCGAAGCCTTCATTTCAACTACCGAAAAACAACAGGAACACGAAGAGTTTTCGAGAAACGTAACTTGAGATATGCATAAAATTGGCAATCGCCAGACAGATATAGAAAAAAAAACTTTCTCTCCTGTTGTCTGCTGTAAGCTGCGGTAAGCTGTGCATTCGAAACATTTTAAGAAAGAGAGAGAGAGCCTGCTTTGTACATTGCACTGGATGATGATCATGCTTTCTTTCGATTTTTTCGTGTATGTCTGCAGCGAATAGACAATGCATCTGTGAACGGTGATCTGCTTAATCACTTATAAAAAGTTCAAGTTAATTACGCAAATTTTACCAGCTGAGGCGATAGCGTTTAATTTCATTCCCATAGCGGTCATGGACCCGTTACTGAATATTTATCAGCGGAATATCAACCCTCGTATCGGATTCAGAAACTCCGTCGGAGCTTTAATATAATCAAACGAGTTGAGTGGTTAGCTTCTTCCACAATTTAGTTAAGGTTTAAACAGCCCGTTTTTCAACAATGTGACACTGATCGTACTTAAGTGCTCAGATTTTGATAAAACTTTAAGGTTTTGTTATGAGATAGGCTTTGTTCCTACTTCAACAGGAGTGGGGTAAAATGGAAATTGATAATCAACTTGGATAAATAGGTAGACATTTTACAAACACGGGTCAAATTTGGTTTTCCAAAAAAGGTTATTAGGCTGAAAGCTGTTGGACCGAATATTGTCTGGTCGAATACCGTTAGACCATTAGTCTGAATGGGTCCTTCGATCGCAAGCCTTTTGGTCGAACGGGTCATTAGGCAGAATAGGTCATTAGTCATTCCGCTTAATGACCTGATCAGCCTAATGACCCGTTCGACCATTGGCGTTCCCGTTGGGCCGAGTGCAATTAATAGTATTAATGGAACGTATTCAAAGACATGAATTGTGCGTAATACTACTATTAAATGAATTTGTAAACCTATACTCTTTTAATATGAATATTCTGAAGATCTATGATTAAACTTAGCTATAATCGCTTGAGGATAGTTTCTTCTTCTTTTTCTACAAGTTCTGTTAGAAAATAAGATTTTTGTCGCCTTCATTCGGATTTAAGCGTGGCACAGTAAATTACACTCTAGGATATACGGAGGAAAATTTTGAATAAAGATATGATTTTAGACTACAGCTAAGTGAGTTATGGGTAAAAATCAACTATTGAATATTTTTTGTTCAAAAATCTTTTTAAGATCTGTATTGTTAGTACGTTCGGAAGAGTTGCTGAGAATAACAGTGCCCAAAACTCCTTCTATCATGCCTCATTAAAAAGTTATGTAAAGCACCGCCCTAGCGGCCGAGCTTCTAACTACTTTGATGCAACCACATGAAGGCCTAGATGTTAAGCAACAACTTTGCAGAAGACACTGTACTTCTAAAATGTAACCAGGAGGAGTTTATTCCCTATTTTTGTCAATTTCTGACCACAGGCAGGGCGAAGTCGACCTCCCCCGGCGAATCCTCAGCGGTATTACGCCGTTTCGGATTCTTGGTCTCGGTTATGCGAAAAAATTTTGCCCCTTGTGCTAGAGCAATATAGAAACCGATGGTTTAGTAGGTGTAAATACATCCAACAAATTGTCGTTTCAGAAACTTGCTGAAATGATAAAGCTGTTAATTATCGTCGGAATACAAATACAAAGAAGAATGACAAGTAAATAATTTTTAATATTGGAAAAATTATCGTCGGGGTCAATGGTACTGTACAGCTCATGATACAAAGAAGGATGACAAGTAAATAATTTTAAATATGTATTGCAATTATTTTGGGAAAATGTACTTTTGCATATAAAATATTTAAAATAATCCATAAAGAATTGTAAAACGATCCATAAAAAAGTTGTCCATGTTCCATAAAACACAACTGAAAATCCATAAAACAGTATGAATGATCCATAAAAAGGGGTGATTTGATCCATAGATTATGTAAAATTGAACCATAAAATGGTCGCAAAAGAGCACTAAAATAGTAATAAAAGAGCAATTAAAATCAACTAATGCCCCATAAAAATATTGGAAATGTTCCATAAAATGGTACATTTTGCGCCATTAATTTCCTGACATTGATCCATAGAATATTAACAATGTACATTAAAACACGTCGATATGTTCCATAATATCGACAAAAATGCTCCATGGTATTACAAAATGGAGCAATAAAATGTCAGAAAATGTTCCATAAATTTGATGAAAATGTTTGCTAAATAATTTTTCTTGGTCCATAGAAGATGTACAAAAGAACATTAGAAATGATTCATATATCGAACGTTAAATTATGGTTCATGGATATTTACAAAACGATCCATAAGAAAAGAAAATGTAAAACGATCCATTAATTTGTGCTTATGAACTAGAAAAAATAAATTTAATGAATTCATGCGAAATTTTATGGTAAACTGAAAAAATAAGTTGTGCTTAACAATTCTCATAACAGTGACAGTATTTTAACAAGTGAGCTTATACTGGGAGCTAGTGTGATGCGGCTTGGGCGCATATCCGAGGCCAAGGATCCGTTGGACGAGGCATTGATTAACCCGTAGCTGGAATTGCAAGCAAACCTGTGGTCCTCTCGTTTGCCCGGTTTACTTAAACATAGGGGCTATAGCTAGTCAAAAGCCGACTGAGCGGCAGCGAAGTCGGACAGTGCACTAGAAAGCGATGTGGCGTAGCCACATTAGTCAGTGTTCGTGTATAAAGTGTCCGTTTTCGCTTCAGATAGTTATTCAGATAGTATTTGCGACTCATGCCAGCATGTATCAGTGGTCTAATAACTCTCAGCGCTCTAATATCATAAATACCCTGACGTTTAAAGAGTTGCCATAATGATTTCAGGTTAGCTAAGGTCAGGTAGCTGACTAGTGGGATACGGAAGCTGAAGTTTAACTATAATGTATGCATTATTTGTTGTACTTTGACATTACAACCAAATGTAATAAACTTTATTATTAGTTCGAATAGCAACAATTTCGCATGAATTCATTAAATTTAATTTTTCTGGTGCATAAGCACATATTAATGGATCGTTTTACATTTTCTTTTCCTATGGATCGTTTTGTAAATATCCATGAACCATAATTTAACGTTCGATATATGAATCATTTCTAATGTTCATTTCTACATCTTCTATGGAGCAAGAAAAATTATTTAGCAAACATTTTTATCAAATTTATGGAACTTTTTCTGACATTTTATTGCTCCATTTTGTAATACCGTGGAGCATTTTTGTCGATATTATGGAACATATCGACGTGTTTTAATGTACATTGTCAATATTCTATGGATCAATGTCAGGAAATTAATGGCGCAAAATGTATCATTTTATGGAACATTTCCAATATTTTTATGGGGCATTAGTTGATTTTAATTGCTCTTTTATTACTATTTTAGTGCTCTTTTGCGACCATTTTATGGTTCAATTTTACATAATCTATGGATCAAATCACCCCTTTTTATGGATCATTCACACTGTTTTATGGATTTTCAGTTTTGTTTTATGGAACATGGACAACTTTTTTATGGATCGTTTTTCAATTCTTTATGGATCATTTTTGTTGTTTTAGCGGCGCAAACTTAGGGCTGCCAATTATTTTTGTTTTCCAAAGAAACTAAAGGCATAATTCGACATACTGTAACATTAAATTATAGGTCTTAGCAGTAAATAATGTGAACGACACACTTTCCCGGGCACTTTGGCGAAAACTTAACCGCATAATATTACAGTTGTGGTGAGAGGGGGCTCAAGGAAGCCGAAAAACTGCGGTCTTTGTAGGGTACAAGGCCAGCGGTTGCGATTGGACATAAAATTAAAAAAATCGCCGAGTTTTCGCGGTTATATTACAAGTTAGGCACGTTTGATAAATGGCACAGCTGCAGTCAAAGGTAATTTGAATTACATATATATTGCTATGAATATTCAACATGCTGTATGAATTCGAAAGAACTAAAAATATGTGCATAATCCATGTAATAAAACAGTAAAAAAATTTGTCTAATCGAACTTAGCAAAAGTATCTCATACCGAAAAGTCCCGGAAGCTTCGCTTCTCTTTCTTCCCCTCTATTAAACATTCGACCTATTTTTTATTGGACTTCATTGCGTTCGGTTTACTGTAAATTCGGCCCACTCTCCTAATGACCTTCGAACGGACATCTTTCTGACGTTGCTGTCGCTTCTTGCGACTCACTATCTGTGAATAAGCCGTTGCAGCAATCCCCGTTTTGTAAAAATTGGAATGGACAGCTCATGATTCAAAGAAGGAGAAATACTAAAATGATTTTTCCAGGCCATCAGTAAACCACATGAATCATGATACAAGCATTACATTTGTGGTGCAGCTCTCAGTATCACACTAGCTGATGATTTATTTCTCATCTTATTCGGCCTTATGACCCATTGGCCCTAATGGCTCTCGGCCTTATGACCCATACGGCATTATGATTTACTCGGCCTGATGTAGTTCGGCCTACCGACTTTCGGTCCAATGGCCCGACACCATGAGGTAATTCGGAGCTTTAATATTTTTTTGCGGAATATACAATATGGTAAGAGATTGGCATCTGAAAAAAATGTGTGCAACTGATAAGGCTTTTAGGAAAAAAAAGTACACTAAGGCGAAGGCAAAAAACGATTTTTGACCAAGTTTTTTTTTGCCTGGATTCCGCAATTAACACAGCTTCTGCATTCATGCTAGGTCCATCTTGGTTTCCAAAAAGGCGTCAAACATCGATATTTGGCGTATACTTGTCAAACCTCAGGTACCTCCGATATCCACATTAGGTGTCTGTTCCAAAAATACCTATATTGATTAGGGTTTGCCAAACCCGTTCCACAAATACCCATATTGGCTGGATTTTAGAGAATTCCACTAAACCGCAAGTTGCCATCTTGGTTTTTAAAATGGACTCAGACTTCGATGTTTGGCATCTACTCGCCAAGCTTGTTCCAAAAATACGATTTATGTACCCATATGGATTTTGGAGAATTCCACAAAACCGGAAGTTGCCATATTGGTCTTAAAAATGGCGTCAGACATCGATACTTGACGTCTAATCGTCCATCCTGTACTAAAACACCCATATTCTTGAATTATGGGGGCAAAGGACATGTTCAAGATCCGTCTTTTCCACCTTTTCCAAAAAAATATCTATGTCATTAGCATTCAAAAGGATTAAAAATAAATGCAGCAACCGTGATAATTGCGAAATCCGCGCAAAAAAAACTTGTTCAAAAATCGTCTAAGTCTTTCGCCTTAGAATATTTTTGTAAAACCTAACACGGTTTGCAAAATTGCAAAATCCGATATCATCACTTTTCCTAAAAACGTCGTCTTTTGCATTTAATGTAACGCGGTTTTTTACATGGATTCTTACGTATCCCCCGTGTAATAAATTTTAGTGTACTTGCAAATCAGTTAACACTTTCAGGTTTATAGTTCATAAACCCTTACTAGGTCTGAGTTGGACAAGTTCCCTTTAATGATTTAGCGAAGTAGACGATGGGAATATTTTTATACATACATGATCTGTTTGCCATTCCCATAAAAAGACACAGTTGGACAAGAGGGCGGGCATAGTGCAGTTGGTAAATCAATAGCCTTGTACGCAACACACCTGGGTTCGATTCCCTACCCCGTACATAGGGTTGAAAATTTTTCCAAAGAGATTTTTCTAACCTGAAAAAAGAGGCGAAGGACCCTAAAACATCTATAATCAAAAATAAAAAAAGAACTACACAACCTCTCTAAAATACGATTTGCTAGCCGATGTCATTCGGCTCAGTTCGTAAAGATCGGAAAATTTTCCTCAGAAGTGACTGAACCAATTTTTACAAACGGAATAGATGCTTCCGTAGGCTGTTGTTGATTCTTTTGATCAGATTTACGGGCTGAAGATTGCCATCACATATGAAATTCACTACAACCTGAAACTATCATGCTGTAAAAATGATGCTAAACTAATTAAAATAGATATTAAATTGCTTGAATTTCCCGTTATAGACCACTAATATCCAATCAAATCCACTTTGGATATCTCCGACGAATCACTCCCCCCACCCTATATTTCAGCGTAATATGGAGTTCATGCACTATCCTGCATGAAGAACGCATTTGATCAGTCCAAAAACAATTTCTCCTATATGCACTTAGTAAGTACAATTGGATTGCATTTCCTTTTCCATCATATGAGACACGCGGCATACTCATTAAAATACAAACACTTAAAGAACACTGCGGATTTGCAATGACTTATCTCATTAAGAACCGTTTCTCTCAATGCGTACAATCTGCATTATTACTAGTGCAAATGAAATGTTTTGAACCGAGCCGTCATTTAAGAATTCGTAAATTGTTTTGGAAATACCTTATAAAACAAATTATTAAAAAAAAACGGCATGGTCAATCGAATAATGCGCAATTATAAAAAAAATACCTTAGTATGCCCGGAAATAAATTAAAGCTATCTTTAAACCGTAGAAATAATGAACAGTATGTAAGTGAACATTGTAAAATCACTTTTGTAGTCTACATCTGTTTAAAAAAATAAATAAATTAAAAAAGTAATATCAATCTGTTTTAATCTGCATATTCTGGTTCGGATCGTAATGATTTTGTGTAATCCAAAACATGTATAACAGACATTTTTAAATTTCGTTAACCATGAAAACGGAGTTTTCATATATGCGAAAGAAGCACAATTTTGTTTATAAAAGCATTCAAAATAATAAAAATTATGTTTTCAAAGCTTCGGGTGGATTTTAATATTTAATTTAAATAGATTGATTTATTAAGTGCCTCCGAATCTGATAAGGAACGTTTCAACGCTAATTGATATAGTGGAACAACGACAGCTAATCGAAGCGGTGTATGTAGTTTTTTCGAAAACTTTCGATTTTATTCCTCATCAACTTGCTGTAAACAAACTAAGGCGGACTGAATTTCCGGACTAATTTAATCTCAAACCTCCACTTTACAAATCGTAGTTCTTCCGTGCGACTTGGCATCACACTCTCAAATTCATTCCACTTAACATCCTCAAGGGAGTCATCTCGAACCTCATCTTTTTGTACTCTTTGTGAACGACCTCTGCAATGAATTATCGTCGTCTAAAGTCATGTATCGTGTTATAACAACTACGTAGGATTATTGCGCATTGCAGATGGATATCGAAAGGGTTATGGATTGGTGTGACAAAAACGGAATAAGTGTCAAGATTCAGAAATGCAGTATATAACTACTTTCATCCGTCAAGAAACTAGCTATAACTATAACGACTGCAAGCTCCAATTTACAGAACATTTCATTTCCGTTATAGCTAAGGTCTACGATGTACTTGGACTAATCAATTGCAACAACAATTGTGATTTCAATGATGTGTACTGTCTAAAATCTCTATACATTACATCGGTACGCAGTATTCGGGAATATGGAGTTACAATTTGGGCACCGTATCGCATCGTCCCAATAATCGTAATGAACGGGTACAGAAGAATTGCATCAGGTTTGCGCTTTGTCCGCTATCCTGACAAAATCGACAAGATCGCTGTACTCTCATCAATCTCCCTAGGCTGATTTCAACGTTCCAGGAAAATCTTCCCGAAAGATATGAATACCCAGTCATCCAGACGAGATTAATAGTATTGCGAACGCTGAGTAAGGAAAACTACACGTGAGCAATCAATCGTGACGAATGTCCCATGTGACTTATAGCAAGATCAATAGGATTCGTGTTCCAAAGACCAGTAATCTGCAGGCTGTATGCACATGATAGTGATTCCTGTTTCAGGTATTTTTGTAGAGGTTTGATATTTTTAAGGGCCTCAAAAACCGTAGTCGAAATTGTCGTTAATGCAGATGCTTGAGCTTCGACTGGATCGATACCACCTTCTTCACTACCACCATACAAGGTATGACAGTATTGGACGTACAATTGTCGTAGAAATCTAATAGATGTTTATGGGTTTAAGACCCCAAGATTTCCCGAAAGTTTGTCTGCAATGACCGAAGGCCATGTACTCTTTCTTGACTCTGAACTGTTACATGTGAGCAGAACGATTGAGTTTGGAATCCAATATAACTCCAACGTACATGACTTGATCCTCACACAGCAACTCAAAGTCAAAGAACTAAAAGAAACGAGCTCTGGTCACAATTAGCCTTGTCGTGAAAAGAACCGTTAAACCGTTTTGTTTGGATTAATCGATAATTCAACTTGTCGACACCATTGTTCAACAGCTTTTAATACTTGTTGCATGAAGTCAAAGATTGCTTCGATGCAAAATCCGGTAATTAGTATTTGGCAGTCGCCAGCAAACACGTAGATCCAAAATTCAAGCTCATTGAATGTCCCCAACAATCCGGCAGTAAACAGGTTCTATAACAAAAGTGATAAAACGCCACGCTGAGAACAGCCGCAAAAACTAAACTTCCTTATCTCTACCTTTATCAGGGATGAAAAAAGAATGCGGTTACTAAGCATTGCGTTTATCCAAGCCAGGCACTTCAGAGTGTAGCTTTCACAATAAATTGGATAGACACACTGTCAAAAACAACCTCAACATCTAGGAATACGCTCAAGTTAAATAGGTTGAGCGAGAAGGCCTTTTCAGTGTCGTACACAAGATTGCGAAGCAGAGTGATCGTGGATCTTCCGCGCTATATGCAGGTTGTATTTTGTGTAGTGGATACTCAATTAAGCTCACGTTTCTAATGTGATGATTGATTATCCGTTCCGAAGCTTTTAGAAGAAAATAGCTTAGGCTGTTAAATCCAAAATTCTAGGCTTCTTCACAGCTTGAGCGCCCACCTTTGGGCGTAAATCTAACAGTTATTCCTCGTCAAGTTTTCGGGATATACCGGGTAGCAGGACTGGTAAACATAATATTTGGTTTTGGTTTTGTTTTTAGTCCACCGCCGCAGATTTCTTGCCAGATGATAAGTTTCCGGATGACTTTACCGACAACATAAATTACTGGGGGCATAACCACGTACTGTGATCTGGTAAAACTATTATCCGGGAACCTGTCTGAAATCCCTGTAGACATAGTTTCCGTTGTTCACGAGAAGACGTCCCCTGTACTTCGTGAGAACTCGGTCAAACAACCTACAGCCTCAAGTTCTGACCACTAGATTTTGCTTTGATTGTTTGAAGGCACAGAATGGATGGTAACCCGCTCGCAGACGAATCCTCCGAGCGGTACTCTACTACTTCTTGGTAATATCCCGATCCAAGAGTCCAGGGATTACCTTTATCGATTCCTGCTAGTTCAATTGACTCCAAAATTCAAGAATTGACTCCAAAATTTAAACCTTGCGGACCAGACGTATTATGTAAAATTAGTTTTTAAGTTTTCCGATAGTATTTTCTTAACATTTCAACTAGTTGCGCATTCAGTTAGTTTTTTGTCTTCGTAACAAATCATTTATCCTCAATTGATTAAAATTTACTATAGAATTAATGAAATATGGCAGTCAGCCTCGCTCGATTACCCGCTACAAAAATATATATTAACGCCAATAGTAACTACTGAGCATTTTTAACAAAACGACGACGGTCATCAACCTTTTTGTGAGGCGACTTCAATCAAAATTCGAAATAAATTTTGCAAATGCGGGGAATTCTTCTAGTGATCTACCCTACCTTCAGTGCCCACAGTAGCACAATATCCATCACAGTAACGCTGGACTTTTTCTTCATTATGTGATCCTCGTTTCCGCTCGCCTTCAGCACCCAAAAACCCCTGGTGGAGGATACAGCCCTTGACTAATAATATTATTTCTTGCAGCTTTTGGAAGTTGCACCACTAGATAATACTATAAACGCTTTATCGTACGACTGACATAATAATACCACTCGTACTAATCGTCTCACTTCATGCAGCCCAATGCACCGTAATCACCAATTGCTTCGCATTTTTTATGCGAACCACTTTTTTCCCATTGCTTTTCAAATACATAAATGCGCGATACAATTCTCTGCTTATCCAGAGTATGATTCATGCCCTCATCATCAGCAGTGACGGCACACTTTCGACACACACCATTGTGAAGTGGTATAGCACTTTTTTCACATCTCATCCACTTGAACTTCGGTGACCTTCTCCAGCGGCCGACAGGTTAACAAGAAGCCATCACAATTTATTCTCATTTCACACAAAACACACTCGTCGGTACGGTAGCTGTAATGAGACAGCAAGTACCATTCACCAAGCTGCTGGAGATCATTCACCGTTCTCCATAGAAAAAAAAACAAACAACAGTGACGACTGATGAAACCACTAGTAGCTATGATACCGACGGAAATGCACACTACCACAAACCTCCGGGATACGGCGGCAACGGAAGTAGTTTCGCTTACAGCCTCCTGGGCCTACGAACGAACTGAATAAGCTGTCGCGAAACGGCCCGATTCGACCAATGTCCTACAGACCGAGACCGACTCGTCACACCGTGGATATCTGCGCTTGTTTTTCCATCAACAACTGCCGCCGCCGACGACGACGACGACGATGAACGTACGCTTTCTTTTCCCTAGGCGTTCAGAGCTGTTGCACCGGTCCAAAACACTGCACTCGAAAGTTGCAGCATCCCAGCTCCAACGCCAGACTAAACCAAACACTAACACGTCGCTGCGGTTCGTTCCGACTTTCAATGGAGATTGAACTTCAACTCCTCAACAATACTCGACGCACGCGAGGAGTACCGGGCCTAAGCCAAACCAAGTGCCCGCGCGCTCTCCACTGTAACAACTGCACATACGGCTCTCTTCTTCCTCGCACCTACTCACCCCCGCCAACATCGATATTATCAGGAGTACCACTTTCAATGATGATTTCTTGTTTCTGCTTCGTTTTTACTGTGTCTTACCAGCCGTTTTCCTGCGCGCTGTATTTCGAATTTCTTCGATGATGGCAATGATGATGAACGGCCAGCCAGCAGCGGAAAAGGGAAAAAATAAGAGAGAGAGAGAGGATGCACAAAAAACAACAGTACCAGACCAGATGGGACTGATCCACCTAACAGGGACGTGCTGGTCCTGATGGAGCGTACTGCAACGTGATAGATGTTCATGTTACCATACTGAGACTCGAGTGTTTGATTTTTCCTCGATTGCTTGTCGAATTCTATTGTAAAGAACCTTTACATACGGTTGTAATAAAGCCCTGCCAATTTAGAACCGGAATGTATGCAATCGGGTGTATCGCAGAATCTGTTTGGATTAGTATAAAATGGTATTAGAAGCAAAATTGACGCAGGTTACTGTAACCCTTTCATACCAAACTTTTTTCTAGTGCATGTAGGATTTCAAAACTATTTTGCTTTGAAAGGTGGGATCAAAAAACACGAAAAGCCTTTTTTCTATCAATATAGGTGCTTCCCTCGCAGTGCTAGAAGCTGCTTAATTTTTACCTTTCAATGCTCAATACAATTCCACTAGAATATTTACAATAGTCCAATTGCGTGGAAAACGTAGCAAAAGACAGTCTGAATTAATAAGTTTGATCAATTTTCAATCATATTGCACATTCAACAGGGCATAACTTTTTTACCATTGGGTAAAAATCAACCAAATTTTGCACACTTTCTCATTGATGTGTATTGTTTACATGCTGTCAAACTCGAAGTCGTGTTTTTCGATTCAACAAAAATGGAGGTGAACCAACGCGAGTCGAGAGAACAAATTCTTTCCAAACACCTGGAATTTCCTGACCTGTCGCACTGGCAGTTGGGAAAAATGTTGAACATTCACCATTCAACCGTCTCCAGGGTGTTGAAGCGGTTCCAGGAGCGGTTGACGTTGGACCACGGCAAAGGAGCTGGAAGAAAACCGGGACCGGAGAACAAAAAGACGGAGGGAAAGGTGAAGCGGATGGTTAAAGCGAATCCCAACGTGTCAAGCCGTGATTTGGCTAAAAAGATCGGCATGTCGCAGAGCTACGTCCAGAATGCAAAGAAGAGAGCTGGACTACATACATACTAGGTACAGAACTTCCCAAACCGCGATGAGCGGCAACAATCGACGGCTAAAACTTGGGCACGGAAGCTCTACGAGAAGATGCTGACAAAATATGGCTGCTGTGTGATGGACGACGAAACGTATATAAAAGCCGATTTTAAGCAAATTCCGGAGTTGGAGTTTTTCACCGGTTAGAGCAAGTTCTATGTGGACGACAAATTTAAGAAGAAGAAAATGTCGAAGTTCGCCTCCAAATATCTCATTTGGCAGGCCATCTGCTCTTGCGGACTGAGCCTTTCATAACAAAGGGCACAGTAAATGGCGAGATCTACAAATCTGAGTGCCTCGAGAAGCGCCTTTTGCCGTTCCACAGTGGGACGAGCCCGGACTTAAGTCCATATATGAAGGTTATGCGATATTCTCACTAGTATTTTTCTCGTATCAGCTGAGCCATCAGCCATCATTTTCGGAAGATTTTAGGTGATTTGAATGCAAGATGAATTTTTGACAGCTGTTTGAAGGGCATAACTCAAGTGTTTTTGCATTATTTGACCATATGAACTATATACGGTTATTCTCATTTTTCAAAGAAACGGTTGATTTTATGAATTGCATTACTTCACCAAAATTATCCGTGTGATAAAATTACATCGTAAAATCGCCAAAAATAAGTCACTATTTGGTTTAGTTAGTGTTTAGATAACTGTTTGTCATGAATTTTTATTGAATTCGAACTTCTAAAGCGATAACAATAACGTCGCCCGAGAATGCCCGCGATCACACTATGCTCATTCGAAAGCTTTTCATTTTCTCTTTAAAATGAGCCTATGCTAGTTTTGCGAAAACTTGCGATAAGCAGTCAAAATTTGAAAAAACTTTGAATGGAGACGCATGGTTATTACTGATATTTAATTTGAATATTCACTTTATGACTAGAATAATGACAGTAATTTATGCACAACTTTCAAATAACATTTAGAGCATAATCTACAAGGGTTTTACTAGTGATCAAGAGTAAGGAAGTGGGAAGTATGGTTTTTAAGTGGTAAAGGAATTAAGAATGTTTAAAATTCAGTAAATATTTTCAACCATCTCAAATGTGTCATAAAATGTTTCATGAACTCTTTTTGCTAACTTACGCAATAACTGTCAAATTTAGTGAACACAGTTGAGTTCTAGTCATTTAGTGGGACTATTTTTTCCGAGTTTGCATAGCACTGATATAGCTTAAGGGTATGCGATATTATCCAAATAAAATAAGACCATTTTTAAATGAACCACATACGCGAAAAAAGGATTTTGGATTTATTTTAATTTAAGGTATGAAATAATCAATCTAAGCAACTTAAAACACACCTGCGAAAACAAAGTCGTTAACTATCATGTTGATTAGTGAATGTAAATAAATATTCCACTGAGACGCTCAAAATGTTTGTTTTGAAAATGAAAAAAATGTAGTTTTCATACCAATACTAATGAATTAAACGTTCCAAAATTAGACAATCACATCTTATTTGATCCTTAAAAATAATATAGTCATTTCTAAAGCCTCTTAATGAGATGTCAATCAATTCGTTTCAATACGGAAAACAAATTTCAAAATTACAATTGAAAGAAATCTTTATAAAAGACAAAATATTTACTTTTGAGCCACTCTAATGAGTAGTAAAGTTAATTTCTATTTTCTATAACCAACATAGGAATTCAGCGCATAAAAATGTCTTTAAAAAAAACTTGAACCTTCACAACAAAATAAATATTTTTGAGCCACCCTAATGTATAATGAATTTTTTTTTGCAAATGTTAATGTCAAAAACAATTTAGCACACGAACATTAATATACACAAATTTTAAGAACGATTTAGAAAAAAAAAATTTGAGACACCCTAATGAATAGTAAATGTTCATTTTTGAAATGTTTTAATATCGAAAACGAATTCAGCGTACCAAAATTACATAAAAACGTCCTATATGAACCGATACGGAAAAGTTTGGACTTTAGTCCACCTTTTGTTCTAAGTCGTGCCACTGTGCGTTCATGCAGCAGTACGACGAAGCTCCGCTATTTTGGGCAGATTTGGCATCATGCCACTATTCTGAAAGTGTCCTGGAGTGGTATGAAGCCAATTCTGTCCATTTTGTTCCAAAGGACATGAATCCGCCAAACTGTCCGGAGCTGCGCCCGGTGGAGCAGTACTGGGCAATGATGAAGCGGGAACTTCGGAAGAGCAAGAAGACAGTCAAAGACGAGAAGGACATATTACGAAAATGGAAAAAAACTGAGAAACTGGTATCGGATGACACTGTAAAGACTTTGATGGAGGGCATCAAGCGAAAATGCGTTCAATTTTACACTCAAGGCTCCATCGATTAACTTTTCTTTTGATTTTTGAAGTAAATATATGTATAAAACTACCCTAATATTTTGGTTTGATTTTAAACATTATAAGAAAATTGGCATGACATTTTTGGTGTCGCAATTATTTCGTGTTCGTTGCACGTTGTACACTGCAATAACTTCAGTTCTAGAGCTGACCCTTGTAATTGTTAATACTCAAATGAAAGTCAATTGTCACATTTATTAGCCTTTCTTTTGCCTTTCTTGCTGCCCACAAACAACATGACGGCGCCGGTGGTTGAGTGGTAAGCGTGACCGCCACTCATTCCAGTTGGCCTGGGTTCAATTCCAGCCGAGGTCCTTGAGATTTTTCTGAGGTGAAAAAATCTGTGGTCACGTCTTCCTTCGGAAGGGAAGTAAAGCCGTTGGTCCCCGGTCCATGAAATTGGTGGATCGATAATCTAGTCCAAGTAGTGGAATCACCTCTCTAGCGTCGGTAAAGAAGAAGTATATCCAACTCTACTAACAAAAATATCCTCCTCCCGTGATACTTGTGGAGTGCGCAGTATTATATACGGCCTCTAGCAAAAGCAAGTATCGGATTAACAATTCCTTCCCTTTCCTTCCGCGATCTACGTTCGGGCCTGGCCGGCGCCGGTATTAATCAGAAACACTTTAGGATTGCCAGGAGTTGCACATTGAAAGATGTTTCGCTAATCCAAGCATAATTATCTACTGATTCACTGTGCAACTTCAGCTAGTTCAGATCGGTAACGGAGTAGCAGCCAGGGGTGGTCGCACAAGCTCAAGCTCTTGCTGCCCACAAACAACATGGGCACCAAGGGGTTAAGATATAATGTGAGCTTACGTAATGTTTTTACTATTTTTCATTCAGTTGCCAAAATAATGTCAAAGCAAAATTTGTACACGCATAGGAAAAATCCCACGCGAATGCGACCAAAACACTGACAAATGCCAAACCGACTGTGCTAAACCTTATTAGTGTTCGGGGAACGTCTGACGACTGTTAGCAAACCAGGATCAGGATGACACCGAAATCAGGAATAAAGCGATAACTGGGAGGCACTTTCAAACGTAATTTTAACCTTTCCATTAGAGATGTAGGCAACAAAATGGCGATATCACACATAACAGTGCAAAGAGCCAAGAAATGAGTTGGGCTGTTAACGTATAAAATTACAGTGAAACCTTATAGAGATGATAAGCAAATCACCACGGCTAGCGCGAAGAAATATACGTCAAAGTAAATTTCAAGCATACTCTCACGTCAAGAATTTTACACGGCCACTAGAAAAGGAAAGGTTCAAGATAAGTTTAAGGAGTGAAATTTATCAGTTTCCAAAAAAAATACTTGGTTTGGCAGGCGATTTACCCATATGGGATGAAAAGCAAAATTTTAGAGACAACTGGTACTGCTAATCAAGTCATTTACAATTTACCTATCGCATGTTCTGCATTTAGTGTACAAACACGTTGCATCTATATACCGTGCATCTATATAGTGATGAATGGACTAATTGTGTCGCCATTACCTTTTAAAAATGTCCCGTAAGACCAACTATTCGGGAAGAATTATTAAAAGTGGAG
Organism: Topomyia yanbarensis; assembly: GCF_030247195.1. Classification (NCBI taxonomy): domain Eukaryota; kingdom Metazoa; phylum Arthropoda; class Insecta; order Diptera; family Culicidae; genus Topomyia; species Topomyia yanbarensis. Next base: position 412,255,571 of record NC_080671.1, read on the forward strand.
ATGTAGTTCAATCTGGCAGAAGTTAACACCTTACAACTGCATCATATTTCACATCAAGTGCTATAATTATGTTCAAGGACGTTACCCAAGTAGAATTATTATTCGTTTCGTAGAGCAATATGAAGCAGGGGGTGGGCGTAGCGTAGTTGGTAAATCGATTGCCATGTACCCAGCGCACCTGGGTTCGAGTCCCGACCCTGCTCATAGGGTAGAAATTTTTCATAAGAGATTTTTCTGATCCGACGAGGCGAATGACCTTAAGGTTAAAGCCTCTATAATCGAAAAAAATATGAAGCACACCGCCGAATACAGCAACGTAAAAATCAGCATTCCCGAATATATTGACTATGACCCTATAGATGTTCGCTTACATGATTTAGCCCCGCATACCCGACATTGAATTAAAAAATACATGTCAAGATACGGAGGAGAAATTAGAGATTTCGTCACAGTTAATACTTGGATGAACTTCTTCCGGGGTGCTTCAAATGGTGTTCGTGTCGTGAGAATGCATCCGATCAAACCAATTCAACCACAACCGAATTTTAAGCAGAGAACGCTGGTCAACCATTGAGAGAAAATTCAAACGTGCCAATTCTGTAATGAGACACTACATCACGGATACTCTTGCGCATAAGCCGCGAAAAAATAGTTCGCCTACACATCAAAGGCAGAACACAATAGTCTTAGGCTAAACCACAAACGCGTGTGTGTTAACCATCCCAACCAGGATTTGGGTAGGTGTTAGTTCGATTGAATTCCGATGAACCATTTCGATTACAGGGCAAACCGTGTTCCTAAGCCATCGTAACATCAACCAACCCCTTCCTAATAAAATATTTGCATCAAATGGCTTTGAACATTGTAGAAAGTCTTTCAATTCTTTATGGAAGCAAAGCATTCGACGCGTATTTGGTGTATTTATTTGTTATATTGGGTGGATCGTACTATCACTTTTATTATTCTCCTTATCTTGCCCTCCTTCTTACGAGTGCTCTCTACGATTATATAATGATTTTATTTCTTGAAACATTTGTTTAGAGCTAGAACAGTGTTTCTCCGTGTTAAGCAGGGAATAATTTACCAGCGTATTTTTTGCAATATCCTATTATCTGAAACGACAATGAATATTCTATTCTAATAATCAAGTGACGTTGTCTGTCGATTTTTAGCCGAAATGCTAATGATGTGCCCATCAAGAAACGTCAAAAAACCACAATTGACCCCCTTCGACACTAATTTGGCCTTACCAAATCGTAACGCGGGTGGCATCGCGAAAACTGTCGAACAACAGTTGAGAACAGCTTGAAGCAACATTGTGCGAAATGTATGTAATTCACGACAACATGTCTTGGATACGCCATCCAGCCTAGTTTGCATACCGTATATAACTAGACTCCCTACACTAGACTCACTTCATTAATATCTACGAATCTAACAGGAACAACTATTCACTCGACAGCAACTGTGCCCAATGCCACAGTGGTCCGAATCCAAAATTTAGGATGACAAAAACATTTGTGACTAAACTACTAGTTCTAGAGGTTTCATGTCTTCGGAACAAATAATCTGTGTCAATTGAGGCATCTTTTGAGATGGGTGACATTAGGGTGGTTCTAATTGTTTGTACGATCTGGAAATTATTTTCGAAATAAGAAGAGATAGAACAATCAAGTGTTTGAGATTTTGTTTATCTATCTGATGGCAGTTTTATTTGAGATTTTCTTTGTCTATCTGATCTTATTTTAAAAATGGTTGATAGGTTACACTGACCGTTTTACTTTTAATGCTACAAATAGTAATAATATTCGCAATAATCAAACTAAAATGAAATGAGATAAACAAAAATTACCTCTGAGATTTTTTTCTTAACCCTCGAACGTTGCACTGGGGTAAAATATACCCCCCGCCATCTTTGGAGCCGCGTGAAGACGAGAATTTGGCATTTACTGACCTGGGTCCCTAACCATAATTCAACTTGCGTTAAATGCGATTTTATAACCGCGTTGCCATTCATATATACACGTGTATTCTTGAATGACTGCGCGGGCTGTGAATCTGATACTTAATTTTCAGTGTACGGTTCAGTTCAGATGCCCATATCGCTAGTTCCTGGTCATGACGCTATGGAACGTTCTAGTGAATATGAGCGTCATTTTTTATGAATCTAACTGAAGGCATGGACCGAGGTTGGGACGTAACCGATTCATTATCGCGCGAGTTCCCGGTCAAGACCGCCTTCAAAGGTTTTTAAGTTTTAAAAATCACCATTTAACCATTCAATCGTTTAATCGCCAACATATTTTCATGCTTGCGAGATCGCGGGCGAAGCCATGCGTGGATGATCGCGAAAAGCTCAAGCGTTTGTATTTTAACTTGCTAAATGCAAGAATAGTGAGTTTCCTCATACAACTAGAGCTCCCGGTCATGTCGCCATGGCACGTGTTGTTTAGTGAAGTCATTTTTTTTAGTCCAACTGAAGGCATGGCCCTGGGCTGCTAGGACCGAGGGTAGGGACTTCCGGATTCATGATCGTGCGAACGTGTAGGTTTGTATGTTTGCACGGCCGAGATTCTACTACTTTCTTGGAGATTTTTGGACGTTATAGTATTTCTATAGTCGAGTGCAAGACTGGTTCTTTTTACCATTCGCTTGAGAGTGCCACCAATAGCATCACAGGGTCCTTTTCCATGGGATGTTGCAAAAAATGCCATTCTGCGCTCAATTCATACTTTGACTGCAATCTACATAAGCTTACAAAGTTTTCTTATTTTTGTACTGTGCTGGTGCTCCATCAAACACAAAATTAATTGGTCAATTGTTTCATAAAATTTAGCTTTTTGGAGATGAACAACTGAACTGCATTATTCCAGTCTTCCAATCCTCCAGTTTTCTATCTTCCAGTTTTCTAATCTTCTTGTCTTGCAGTCTTCCAATCTTCCAGTCTTCAGGTCTTCCAGTCATCAGGTCTTCTAGTCTTCCTGTCTTTCACTCTTCCATTCTTCCAGACTTCCAGTCTTCCAAACTTCCAGTCCTCCAAACTTCCAAACTTCCAGTCTTCCAGACTTCCAGTCTTCCAAACTTCCAGTCTTTCTGTCTTCCAGTCTACATTAAAGTTTGGTATGAATATATACCAAATTCGTTACTGATACTTATTGCATGTATCAGGCAACTAGCAGTTGCGAAATTGGATTCTGAGATAATTATGACTTTCATTGGTTTAGTTTTCGGTAAAAATACACTGGAAAACAATCAGTTTGGGCAACAAAAAGTTTTCTTCAAATAACTTTTTTCCTTGTAAGTGCCTTACTTGAATTTTTGACGGCAGGTAGGTAACATACTTACCTATCCTGGAATAAAATTTCATCCATATCAAAGATTGGGTCTTTTTGTAAATCGACTTAAAATTTTTAAAATCGATTTTTTTCAGTGTAGGAGTCGAAGAATTTTTTTTCAATATTTTAATTCAAAAATTTGACTAATTTTGTGAAAATCACTCATGCAACATTTTTTGTAGGATTTGTCATTTTTAGACTATAGCCATCTGAAAAATATTAGTAAAAAAAGCTTGACCCTTTTCAAAAGACAGTCTAGATCATTTTTGGAAAAACAAAGTGTGCCAGGTGGCTTTTTGAGACAAAGTCTTTAAGTACAGAAAGTTTCATTAAAATCTGAGAGGATGCTGCCAACATTTGTTCGAGTTGGCGCGAAATTTGTCATTTGAGATAGCGTTTATAAATTCGTAATTTCCAATAGGTTGACTAATCACCAATGCGTTCCTATGGGACGATATCGCGGGATGTCGAGAAATCATTGTTTTATTGTTTTTTGGTCAAAAAAGATAGGGCCAAAGGAGTGACATTAACATTCTTAGCCACGTCACACCCAATAAAATGAAAATGAGTCGGTGGTTGAATCATCTTATAACACACAGTATACAAGTCCGTTTTAGCATCTATGTCATTTAAAAATATGATGTAATTATTATGGTGAGAAGAAAAACAATAAAAAAATGTTGCAATGTTTTTCAGGATGCTTTTCATTACTGGTTGTGTACGGATTATAATAGAATATAAAAGAAGTAATATATATATATATATATATATATATATATATATATATATATATATATATATATATATATATATATATATATATATATATATATATATATATATATATATATATATATATATATATATATATATATATATATATATATATATATATATATATATATATATATATATATATATTTATATATATATATATATATATATATATATATATATATATATATATATATATATATATATATATATATATATATATATATATATATATATATATATATATATATATATATATATATATATATAATTACATTGATTAAACGCTCCAAGACTACTAAATTAGTGAAACAATAAATAAATTATTCGTTACTCTGACCTACAGACGGTACCACTTCGTTAGTGCAACACCTTTCACCGCCGGAGAAAGGTAATCTTTTATGAGCAAAAAAAGAAAACTGAGCGTTGTGCCCCGTGCAAAACATGAGCAGAGAAAAGCTGATCCATAAAGCAAACTAATAATGAGTTTATTTTATACACGAGAAGAGAGCAACAACAACTACAAATAACTAGTTGAGCAGCAGCTGAATAGTGTAGGACTGGGCAAAGTGAGCACCATAAGGTAATTTTTTTTGAGGAAATTTTAACGGACCCTTTTCCAGGTTCTATTCAATAACTTGAGGTACCAAATGTTTCTAGACTACCGGGGACAAGATGAGCACCCCTGAAGAGCAAGATGAGTATTTTTCAAAAACTGCCATATTCTGTAGTTTTCCATCCAACTAGGAAGATATACAAAGAAGTGCTCACGGACCATGTAGAAATATTATTGTGACATGGGAGATAGTGTCCAACGACTACCTGGCTGAATGTTATGATCAACACTACAGGTGGATTGTGTTAAGGCAAAAACATCCAGCTCATGAAGAAATAAATAAATAATTTGGATTTTGGGGCACCGATATCATATAACGAATGGAAAAAGGATCATCTTTGTTAACTTTATCGATATTTTCATGGAAATGGCTCATTTTAGAAAACTTGTAGGGTGATTCCTTAGTTCACCCATATTCAGTGCTCATCGTACCTCGTGCTCCCCTATCACCGAACGATTGACCGACCGGTTCCATTCAGTTCCACCTCACGATGAAACCGAAGAGTAGAGAAAGAAGATGATCTCCATTGACTGAGCCCGTGGGCTAGAGGGGCTGTTTGTAGTGAGGCGGACGAAATTGCTGATGATTGCAGTAATGGACTACGGTGCTGATAATGAGCTTGGTGTTTCTCAAACCCGCTCACTGCTCTGCTCTCGTAAAATTTAACACTACTTAACCATAGGGAAAAGAAGAACTGATCTTTCGAATCATCGGAGTTGCGCCATATATTTATTTTCTCTTCATAACGCACGAACACTAGAGGGATATCTCTGTTAGCGCTAGACAGGTCCTTGAGTCAGGCGCAGATCAACGGCCGATTCCGAGAAACCTGGTTCGTTGGCTTCGGTCCGCTACAGATAGTGAGAAAGATACGATGGAGAGTGAGAACCCGACCAACCGATCATGGCCACTGCTGTCCAAGTGGTGTGTATGCGTATTGCCTACTTACACAGCTGATATTCGCTGCTTCCGCAATTATCATCGATTTCATGATGTTACTGACTGACGTACAACCAGGAGAAAATGAGCGAAACTGTGTGGATTAAATTTCCGGACACTGGTGTGAAGTGTATCGAGGCATATCGGCACAGCGTACGAAACATTGTCAAAAGAAATGTTTTTCATTCTGTTTTGATTATTTACAGCAGGACCGGTTATGTACCTCGATGAAGTTGTCTATCCGTGCAGCTGTTCGGTAGCCTAGGCATATGAAAACATACCCTAAAAAGTGAGAAATAGGACACCTGGGAGTTAATTCGAAAAACGAACATGGATGTAAGCAATTTAGGTCATCAAAATAGTTTTCCTATTGTATATCATGCACGCTTCGATCCTTTTAATATGAAAACCAAGTTAGTTGGATGTTATGATGGCGCAAAGCGACCGAAGGCCGGGCGAAATCTAATAATGTTAGGATTCAAATATAGATCTTTTCTATTCTTCTTGTGTATTGATGAAATATTCTCCAAATGTTTTGAAAGCGGATTAGATTTTTGTTAGCATTTTAAATGCACTGAGTCAGACAATTCTAATGATTTTCATTTTAGAAATCACATTATCTATGTTTACTTCAAGCACATGTTACTCTTCCAACTTTGATCCAATATGAGCACAACTAGTTTCATTTTTAAGGGAATTCCCGATCAGAATGAAATAACAAGATTATAATAGAACACAAATTTTGTAACATATTGTGTTATAAATTTGGTCTCGTTAGTAGTTAAAATAACAGAAAATTATAACATGTAACAATTCGAGATACAGTTTTGAAATATTTCTGTTATGTGTTTCTGATCGGGTTTAGAGCAGTTTGTTTACCATTTTATTTTAACATGTTCGCAAAATTTGATTGCAACTGTGATTTATATTTACAAATATATTTTAAGTAATCTAATAGCAAATTTTCTTGTTCATAAATGCATTCTGTGCAATCAGAACAGTTAACGTGTTCTACTCATTTCTACTTTTCGAAATTCAAGATCTCGTTTTACCCCTTTTTGCCCAAAGGGTTTGAAAATGACATTTGTGAATTTTTGCTGGTATGGAGTCGCATTGTGATTAGCGACAATTAACAAGTGAATTTAGATAAGTTAAAGCGAACTTTAACTAAACACTATAAATAGAGATTTAACGTAATTTTATCGAATCATCATGTTGTTATTCATACAAATAATCAGTAAAAGAAGATCTATCATAAAAATGGCACTATATAATAAGAAAGTTTCGATAACACTGTATGGAAAATATATCGCGTTTTTAATAATATTTGAAATTAAAAATGAACTCAGCACCCCAAAATTAGCTTAACATCTAATTATGCCAGATTAAGCCACATTTTTGGTATTGTCCGACTTTTGATCGCAGACCCGCCTCCAGGCGCTGTCATGTTGCTTGATTTTAATCAGCCATTGTCATTATAATTGATTATTAGTTTAATGTGTTCTAAACCGGTCCTCGCATAACTCGTCTTAAATCGGTCGTCTCATGTGATAGTTAAAAAATCGAAAACATCGACTGAGCCTTACAGGTATTCTATGGAGGCAGAGGATAGAGTTTAGATTGAGTAGGGGAGACCGAGGTTACTTGGCGGTGTTTTCTGTTTTCTTTTACCGCTTTGATTTAGATTTTTGCACTGCAAAAAAAATATATAGCAAAAAAAAGCATTTCAAAATTAACTATTGTTTGTAGTTTTTTATTGTAATATCTCTAAGGATGTTGAAAGGTCTTTTTAAAATTAAGCAAATGTACTTGGTATGCTCGAAAACGCAATATCCCCCAATTCAACCAAACAAAATGTTATGCAACATAAACACATTAGGAACTGTATACAACATAACTTGAGGTACACAACGAGAGACAGCACCATATGGCTAATGGAAAAGGAGGAAAGGGAACCCCAACTTGAATTTTATAATGCACTTTTCTAAAATAACTGCTACAGTACTTCACACATAAAGCAAATTTGACGATTGCCAAAGAGTTTTACAATTGATCGTAGTTTCGGGAAAATTTTGAGATTTCAATAACCTTGAGCACTAACGGCACGTTCTTATCTGGATTACATTCCTGAGCTATTTCCCTGTAACGGTTACAACATTATGAAAGATTAAAAGCATTTTTCCATTCCAGAGATATTAACTGATTTGTATTAATTATGTCGACTAAATGGTCCGAGAATTAAACGATGTTCATGATGAAGGTATTCACGAGTTTCAATATTTTATTCATGTGTTTAGTAAAGGATTTTTCCTGAGAAGTAACATGAATCGTGTTCATGAGTTTAGAAACTTTGTCACGATTTTCGTAATTTCTATTTGTGTTACCGTGTATCGTGTATTCTTGAGTTTTCTATCAGATTTTCTCAAGAAGTAGCGTCAATTGTATTCATTAGTTTGATCATGAGGCTAATAACGATTTTCGTAATTTCACCTGGACTAATATGAACCTTGATTATGATTTTAGAATTTGATCGCGATGTTCGTGATATCAAAAACATAATCACTCTTGACTCAACCTCCACACAAACTACACGAAACTTACTAACGTTACAACACAATGGACAAGCAGCAGCTATCGCATAGACAAAAAACCTTTTGTTCTCATTTCTGGAATCTCAAGTACAGATACTTCGTACCATCATACAGATTTACCATCGAAGCAGATTACTGGCAGCAAATTGCACCTAACAATAATGGCAAATCAGAGGACGGATCGTCGACATCGAGCAATCATCGCAAACCATGCGCACGATGACCCCTAGCCGCCATTGACAAACAACGATGATATCTTCAAATACTATTAGGATCTCCTACCCGACGAGGAGAAAATAACTGGGCAATAACCCGAGCATACTATTTTTTTGGTATTCATACCAAAACTTAGTATTAATTGATTATTATACCTCATTGAGGTATTAAGCAGGTATTGAAGAAACATTTTTCAATACCTGCTTAATACCTCAATGAGGTATAATACTTTATTTTAGTATTATTTATGTATTCCAGTTATTTTTAGAAATACCAAACCAATACCTTTTTGAATATCTCCATTGAGTGAATTTTATTATTGGAAGGTTGAAAAATGTTTTATTATTATTCAGGTATTATAATAACTCGTTTCATTATCAAATAGTTATTTGTAGAACATGTCTGTGTTATTTTTATTTGGTATTTTACCTCTTATGTAGAACTCATTAATACCATATTATGGTAAACAGTCGTTGGTATTGATACCTAAATTTAGTATTCCGCAGCTATTTTCTTCTGCTCGGGCAAAGCTGCGTGCGCTGAATTCGACACATATATAGATTATTTTTTCTATATTTATTTATTGTAAATATACAAAAGACTATCTGGCTCCTTTAAGCTAACGCATTGAGCCTTTTCAAAAAAAAAAACGAATTTAAAAAAAGAACTTAATCACGCTTTTCATAATTTCTTGCGTTTGTCGTAGGGGTATGTGTCTCATAACACTTGCATTAAAAAAAGATAAACAATAAAAAGTGCCAAAACAAATGTTCATTAATTCATGATTTAACTAAAATGGCTCTACTCCCTGTCAGCTTGCCTTATGGCAGTTGGCCGGAACATTAGCCATAGTCATCGAAAGAACAATGTTGGCATTACCAGCAAACGATAAACCCGTAATACCCCCATGCTCACGGTCCAGATTCACCTCCCCCGTTATATGGTATTTTGATAGTGTTTATAATGGTATCAACCCATGAAAACACCATCGCCATGGTATCTATGAGTTATTGAGACCATTCTATGGTATTTTTATAGTTGTAAAATTTATAGCGGACCATATTTATGATCTTTTTAAGGGGTTGTATTGTGTTTGATCCCATGAGAATTTGCTCAGGATATTCTTCAGCTCTCTGGTCGCCTTATTGGTCAGTGTCTTTTTGGTCATTACCACGACATTGTTCGAATAGATCGTCCGCTTCCGGTTCGCCCAGAAAATTTCAATTGGGCGCAACTGCGTGATGTGGCGTTACTGGACACGACTTGGATTTACATTTCGACATGTCCTTCCTACTAATAGTCAGGCACACTAGGGAGCTTCGTGTGAAAAATTTACTTTACGTCGCTGCGTCCTTGGGGAACGAGAAATAGTCGGTCCTCTGCTTATCATTGCTTTCGAGCGCTAGAAACGTCTTGTCGTTCATGATAACAACCACGTTGCGCTTCGTAGGGAAGATATCACTTTCCAATAGATATCGCCTTGTTAATTCTTGGTCCGAAAACTCCCGAGCCAGTCAGCTCACTCTTTTTAGAACCATTCGCATAGAATGATATTGTACCTTGAGGTAGTTTGGGCTACATCCGATATCTGATGATTCAAATCAAGAGCTTAGTCTAAATTTTCGGTTTGTTTGATCTTTTTGCATGATATATATTCACGAATTCACCTTCAGATTTTCCACGTGGAGTGATGTAATTTAATGATTTCTAGAATGGTATTTATTTATACGGGTAACCTTTCAATCTAAGTACACCTGTTATTGAGCCATCCAACTTCAAACCGCACTGGAACTCGGCTAAAACCGCCAGATCGTAAACACAGCAAACAAAGAGTCCCCCGAAATAAAATCCCCGAGATTTATTTTTCTCGGGAAAACGGCCTTGAAACCATTTTTCCATCAGTTACACAAATTTGCCTTGGCTTCCACCAGCCAACGCGATCTGGATGGTCTTTCACAAAGTAGCAAATAAGCTCAGCGCAACTTGTAAAAGTGTGTCTTCACCACTAATGAACGCACATGCAACGGAAGAAACGGAAATAAACCAGAGAATGCTGGCTGACTGCTTGAATGACCGTCTGGCTGTGGATTGCGCTATCTAAGTGGCTGTAGATATTCTTGGAACGTATTGATTTTTTTTGTTGGGAAATTGAAACCAGATACGTGTTTAAAAATATGATCGACATTGAGAACATGCCTGAATGGGCAATAGTAGAATGCAGAGAGACGACCAATCAGTGGAGGGCGTTGGGTTTTCCTGCTTATTGTGGCTCTATTTTTCAATAATGTGCGCTAATTAATTGCTTCCATTTTATCTGCTAATTTGCATTTTAATCACGAAAAAGATATGGCATGATTAATTTCTGAAAATGAACATTTTTATATAGTCAAATAACTGTTTTTCTTTTAATTAATTTATAACTCATAATAGATGATTCCTAGTGACAAAAATATAAAATCATCCGTGAATATTATCAGATTCAGTTCCGTTCCACTTCTCTCTAAACATTGAGATGGAATCATTTACACATCAAATATTTGAAACTTGTAGAATTCTTTGCGTAACTACCATCGAGCAACCTAAACCGACTCTTAATGCTAAACTATCATTGAAACATTTCTGCTCACTTGATATGCTGATGGGTTCTCGAACGCCAACACTGCACAGTGGTCCAGATCGCTAATTTAGGAGGAATTTTTACTTTCTGACAAACCTGTATAATTTAGCCGTATCATGTCTTAGGATGAATTTGTGTACTTTAGAAGATGCTTCTTTTTTATTGGAATAGTTATTAGGGTGGTTCTAATTTATCTAAAATACGAAAATAAACTTTTTACTGATGAAAGATAGAGCTCCACAGTGTTCCACAAAGTTGTAAAGTAACTTATTTTGAATAAATTTGTTGAACATATTAAAGCTCTATCTCTTTTAGTTTTTGTTATACAAGAAATTTAAAAAAAAAGATTAGGGTGTTCCTGAAAAAAACGTTTTTTTAGTATAACTTTCGTATCTTTTACTTTTTGTTAACACAACCTTTGAACAGCCTATTGAAAACTTCAAGCCGAGTATTTTTCTCCAAGACACCGAAGGTCTAACTTTTTTCTTTAAAAAGTTATGGACACTTTTCGTTAAAAAAATAGCCTATTTCAAGGCTCAATATCGCTGATGCGGGCACCTAAAATTGAATTCTGTTTCCACCACATGAAAGACCATACTTATTAGTATATTTGAGCAAAAATTGGCGAATACGATATTTTTTTAAAATTTGCAATTTAGATTTAAAGTTTGTAGTTTTGCAGGTTCAACGCATTAAAGCATTTACACACATATCGTTGTATTATGAAAAAAGCCACTTTCAAATATCATTCTCTCATCGCAGCAAGCTTTGCATAAGTGAAACGACTGTCAAAAAAGGTTTCTGATTTTATTCGTTTTAAATAAAACTAGTAAATATGGATATTAGTCGAAGAGAGTTGGCGAATTTGCTTATTGCTGGTAAAAAGACAGATGAACTGCTTAAGTTCATTACAAGTAGTAATCCAAATGTAAAATTGAGACTTGTTAGTGCTCGGAAGAAAATAAAAATCTTCATGTTGGAATTTAGAAGGTTGTGGATTCGGAGTAAGCGCACGCAAATTCGGTTTGAGCTGGAAAATTTTGTGTGGCTTGAAGGAAAGCTAAGATTCGAAGTCGAAGGTAAAGGTAAAGGCCGAAAGAGGAAACCATTTTCCGAAATATGTCGCAGAGCCAAAATAAAAAGATTAGGAAAGTTGCGCGATAAGTATTCCACGGAAGAACTTGGTTTAGCGTCAGCCGTCAACGCTAATTCTACTGGTTTCCGTTTAGTTGGCAGACAAATCGAACGATTGTCGAAAAGTCCCGTCAGATCTACCGTAGAGAATTCAGGATCTATGGCTGTCCCGATTGCAGAAGCGTTTACTGCGGAGGAGGCACTTAGATTTATTTGTGAAAATGATTTTTCTAAGGCGCAGTACCAAAACATACGCAGCTCAGTTATGCAGAAGGGTTTGGACATTTATCCCGCGTATAATAAAATAGTAGAAGAAAAGAAACTATGCTATCCGATCGGTATGTACTATTCTCAAAGATTCGTCCCTGAATCAACAATTTTTTTCAGGAATTTCTGTTCAGCCTTCTTGTGCGTATGTTCCCCTTCAAGCTCTTGTTAACCATACCGTGGAACGACTCATCTCGTTTCTGAATATTGGAGTTCTACCACTGCATCCTGAGGATAATACGTTTGTTATCTTTAAGTGGGGCTGCGATGGAAGCAGCAACCATTCCCGGTAGGCAACATTATTTTTCTTCTAAACTTTGACTGACAGTCTCTTTTCCACTTGAACATAGATACAAGCAAATGTGCGTTGACGAAGATGAAAATGGAGAACTATTCGAGTATAACGATTCGCATATATTTGCTCTATCTATAGTACCTTTACGTGTAGTTAGTCGCCGGAAAGATGAGTCAAGAGATTGCATTCTTTGGAATAATGATTTTCCATCTTCAGTATCCCTGTGCCGACCAGTAAAATTAATTTTCAAGAAGGAAAATCCTGAACTAACAAAGGATGAAGTTGCCGCGATGAACAAGCAAATCGATGAATTAGTCCCGACTATAGTAAATGTTAATATGCGCAAGATTCCGATTAGTTCAAGCTTCATATTTTCCATGGTTGATACGAAGGTAGTGAATGACGTAACAGGCACACCGTCTCAAGCGTGTTATATATGCAAACGCTCCGGAAAGCGATTGAATGATCCTTTACTGGAAGCCAGCGATCCACCGGATAGTTTATATGTTTTTTCACCTTTACATGCATTAATACGAGCAATGGAGTTACTATTGAATATTGCTTACCGTTTAGCTCTAGCAAAACCGCGTTGGCGCGTAGGCAAAAATACCAGCGAGCTTAAGGAACGACAAATAAAAATTCGACAAGCGTTACGTGACCGTTTAGGTCTTCGTATTAGCGAACCTTTGCCAGGTGGCGGAAATTCTAACGATGGTAACACAGCTCGAAAATTTTTCAGAAACCGAGATGTCGTTGCAGAAGAAACCGGGTTGGACGAAATGTTGCTAGAACGTATGTATGTGCTATTAACAATCATCAACAGCAAATTGGGAATTAACGCGGATGCTTACCGGAGTTACGCCGAAGATACACGATTGCTTTATGTACGCCTGTATGGTTGGTACGCTCTCTCACCAACCGTGCATAAACTCCTGGTCCATGGAGGAAGCATTATTCAACATAACATGCTGCCAGTAGGTATGTGCAGTGAAGAAGTTCAAGAAACCAGGAATAAAAGTATTCGCAGATTCCGAGAATTCCACGCACGCAAATTCGATCGACTCGTCAATCTTGATGACGTTTTCAAGAGACTTCTTGTTTCATCAGATCCTATAATTTCTCTTAAATGTAAACGTCGAATTCAACGAGCACCGCTGGATATACCTGAAAATGCAATGCATCTACTTTTGAATTAATTGGCATTGAATAAATTCTCCTTATATAAATCATAAATTGTTGTCATAGCCAAATTATTTTTAATGAACACATTCTGTATTGTTGATATGTAAGCAAAACAGAAAAGGAAATACAAAGGCTTTAGGCAATTTCTTTTATGTCGCTATGCGATAAAATTTAAAACTTTGGTTAGTAAATTTAAAATTACATGCTTAAAAAAAATAATATTTTCCAATTTTTGCTCAAATATACTTAAAAGTATGTTCTTTTCTATGGTTCAAACCGAACTTACTTTTATTTGCCCCAATCAGAGATAATGACATTTGAAAAAGGGCTATTTATGAGCGAAAAGTTTCCATAACTTTTGAAAGTATAAAGTTAGACTTTCAGAGTTATGAAAAAACGTGGATTGAAGTTTTCTAAAAGCTGTTCAAAGGTTGTTTTAACAAAATATAAAATTTCTTTCGAACATTAACAAGTCTCAATTTTACATTTGGATTACTACTTGTAATGAACTTAAGCAGTTCATCTGTCTTTTTACCAGCAATAAGCAAATTCGCCAACTCTCTTCGACTAATATCCATATTTACTAGTTTTATTTAAAACGAATAAAATCAGAAACCTTTTTTGACAGTCGTTTCACTTATGCAAAGCTTGCTGCGATGAGAGAATGATATTTGAAAGTGGCTTTTTTCATAATACAACGATATGTGTGTAAATGCTTTAATGCGTTGAACCTGCAAAACTACAAACTTTAAATCTAAATTGCAAATTTTAAAAAAATATCGTATTCGCCAATTTTTGCTCAAATATACTAATAAGTATGGTCTTTCATGTGGTGGAAACAGAATTCAATTTTAGGTGCCCGCATCAGCGATATTGAGCCTTGAAATAGGCTATTTTTTTAACGAAAAGTGTCCATAACTTTTTAAAGAAAAAAGTTAGACCTTCGGTGTCTTGGAGAAAAATACTCGGCTTGAAGTTTTCAATAAGCTGTTCAAAGGTTGTGTTAACAAAAAGTAAAAGATACGAAAGTTATACTAAAAAAACGTTTTTTTCAGGAACACCCTAATCTTTTTTTTTAAATTTCTTGTATAACAAAAACTAAAAGAGATAGAGCTTTAATATGTTCAACAAATTTATTCAAAATAAGTTACTTTACAACTTTGTGGAAGACTGTGGAGCTCTATCTTTCATCAGTAAAAAGTTTATTTTCGTATTTTAGATAAATTAGAACCACCCTAATAACTATTCCAATAAAAAGAAGCATCTTCTAAAGTACACAAATTCATCCTAAGACATGATACGGCTAAATTATACAGGTTTGTCAGAAAGTAAAAATTCCTCCTAAATTAGCGATCTGGACCACTGTGCACTGCAGGGACAATATATTATGTCAAATATCACGACACGGCTTACCTGTAAACGAGATGAAAAAATTAAATAAAACATTAGTATGAAATAAACAGCTATAAACATTAATCATGTTGAGCCACCTGTTGCTAAGCTACGCAACTAAGCATACGTCTGTTTGCTATCACTCAACAGGTGGCCCCGAAGGCGTGGCGAGAGCATTCCAACAAAGCAATAATGTAACATTTAGAGACTCAAAATAAAGTGCACTCAAGACTCCAATAGTACGGTGACGGTGATTTGAGCCGGAATCGGCAGTTCATCTGGAATCCAGAAAATCTCCATCAAATGCCGAATGGTTCGACCGGACAGGTCCTACTATTTATACAATCATCGCTGAAAGGTGCTTCCTTTATCTAAACACGTCGCCCATAAGTGAAATACAAACAGTAATCCCTTCTTGATAGGGATCGATATTTACAGTGGGTAACAGCTGTATTGTTTCGATTGAGAATTAGACCTGTGCGCCGCCGCGCCACGCCGCCGCCGCCGGTAATTTTTAACGTACGCCGACGCCGAACGGTAGACCGGCGGCGCGCCGCCGATGAATTTTTCCCGCGCCGAAAATTCGCGCTCTAAAATTGTTGACTCAATTTTATCCACAAATCTAGGAACATAGGCTATGGTCCGAATATACGACGTTAACTGATTCATGATTTATCACATCTTGATCATTATTTGGTATTAGTGGTCGTCAATTGGATTACAAAATTAAAATAATCTTGATATTTTCTCGAAAACCATTACACGACACTCGTTATGTAATTCAAAGATCCATTCTTGCTTCGCCAACTGGTTATGATTGTGAGCATATAAGTTTCAATTAACCATTCGTGTGCGTGAAATGGTCCACAAATTAAAAAAAACTTCCACTTTCAAGATATATGTGCCTGAAATTTACGATTATGTGCCTGATCCTAATCTTTGCACGTAATTAATTTCACTGGAACGCAGTGTATTATTCATTGATTTTTTAACCGATTCTTAATTCCTAATATGCTACACACGATTCATCAGTTGAGCTCGTGAAACTGTTCATGATGTAATTCATGAAGTAATTAATTTTCCACATAATCTTATTATACTTACGTAAACAATTACAAGGAACTCAGACTATTATTCATGGATTATTCGCTCTGCTTTTTGGTTTTGAAGTTTCCATGTGAGCTATTGTGGACAACTGCTA